>NC_092413.1:14281487-14881487 GCF_040894005.1 Engystomops pustulosus
AAGCCAAAATTGAAAGTCTCACTGCGATTGGTTGCCACACTAAAATTCAAGACAGTGAGAGTTTTTATAAGGTTCTATCGGCTAAACTAATGGTGGTACCAATGTCTGGATATAAACACCCAAAAAATACATGAATTGACTATAATATTCAAAAAATTTACTTTTTACCAGGCCCTGACTACAAAGCAACAACTTGTAGTCAGGAGCATGAAAATTGTATCAAATTTTGAAACACTTAACTATAACAACCAGTTTATCACCTTCTTGCTCTGATAAGAATTTTAGAACTTTTTGATAACTTCTTAGGCCTGGAACGACCTGCAGCAACCTGACACTGAGGTTTATTTGTCTTTTTGGTCTTTTCTGAACATTGCAGTGAAATTGAGAGCAAACTAATTAACCGTAAAGATGTGTTCCTCAGATATGTCTGGCGATCGGCCATGACATTCCCCGAATATCAAATAGCCTAATCTAATTATTATTTTTTTGGAATACATAGGTCATAAATGTGCAGAGTAACCTGAAACACTGACAGCGCTGCCAGCTGGCCCCATCTCTATCATTCCGAGCTGCTGCCCTGCAGTTCCCTCTTCATCTACGCCGGCCTTGGAGCTTGCCCATAATTGCATGGCAGGTAATAAAAGAACAAAAAAGTGAATGACGGAATGCTTGGCATTTTTATCTGAGCTCTAACACAGTTTTATTACCTTTCAAGACGGGTGCAGCATGGGCTTTGTTTTATTTAAAGGGAACCTGTCACTGGAGAGATGTGTAATGATATCTTTGTGTATGTTGTTAGTAGCAGCAGGACTGTGAAATGTGGATTTGTATTCCAGGATAGTAGCTGGGGGCGTGTCCTCACACTGCTGTGTTTTTAACTGTAATGGGCTTTAGCAGGCTTCTGGTTGAATACTACAGCAGTAACTCAACAAAAGAGAAAAGGGTCTGTAGAGCAGCTTAATGTATAGCTTAATCAATCTATTAATCTATCTATATCTATCTATCTATCTATCTCATATCTATCTATCTATCTATCTATCTATCTCATAACTATCTATCTATCTATCTATCTCATAACTATCTATCTATCTATCTATCTCATATCTATCTATCTCATATCTATCTATCTATCTATCTCATATCTTTCTCATATCTATCTCATATCTATCTATCTATCTATCTATCTATCTCATATCTATCTATCTCATATCTATCTATCTATTTATCTATCTATCTATCTCATATCTATCTATCTCATATCTATCTATCTATCTATCTCATATCTATCTATCTCATATCTATCTATCTATTTATCTATCTCATATCTATCTATCTATCTATCTATCTATCTATCTATCTCAAATCTATCTATCTATCTATCTAATATCTATCTATCTATCTTAGTACATATCTCCACCACTATAATACATGTTTTAGCGTTCTCCCCATATAAACCTGTCCCTTTGCCGTGTTGATAGTGAGGCGCTGTTCATTGGATTTTTGGTGTTTTTGTTCTCCTCTTACACGTTACTCTGGGATGAGGGGTCTCGGGTTTCCTATGCTGACCTGCGCTGTGTGCCGCCGCATTCCTCGTACCTCGCTCGTGCACAGCTGTAATTAGCTGTATGCGGCCACCATAGACCCTTCTCTATAAAGTTCCCTTCGGATATTTTTTTCCCAGGTTCCTTTGCTCTTTTCCTTGGTTCCCAGAAATAGGCATCCTTGTTATTTAGGTTTGGATCCAAATAACTTCTACAAAAATGCACAGTATGTCTTGGCCTTCTTTTAATAATCCGCATGGTTCCAAAAATCTGTCTGTGTTTTCTTTTTCATATTCTGATTCTATGAAGCTTTCACTTTACATCGTGATTCTTAAAGGGGATGGACAGGATAAGGAAACATGGAAACATGGCTGCTCCTTCCACAATTATCCTTTTTTCGTCCCGTATTGCAACTCAACTCTATTGAATGGTACGGAGGAGATAGAGGGAAAGAAGTGACATGTGGTTGTGGGATTTGGAGCTGTGTGTAATCAGCTATAGCAACTCATTGGTCCGCAGAGGAGCTGCATACACAAAACAGTAAGGGAACCTCAAGAATCTTTTTGCCTCAAAATGTACCAATCAACAAATTGGTGGCATATTTATCAGGACCTCTGCACCTCGTCAGCTTATTGCTCGCATTTGCGAATATTTGCCCCAATCTGCCACCTTCACACCAGTGTGGCGTGAAGCCGGAGGGGGCGCGGCCGGTCGGGAGTGGGCTGCCATGGGGCGTCACTGTCTACGCACCAGCGCACTCGCTGCCGCTGGCAACTTTTCACATGTGCCTGGCGTAGAATAAATGTTGCGCGGCAGCCTACCCGATAGAAGTCTCTTGATGTGTCCGGCTGTGAATATGCAGCGGCGGGCCTAGGAGGGTGAGGGGTTCTCTATCTAATGTATCCACAGGGGATGAGGGGGACTTTATATAAAATAACCATGGGGGGGCTGTTTCGGATGGTAAACTAGGGAATATTTTAGGGAACAGGAGACGTATGCATGGCCGTATGCTCACCGGAGCGCTCCTCACCCCACCACTCTCCATGCGAAGCTGAGCAGCAAAATATAAGACATGTGGGCCTTAGGCCCTTTTCACACAAACATTTAAGGCAATTGTAAGCTTGCCATACAAGCAGCAGGTAGAACACGGCCGCCATAGAAGTTTATTGTGAACGGGGCGATACGGTGAGCACAACATGTGTCACCACACCGTGCCACCACTGGAAAAATGATAGAGCGTATTCCATCTCTTGCTGTATGTACAGTGCGGCTATACGGTTCCTCTAATGAGGGGAAGGGGGCCTAATTTTGTGCCTAAATTGTCGCAACATATTCCCCTTTAAAGTAGATCTTATTTGCGACCAATAAGGTGAGACTGAGAAAAGTTGAACTTTCCCCGCTTCATTTTTGCATGAAAAAGTAACTGCATGTACAATGTCCGGACTACATGTTATTGTAAGTGCAGCGACTAAAAGTTACACTTATGTAAAAAAAAATATATATACATTTTCTTACTTTTTTTGGTTATAATTTATAGAAAATGGAGTCTGATAATATATTTCCATCTGCTCATTAGGCCTGACAATAATCCCACAAAGAGAGATGATCCTATAGAACAGTGGTGGCGAACCTATGGCACGGGTGCCAGAAGTGGCACTCAGAGCCCTTTCTGTGGGCACCCAGGACATCACCAGAAAGGACTATCTTCCTGCAGTCTCAGAGTTGCTGCGCACAGAGCTATTTTATAGTGACAGCTCTACCTGTGGGAAGTGTGGACAGATCTGGATTTCCATTGTAGCTCCTTATTTTATTTTAATGACCGCCCTATCGGGATTCTACGTCGGTCATTAAGGGTTCTTCTTCTGACGCGACGCCTTTCTACGGCGCCACGTCAGAAGAAGATTTCGGGACATCGGGTCAGTATAGTGCCGGTGTCGGGCTGTGATATCACAGCCCAGACCCGGCACTAACACCCGGGGTCAGAAAAACTCAGATCCCGGTGGTTTAACCCCTTACACGCCGCGGTCAAGCATGACCGCGGCGTGCAAGTGTGTCCCCCGTGGATCAGACCCCCCCGGTGTGCTTACCAGGGGATCCGATCCCTCCTGCCGCTGCCCCGGGTCCCGACGAGTGACCCGAGGCTGTCGGCTCCTCTTCTCGCCGGGTCCTGCCTTCCTGGCAGGACCCGGCTGTAAGTAACTGAGCATGCGCAGCATGCTCAGTTACTTACACTATACACTGCAATATAAGTGTATTGCAGTGTATAGGCTTGAATAAGCGATCGGATGATCGCTTATTCAAGCCAAGAAGTAGAAAATGTAAAAAAGTTTAAAAAAAAATTAAATCTTTTTATAATATAATTAAATAAAATAAAAGTCCCATAATCTCCCCAGTAACACATAAAATGCAAATACAGTAAATAAAACACAAAAACATACATATTTGGTATCACCGCGTCCGTATTAATCTGTACAATAAATCTAAATCAATATTGAACCCGCTCGGTGAACGATGAAAAAAAAAACTACGAAAAACTTCCCGTAATATACAATTTTTCATCAAACACCATCACAAAAAATGTTCTAAAAAGTGATCAAAAAAAGCTACGTTCCCTAATATGATACGACTGAAAAGAACAACTCTTTTCGCAAAATATAAGCTCTCAACCAGATCTGACAACAGAAAAATACAGAAATTATGGCAATAAAAATTGTCAATAGTAAAAACAATGCGATATTCTCCAATATTGGTTTTGCTCAGGCAAAGATAAGAAAAACTATATAAATGAGGTATCACCGCAATCGTAGTGAACCAGAGAATAAAGATAAAATATTATTTTTACATTACGGTGAGCGGGGGGGGATGCTAAAAATCCAAAATAAAAATTGATGATTTTGTTTGTGTCCCCCTTGAAATAGTTAATAAAATCTCATGAATAAGCTATAGACCCCCCTAAATGAATTATCTATACATTGTATCTCATTCTGTAAAAAATAAGCCCTCATATGTTTGCATTACCAAAAAAAATAAAAATGTATAGGTCGTACAATGTGACAATACAAATCTGCAGTGAATGGCGCCTCCATTCATTCTATACTTGGCCGTGCGCCCGTACAGAAGTTTACCACCACATATGGGGTATCAGTACACTCTGGAGGAATTGGGCATCAAACGTTGCAGTGCGTTTCATCATTTAATTTATTCAGAAACTGTCAGTTTGGCCTAAATGAATGTATTTTCCAAAAAAATTCCATAGTTTCTAAATCGCAGGTCCATATTGTTTTAACCCATGTGAAACACTTAAAGGGTTAATGGACTTAATAGAAGTTGTTTTACATACGTTGAGGGGTGAAGTTTCTATAGTGAGGTAATTTATGGGGTTTTACTATTATTTAGGCCTTACAAAGTCACTTGGAAGCCGAGTTTTCCCTCAAAATGTGAGTTTTGGCAATTTTCATGAAAATGAGAAAAATCGCACCTAAAGTTCTGCACCTCATAACATCCTAGAAAAGTGAGAGGATACATAAAATATCATCCCAACATAAAGCAGACATTCCGTAAATGTAATTTATCAAGCTTTTTGGGTAGTTTTACTTCCTATCTGGAAAGCAGAACATTTCAAACTTGGAAAATGAAGAATTTTTACAAACTTTTGCCAAATTTTCACTTTTTTTCAGAACGAATCGCAAAACGTATCACTTAAATTTTATAACTAACATGAAGTACAATGTGTCACGAGAAAACATTCTCAAAATCACCGGGATATGTTAAAGCGTTCCGAAGTTATAACCAATTATCGTGAGACATGTCAGATTTGAAAAATCGAGTCTGGTCATTGAGCTGAAAACTAGTGTCGGTGATAAGGGGTTAACAAAAAGTTTATCACTCAACTTGACAGAGTCGTGTAACTTATGTATCGCAGCCAAGGCAAACGTTATGCAAACGTTCTTGGAAAGCTGAGGAGTTTCTTGCAAAGTTCACATCAATAGACGTGATTTTTTTTTATGAAGGCTCCTCTGATTTTAAGTCCCCTATCCACACATTGGGGATCATTTACTAAGGGTCAGTCGGATGCATTTCCGTCGGGTTTCCCGACGATTTCCGAATTGGCCCGGGTTTTTGGCGCATGCAATCAGATTTTGGCGCATTAGCGCCGGCTCGCATGCAACAGAAATCAGGGGGCAGACCGCCAGACAACCTGACGGATTCGGACTACGCACGGGATTTAACATTTAGAATTGTGTCGCAAGACACGCACCTACATGCACCGGGAAGAAGAAGGTGAACTCCGACCGACCTCGGCGCAGAGAGACGGATGCAGGAACTCGGGCGCACAAGCTTAGTGAATTGCGGCAGACCCGAATCCTCATCGGACAACGCACCGCGGGATCGTGACGGGACCGGGTAAGTAAGTCTGCCCCATTGGAAATACAAGGATCTCACAAGTCTGCAACTTTTTTACTTTAAACAAAAACATTGAGTTTCTAGTGTACGAGGTGGATGGGAACAAGATCTCGATAAATTAGAATTCTTTTTCGACTTGATATTTGAAAATATGTAAAGTCTTCTGAAATCTTTTGATTTTTTCAAAAATTTGACATATTCTTTGGAGAGCCAATAGTAATCATGACTTTGGTTTCTGACAACCTCAAAAATCTTAAAATTTTTTAGTTTTCAGATCTGCTCAGATTAAAAATGTTTCTCCGTATACACTTTCCTTCCCTTTCATACTCCATAATATGACTTTGCACCCAAAGGTCCAAGACTAAGAGTCATCCATATTAATAATAATCATCATCATCCTTCACTCATCTATCTGAGATCTGTTAGCTTCTGGCCATAAATTTAAGAGGAATATTAGGATTAGTGTATTGATCATCCACCCCTAGCCCATCAATTAGCTACTGTACTTGAACAGAATGCTGAAACCACTTCACCTTTAGGGATGTCACCTTAAAAATATTGGTCACAATAGGGTGTGGCTAAAGATTTTGTCCAACATGAGGTTTGGCCAAGTTTAAGATGATATAGACTCTACATTGATTGGAACAGGAAGTCAGGTGACTGAGACAGGAAGTCAGACATCTGAAACAGGAAGTGAGATGACTGAGACAGGAAGTCAGACAACTGTGAGACAGGAAGTCAGGCATCTGAGACAGGAAGTCAATATTCTAACTCTATTTGTACTATAGAATATCATAGGCATTACTATTCACTTACATCTTATTAAGTAAACAATTCCTGTTGTCCTTTTCCTCCCCCACCATGTGGTAGAGCTGACTCAGTAATGTGCCTTTTTGCTTGTTGACATGTATATTACAAAAGGTCCCATAAACAAAGGTTAATAGCCTGTTTGTTGGGCTGAAATTCCCGAAATGTATTCTACTTAGCATTGTTTGTGTTTGTGACCGTGTGGATTATTGTATTTGTCGGAATAAGGCCGTTGTCATGGACACGGTGAACCTGCTACTATACGAGCGATAAACACAGCTGCTAAGAATCTCTCTGCCATGCAAGTGGAATTCCAATGGGAGTAGAATAAACTTCTAAGGCACTTGTTTCAAAGGCACACATGTTTAGTTTTATTTTCGCTTATACAGTTATTGGCTGAAATAATTTTCATGTGTAGGCCATAAAAATGAACACATTTTAACAAATGATGTATGTGTTGCTGTATACTGCGTTCATCGTGTTAAGCGTTATCCATATGTTTCCAGAGTTGACAAAGTAAAGTTTGAGCGACTTTTAATTTTTCTATCCGGCCAAAAACCTCTTATGCCAAGGCTTCTTTTTTATACTTTATTTTGATTTATTTGAAGACGGCGCCACATCTCTCTGTGGTTTGCTTTGGGTATTGCAGCTTCATTAAAGTTAATGGGACAGGGCTGTAAGCAAACCAGTTTACAGATGTGGTAATATTTTTGGAACTGTTACCATTCCCAACCCCTTTAAGGGCTTTGCTTCACTAATTTGAATTTTCTCTCTATTCCCAACATTCCTGAGTAATATAGTAATATCAATATATCTAGAGTCAGATGGGAGGAGCCAGGCTGACCATTGAAAGTAGGGAGCCACTTCATTTGATGCCAGATGATACCAGATACCTCGGGGATCTAATACACATTAATGATCTTACCAAAAACAACAGGTTTGGGCAAGTTTCAGAATATCTAGATTCTATATTGATGCATGAGACAGGAAGTCAGAAGACTGAGACAGGAAGTGAGATGACTGAGACAGGAAGTCAGTCATTTGTCAGTAACTCCATTAGCTCTTTTTGCCCCATACAATATCCATAGTTACCAGGTAGTTTTGGTACCCAAAAAGCTAATGCTTTCTACTGTCAAATGGATGGTCCTGGGCTGGAACTTTCAACTAGCTGATGGTAGATAGCTGAAAATATTGACATTGTTTGCATGGGAATGATTCCATGGGAAAAATTCCAGTTAAGCCAGAATCAATGGAAAGATGCAAATAATTGGAGTTGATGGTCTAGGTACCGCTTCATTCCCCGGTTATGTGAATCAAGTTGTATGGACAGCAGGCTCCTCAATGTTGGGAACCCTAATGGGGCAATCTCTCATAAAGCTATGGGATTGGTACTTCAGCCATTCAGTTTGTCCACTACATTATAATTCCGCCTTTGGTTAACCCATCCAAGTTTGGCCAAAAAATACAACCGGCACATGAACGAAGAAGTCATGTATCGGAGAGGTGTAGACAGTCGAGTAACATGTCAAGACAGACTTAAAGATGCTGGAGAATTATGAAATAAGATATGGATAAAAATATTGATTGTTGTAATGTGATGAAAATTCAGGCATAAGAGGGTTGTCTCATTAGGGCTACACTCTCAACATGCACTAATATTTCATTATATTTCAAAAAGTCATAGGAAACCAGACAACTAAGCACCACAAACCATAAAAAGTCACACATGTCTATACTTAGACCTTCCAAGTGAGAGGACCTGTAGACGTGAAGTATTTGTGAAGCAGAACGACAAAGCAATTTGTTTGGACATAAAGGTCAACATAGAAGGGTTGAGAGCCAAGTTAAGAACAGGTCTTGTCCTCAAACAATTCGAGAAGGGCTTCATGTTTCCTGACCATGGGAAATGCCAGAGGCACATGTGTAAATGAAGGTCAACAGGGTTGATCTGAACTTTCACTACCTCATAAAAGTTAATTTCTTCTGGACAATACCCCATCAAGAACCATGTATCACTTAGAAGTGAGCTATTAACACGAGCATGGCCCTCAGAATGCTCCCCAGTCTTCTCGTATTCCATGACAAATGACATGGATTCTGCTTTACATAGAGGTCATGTGGATCAAGCCATGGATGTCTCCCCTCATTTGTAACTTTATTATCCATTCATCTCCACATAATGCATGATAAATTAAAGGTCTGATTTGAATTCTTTAACATCTACAGTTGCCATCGAGGCCAAGAACAAGTTTACTTGTGTTACCCCAAGGCTGAACCTTCTGAGCCACCACCACAACTATTCTTGAATGTGTCCACACATACAAATTACTGTATATGTTTGAAAATTTTTATAAAAATATGTCCAGTATTTTGAACTTTACAAATTTTTTAACCAAAGTGAAGAATCCGAAAAGAATTTTTTAAAAATTTAAGAAGCTCAGTCTACAAATTTGACAAATTCATCCCACCGGTTGATGCTAGAAGATAAATCTGAGACTTGAGACTCCTTAGTAGTTTACAGCATCGGTTTTGGTGAAATATTTTTCCACATAAGCCAAAAATGTATCCACTTGCAGTGACAATTCTGTCCACACATTCCAGAGATCAGAAATTTTAATGAAACTGGTCATTGGTCTGACACCAGACAATGAAACAACCAAGACAAAGAGACATAACAAGACCAAGAAAAACAAGAGACCCAATTTGGGTCAGAGTTCCAGGACCCCAAATAGAGAATATAAAATCCTACATTCTGTCAATGGGGAACATTTATCAAGGGTTGAACTGGTGTACAAGTCTTGATAAAGTTGCGATTTCAGGAACATGACCAGAAATTGTGACTATTTCCCCCACATGGACATTGATTGGAGCATTCCTGTTCCTGGCGCAGGTTATAGTGTAGTTCTACAGCCAAAGTCTCTGCATTGTGGGAGGGGTAGCGATAACGGCAAGCACTGGTGCACAACGCTACCCATGGAAGCAATCAGTGACGTTATTCATTGTATATTTTTATTTGATGCTTTTTGAAAAATATTTTACTTGATGAGGGTCATGGGAGGGCAGAGGTAGCAGTCCAAAGTGAGTTGTCTAAAATTTCCTAGGCGGCATATGAAGAATCTAGTGCCATGGTAGGTTGCTCTAGGGTGTTGATCTACTCTTCGTCTCCCCTTTTAGTCCACTTTGTAGATCAACAAGGTGCCGTTTTGGAGATGGGAGTATATAAAATATACAGTAATGTTATTATCAAACTATATGGAGTATGCTTGTAATCTGTTACCATGGTGACACTTTGGTCTGCATTAGAATTTGAAAAAGTTATGATTTTCTGAAGTTTTTGAATTGACTTTTTTAGATTTGGACATCCAGATCCTTCACTGATCAGGCAGCCGTAGGGACCAAAAACTATACAGGAGAGGAAGCAGAATGAAGACAGGTCCATGTAGTGTATAGCAGCCAAGCCAATCGATTAGGACCAGAGCGGCATTACTCCTAATGGCTACCATATAGTGGACATTACCTTCTGCTTCTTTCTACAGCTCCTTGTTTCTAGTGCCTAGAGGCAGCTATGACAGTTGATTGAAGTGGGATCAGAAAGGATGACTTTCACCAATCCAACATTAAGGATTACTCATAGACTCCTAAAGTGCAAAGTTCAATGCAGTCTCTAAATATCTTTTCTTCCCGATAAGTCGGTCTTTGCATGATTTCATGACGTTCAGCTCTGTTTCTTATTATCGCTGGATCTTTTCACTGGTTACTTTTGTTCCGCTTATTTTCACATATTCATTTTGTTTCGGAGGTGATAATTGTTCTGGTTCATATTATTTGTTGCACAGCGGAATCGAGTACAAGTTACTGCACAATGGAGACTCGTGAAACTCTGCAAACTATGATGCAAATATTAATGTATACATGTGCGTTACATATATTCCCTCGACTTTTTAGGTTATGTTCCTGCTATGATGAGAGTGGCTCATACAGGTCGCTCCATTGCTTGCAGGGGCTATTTTTATCCATATTCACCTCTATCCTCATGCTTAAAGACATTGGGGCACATTTACTTACCCGTCCCGTTGACGCCACCAATCTGGAATGTCCGGCGAGGATTCGGAGCTGCCGCAATTCACTAAGATCATGTATCCAATTTCCTGCATGTGTCGCTTCCCTGCTGAGGTCCGCCGGAGTTCACCTTCTTCTTCTCGGTGCATGTGAGTGCTGATCTTGCGACGCAATTTGCTTTTTAAATTCCGCTGTTTGTCCGAATTAGTCCGGTTGTCCGACATCCACCCCCCCCCCCCCAATTTGTGTCACATGCAAGCCGGTGCTGATGCACCACAATACGATTGCATGCGCCAAAAACCCAGGCCAATTCAGGGCAAAACGGAAAAAGTCAGGAAACCCGACAAAAATGCGGTGTTCGGACCCTTAGTAAATGTGCCCCATTTTCTCGTCCACTGTTGTCACAAACAGGTCTGATGATAATAACCCTAGAAACTTCAAACAGAAATTCAGTTCAGGTCTGTTCACTACTACCACATACTGCAATACTACAATATTGCGGTATATGGTAAAATAGCTATTGATCTGTAATAGTGTGCCACCGGCACACTATTACAGATCATGCAGAATGACAGGCCATGAGTCTTCTAAAGACTACAGGTTGTCATTGGAAAGGGACGTCGCTCCCAGATGATGTCATGGGGGGGCAATCCTAGGTAAAATGGTTCCATGGGTGTTACCAGTGGGAGCTTGTTGCTTAATGCAGCTAACACCCAATGGGGCATATTTACTTACCCGTCCTGTTGCGATCCCCGAGATCCGTTGTCCAACGAGGGATCAGAGCTGCCACGATTCACTAAGATCATGTGTCCAATTTCCTGCATGTGTCGCTTCCCCGCTCAGGTGCACGGGACTTCACCATCTTCTTCCCGGTGCATGTAAGTGCATGGCTTGCGACACAATTTTGAATGTTAAATCCTGCACTTAGTTCAAATCAGTCGGGTTGTCCGACAGCCGGCCCCCGATTTGTGTCACTTGAAAGTCGGCGCAAAATCCGATTGTGTGCGCCAAAAACCCCAGTTAAATGCGGTGCAAAGCGGAAAAAGTCAGGAAACCCGACGAAAATACGGTCCGCAGACCCTTTGTAAATGTGCCCCAATATGTTTGATGAGAGCTCAGCCCAAGAGTTCTCTTCCGACATTGCGGTTCAAGCCTGCTAAACGCTTGTCATCATCATATCTGATTGGTGGTCGTATGCTGCCCAGGCCCTTCACAGATCAGCTAGTCCAACCTGAAACCTGTGCAAGGGGCCCAGTTGTCTTCTTCTATTATATGTCAGCCAAGTATCTGAGATAGTTGCATATCTGATGCAGTATCTATCATGCGGATATGTCATAAAAACTATAGCCCTTTAATGGAGAACAGAGCATCTGTGCATTAACTACAGAGAACCACTGATCAGTTGAGTTGCCTCCACCAATACGTTTAGGATGTAAATATCCTTATCCTGGAAAACCCTAAAGTAAGTCTATATAATATGGTCAAGTGCACACGAGGCTTTGTTTTTCCTACTCTCCTCCTACCCAACCATGAGGAGTAACTACAGAGATTTATGTTTTAACCGTTATCACATATCAGATTATGCCGTAAGGAATGTGGATGGTGAGAATGAACCATACAAGGACATTCACTTAATACCCCGTTACACACAAGACGTTGCTCGCTAGGACTAAGTAAGGCATATACTACATTTTTGCTTATTATGGAAAGTAGACATGACAAAATCACACGGGCAAGTTTTCAACTCAAAGCCCAAAAGAAGGGAAAAAAAAAAGAAAAAAAAACACCATGGGAAAGTTTTCTCAGTCTGTATGTACAACAGAATATATTACATTCTCGCTGTCCACTCTATAATTAAGATGAAAGGCATATTTCCATACAATTTGCCACTCGCTTGCATGGTTTGCATTCCTTGTCCCCTGCATCATCTAGGACTTTTTTTTTTCCGTTTCTTTTAATATAATGCAACAAGGAAAACATTTCATTTTTATCAGCCTTCCAGGCATGGTCAATGAGGACCGTGCTATTTATAAAAGCCTTACCGCCTCGAAGTGGAAGTCATAAATTATTGAGTAGAGCTAATTTAAGGACTTTCTTGAGTAAACAGAAGAATATATAGTAGGATAGGCAAAAGATAGCCCTCTTAGTCCTCGTAGTAGAAAAACATTATACATCAAACTCGAGTTCTTCAACTTCCAAAAGTATGCGGCGCGTAAACACACTTAAAACTCTGTGTAAGGAAGTAAAGATATAACTGTATAAAAGAAATATCCCCCAATGTTAATTGTGGGAAGTAAACCTTGCCACGTATTAAGGGGGTGCACCAATGTCTGACAGGGGTACCTTCAGTCCACTAGAACAAAGGGGTTTTCCCACCAAGCAAGTTAGGCCCCATCTGCAGGATAAGGCCTAACTTGCAGATTGGTAGGGGTCTCAGTGATGAGACTGCCACAAATATCAAGAACTGGGGGTTCGACGTTGTCCGAGGTACCTCTGTTGGACCCCTTCTCGTTCCCCAAGATGTCCATTCTGATCCATTCATCCCTATGAAGCTAACAGAGTTTGCCGAGTGTTGCTCCCCCCCCCCCCTCGTTCTCATGATCCATTGGGTTCTCATCATTGAGACCCCACCAATCATCATCCCCTGGGAATTAGACCCTACTAGACTCCACATTTGGTTGCCTTCTGCTGTATCTCTGGGTTCCAGCATCAATTTATACCCAATAATTTACAAGCTTGCTCCACTACAGTAGGAAGCTTCTTTTGGTCTAAAGTGGATGCCAGTGTCGGATTGGCCCACCAGAGAACCAAAGGATCCCCCGATGGGCCAGTCCGACAATAGGTTCTACTGTACACCAAAAGAAGCTCCCTACTGTAGTGGAGCAAGCATGTGAAATATAGGACAAAGGCGCTTCACAATTACTTTAATTAAGGGTAAGGAGTTTTAAAGAATATATTATACTTCTTTTGGACAAAGAAAAAAATAGTTCTAAAACTACTTTATTAAAGTAATTTTCCTATATAAGCAATTCCCAGACAGTGATTGCTCCTTAGGTGACTCTCCAAACATCTGTAAAAAATTGGTAGAACAAAGCTACCTACAGTAAAACACAGATCGGTGAATGGAAGGTTACCCCTTTGATGTCCGCCATTGTCCTTGAAAGATATCTAGGTCTTTGCTGCAAAGAACCCAGGTTTCCACTACATCTCAAGGTGATGGTAAGTGCTGGGACTGTGACCCAGGACAGAAGTAGAGAAGATTCCCGTTCAGAGGTCAAGTTCAAATGTAAAGAAAGTTTGGTGGAGATGTTCCACAGCCATTACAACATACAACCCAAGCCTCGAGGAATACGACCACCATAGTTCTCCATGTAACTGCTACTACCTTTCCTTCATCTCCCAAAAAATTGTTGTGCGTAGCTTGCATATCCATTTCAATCTTCATTTTTAGATTGAACATATAGGTCTTTGAACTACCTCCATCATGTTTGTGTACACCTCAAATCTAGTTTTTAAATAGTCCCTTTGTTTTACAGGCCTTTCCCAAGATAGATAGGTCTTCTGCTGTACAGATTCACTAGAGATAAAGATCTAAGAGGGGTCACCTTGTTAGAAGCTTACACAATTTGATCAAACCTAAAATAAATATATATGCTATTAAATACAATATATTAAGGAGCTTTTGGATCTTTGTACGGAACTGGATCAAGTACAAGATGACCAAGTATAACCAAAGAAAATTGAGGCTGAGCCAAGCTGACTCAAAACTAGACCAGCGTGAGCAGGGAACATAGTCATAACCATAAAATGATATTACAAAGAGTCAAAGAAGCCTAATCATCACTAAGAGAAACCTAGTCATCAGGAATTGGACATAGGATCGGCAATGTAGTCATGACCATCAACCAGATACGCAATAATCTTGTTGTCTACTGACTGCTAAAGAATTAGATATAAACCATGAGTGAGTGATGTAGTGGGGAAATAATTTCTGCAGATTCTCATACGGTACATTTTTATGTGTTTATATGTTGAGAAGTTGACTGCATTTTAAATATAGTAAGAGACAAAGTAGGATCAAAGGAAAACAAGTGTGATTGCAGATCTTCTGTCCACAGCACTACCCAACTGCTTTGGATTTGGGCTACTATCAAGTGACCTAAGGTCTTCTTACTCTTTAACCCCTGAACAAAACTGTTGACTTTTCTGTGTTATGAGGCAGCTAATTCTGTATGGTCTACTGGTCTAGATGGTCTAAGTCTGGCCAACCTGAGGTCTAGCAAAGGCATGGTACAGGCCAAAGGTCTGGGTAGACAGCAAAGATTTTATCTCAGGTCAAGTTCAGGTTACCAAATCAAAAGCTACCCTTTGGTGTTCCCAGGTGGCCCCTATGGCTTAATGCGTGAGGAAATGCCTGCAGACATTAATTGGGAGAGAAGAAGAGAGGACACATGCCCTTCAAATTTGTCAAATGTAGTGTGCCCTAGGAGCCAAATATACCTAGAAGAAAAGGTTGTGATAATGCTGTGAGTAGAGGCCCTTCCCCAGGTCATCTCCTATGGCATAAGTTATAAATTAGGATGATTTAATCATTGACTACATTTATGAAGGTGAGGATTCCTGCCACTGGAAGACAATTCGCAAGACAAGGGACTGCAAATCAAATAAAATCACATACTTCTGTCAAGACTGTAAGAGGTGTAGACCTTGAACTCATCCACAACCTTTGTCCCTGCCTTCTCGCCAGGTTCTACACTAACCCTCAGGCTGGAACTGGTCAATGTCCCCTACTATGATTATGTGCACAGACAAAACAAAGAGAGACAGACAGACACAAGCTTAGTCGGTATAACCAGGTCAAAACCAAAATGGAGGCAAGGTACAGAATTGAGAGGTAAAGAATAGTCAAGAACATAGCAAGGGTCAGAGAAAACAGCAATTGCAATATAGAAAGTAGTATGACAAGTATCAGAAGACCAGTATGATAATAATATAAAATATGAGGTATCAGGTATATGTGGGGTTCCAGGACACCGCCCTGGCCACTGATTGGTTCAGCCGTCCATCACACCATCACTTACTTTTAACATTTCTTTACTTCTAAGAATTTCTATGCAGAAGGTGGCCAAATTTATTTCCAAAATAATAGAAGAAAATACCAATGAAAGAAAAATCTCACGACCAAGTAAAACAAGCAGTAAAATGAATCAGCAAACACATAGTACATTAAAGGAGTCGATCTAAAAAATTCTGTTTTCTGAGTAATTAAATGCTGATATCAGATAGCTGTGTGTGTGCTGTTATTCATTGTGGTCATGTTACCACCAGTCAACCACATGAAGCCAACAGTTCTTGGCCTTCATCTCCATAATATTAGAACTCCAGCACTTTCATAGCTTCTTGTAATCTATGGCTCACTACTTTCTTTTCCAACTTCGTTCTCATCCAGACCTTCCTAGACAAGGTTTCCTTCCAAAAGTTCTCGCACACTTATCCCAATGTCTAGCAAGTATCGTCAAGTCTTTGAGTTTCCTATATCTTTAGTAAGAGTATAAAGTTATGTGAAAAATGCTAAAAGGGGGGGGAACACCCTCCCCCCGATGGCAAAAACCATGAATATTGTTAATATTGGCAATATCAGATGTGATTTACAAGAAAATAACAGTGACACAATCCGGAATGCATGGCGCTGGAGGTGCTAAGCCAGAAAGACGTCTATGAAAAGGCTCCATCTTCTGAAAATAATACACTTCAGAAACTTACAAATGTGTCCAGAAATATTAGTCACCTAATTTGCCCGGCCCTTAGAAATCGGTCATAATCCCTTTAACAGAACGACTTTGCTAAGTGTCCAGGATTTAGGATTCAGATTGTATTACTGTATAAAGCAAAGACCTCGGAAGGACAGATCGATAGAATTACATTGATGGGAGTCTCTTCTGTAGAAGGACACAATGCAGGATCAAAATTGAAACAAAGTTATATTTAGGGGCCACCTAAACAAAGAACTCTCCCACTTGGTGTAATGTGGAATCACTACTTTATTCCTTCTCCCCCTCAGCCTAGTTTTGCCCCGTTTGGCAGGCACTTAAGTGCTGCTAGTGACCTAAACTGGAGACGATCAACATTACCCGACCTATACTTATACTTTCTTGCTGGCCAGTTTAGATATCTGAAATCTTGAGTGTCTTGATCTTCATGGACTTCCTCTTCCTTTTTGGCCGTCTGCCTAGATGTGTCTACCTTATGGCACATTCTAGAGGGCACCCATGCTTGTTGGGGCTGTTTACTCCCCATTCACAGGCAGGCCTATCTGGTCTGGAAAGTGACCAATGGGCTACATGCCCTCATGGTAATGGTTGGAGAGACTCCACTCAAGAGACGATCCCAGGTTTGGTCATTTGTTCACTTTGGAGGATAGGGGATTTTGGCAAGACAAAGGGGTTTAGTGTTTTTGAGATATATTTAATGTCAATGCAGTGTCGAGAGGATAGGTTTCCAGGACAGGTTTGAGATTCCCAGGGTTGGCTTTTATAGACACAGTGACAGACGCATTTCTGATTTCCCATTAAAAAGGGTTTTAAGGACACAGAGTCTGAAAGAATTTATTTCCACTTTCTCTTTTTCGGAGCTCAGAAAAAAGTCGGCACTACCATGTCTCCATTACTCAATAGCCAATCCGTCCAAAGATGTAAGGAATATCAAACTGAATATATGGTGGTGCTCAACGTCTCTAGTAACAGGTATATAGATAATAAAAAATAAAGACAATAGAAGAGGCACTCACCAGTAATTCTTCTTTATTGGGAATTTGCCATAGGACACGGAGGGGAACCAAACATGAGCTGACGGCAATGCGCTGTTTCGCACACTCCTGCACTTAGTCTTGCCGTGAAAGTCAAAACAGCTAGACGTGGAAGCATATGGTGGAGGATATGTACTCCCACCTTGTCTGATGAGCAATGTACGCGTGGCCACGTACTCCCCAACAATAAAACGGTCCAGCTGTCCATTCTCCACCAATGTTATATCTCGTCTTACTGCTAACTCAAGATGGACCACTTGTCGTACTATAGATACCATCATCGTTAGCAATCAGCATCTGGGTTTTGGCACCCTAAGGTCATTCTGGAGGGAATTATGTGACCTCTTATACTCCTTGCCCCTGTCCACTACGATCGGTTTGTTGGAAGTCCTAGGTGAAGTGAAATTACCATGATCTGCGTACCAACATCTCATCTTTCATCCTGCCGATCCCCCTTCTGCTATGACATCATTACCATCCTTTGACAGGTTCAAATATGTTTATACTTTCCATTCCTGTCCATTCAACCATTTTGGGGAAAGAAGACTTGAAGGTAGAAATCGGTCATTAAAGATGCCTGTATACTGAAGAACCTACCTTTAAGATTTTGAATATGAAATTCAGCGTTAATATTAAAGTTACCTTCTGCTCACAAAATTCTAGTTCTGTAGTTCAGTCTTATGATCTGGAAAATGACTCTTCGGGATCTTGGTGTTTTTTCTGGCCAGAAATTTCAAGGAAATGTCTCGCCAATTGAATGAGTGATAGATGTAAGGCTTAGACTTTGGAGTGTGCAACCTCACTTACCTCTCTTATGTTGTCATGTATTTTCAAAAAGGACTCTAAATAAAGTGCTTTCACCACAAAAACCCAAGGTCTCCCCGTTACCATCAACCCGGTTGGATAAACATCCAGTTACTCCACCATGAATAATCTGACCGTACATTGGAGGCACGGCTGTCCTGTGATTCATATTGTCTCACCCCTGATGGATGTGGCATACTGATATTCTCATGGCCGAGCGTCAACGGAATCATTTTCCAGGGTTATGTAGGGAATTTATACAGTATTTGTTTGTTCAATAAAACTTTTCACATCCCAGAATACCTGGCAGTAGATCAGCCATCTGTAGAGGGTCACGGAGAGTAGCCTCCCCACAGACTCAACTCCAAACCAAACGTTAAAAGAGGGAGTGCAAAAGTTCACATTTTTCTCTTCAGCAAAATAACTGTTGTGAGAAATTTTGGCATTTATGATGGTTAAAGACAGTATATCCCCACAAGCTGATCTGAAACAAGTTGCATGTTATGAGTTTTATTTCACATTGAGGTTCGCTGGAAACCTTCGATCTCTGCTGAAGCCTCAGTCTCCTCAGGTTCCACCTTGATGTAACGACTGTCTTATTTCCTTGTTACCAGAAGTAATCATGTTAATGGGCAGGTCACTTCCTCCCGCATGAGAAAACCTACTCTTGTGCTGCTGTTATCATTAGTCACATGATGACATTACTTGCAAAGTGACTTATGTAGCTCATTTAGAGGCACATTTGGAATCTGTTGAGGCCTTCATATCTCAGTCTCCTCAAGTCCCACCTTGATGTAATAACTGTGTCTTGTTACAAAGTGTAATCATGAGAGTGTACAGGTCTCTTCCTTCCACACGTGAA
The DNA here is from genome assembly GCF_040894005.1 of Engystomops pustulosus. NCBI lineage: Eukaryota > Metazoa > Chordata > Amphibia > Anura > Leptodactylidae > Engystomops > Engystomops pustulosus. The sequence continues at coordinate 14,300,770 of NC_092413.1, forward strand.
AACATATTCTTCTCCTGCTGTTATTATTAGCTACATGAGGTCATTTGTTTCAATTTAAAGTATCATATATATCACAAATTGACAAGTATGATGCAGCAACTACTGCACCTTAGGGGGGCTCCACCCATTTGGCAATAGAAACTATTGGCTTCTGCAGAGGCCTTAAAGGGCTTATCTGGGTATACAAATTTACTTAGGGCCGGGCTGGGTACCTACCTCCTCCAATGCCGCTGATGTCCCGCGCCGCGGTCCGTCTCATCTGTGCACCGGTTTGTATACAGGGGCGCACAGGGAGCTTCCGGGCGGCCGGAAGCTCCCATCCGACACCATCTCCCAACGCTTACAACGCTGAGAGATAGGGACGGATGGGATGAGCCGGCCACATCGTGGACCTGAAGTCCCCTGTGCGCGGCTTCTGTGCCCCTGTAAACAAACAGGGGCACGGATCAAAGGGACCGCGGTGCGGGACATCGGCGGCACTGGAGAAGGTAAGAACATGTTTGTTATTGTTAAATAGCGCACCCCAGCCGGCCATAAGTAATTTTGTATACCCGGATAACTCCTTTATCTCCATCTGTATCCTTTCATGCTCCTCAAGTCTGACCTGTAATGTAATGACTGTTGCTTGTGCCTGTTACAGAAAATAATCACGTGAATGGACAGGTCACTTACTCCAACGTGAGAAAAACTACTCTTATCCTGCTGCTATCAGTTACATGATATCATTGGTTATAAAGTGACATAGCCCTCTCATAATGATGTCCTGCCCTTACTACGGTGGAGGAGCTACTGCACTTAAAGCAAACCTGTCACCAGGAATGTCATTTTTAGCTGGTGACAGGTTCCTATAGCAGGTTGATTATAGAAATGCCTTTCTTGTTTTTTTTTAATACTGCCACTAATTTATAAAAGTTTATTTCACATTAGATGGCTCCCGACCAGTTGTGTGTGGTGAGTCCCAAATGATGGGAGGCAGCTACAGCAGCTTGTGTGCCTGTGTCTCAGTCTCCTCGTGCATTGTTCACCCTTCTCCACACAATCCCCCTCCTTGTCTGCTCAATGCACATGATAGCAAGTGGGGAGGGATGGAGGGAGCTGGATGAGTGTGGAGGAGTCAGAGAATGCATGAGGAGACACAGGTCCACCTAGGGCAGTGGTGGCTAACCTATGGCACGGGTGCCAGAGGTGGCACTCAGAGCCTTTTCTGTGGGCACCCAGGCCATCACCAGAGATGACTCCAAGTATCTTCCTGCAGTCCTAGACAGCCCAGGACTTGCTGTGCACAGAGCTCTATTTTAAAGTAACTATGCTACCGGGGACTACTGGAGGAGTGGGAAGTTGTGGACAGATCTTGATCATCCAAATTTCTTCTATTTTCTGCTTTATTAGTGTCCTAAGAGTGCTGGTATCAATGAAAGCTGTGACAGAGAAAGGAGTATAAACCACAAATTAAATTTCTGTGCGGGCACTTTGCGATAAATAAGTGGGTCTTGGTTGTAGTTTGGGCACTCGGTCTCTAAAAGGTTCACCATCACTGACCTAGGGTGTAGTTGCCTTCCCCTCCCGGGACATACCACACACTGCTGGCAGGGAGCCAGGTAATGTGAAATACAGTATTATAAACTACTGAAATGATTCAGAATGCTGACACATGCATTTTTAAAATCAGCATAGTACAGGCTATTGGAACATGTCAAAAGCTAAAAATAACATTCCTGGTGACAGGTTTACTTTAAAGTAGTCCTCCAACCAGAAAACTGAATTTGACTATACAGTAGGCATTAATATTCAGCTCCAGGTGCCTCAATTGCTTAAATCATTTACATTAGTACTTTCTTAAAGTGAAAGCTTTGTTTTTTTATTGAAGGTGCTCATAAGTCACAGACAAAACCTGTACACTGGCTTTTACACCCGATATGTTCTTTAGGACATCTAATCAGGAGCTTCTAGTAGAGATCCTTATTACAGGCAGTGGTGAAAGGTTCCCACAGTCTATAAATTTGTGGTTACTTTATTGTAATGAACCAGGAAGTGTTCTTACAATAATATTTTTTATAACAGGTCATCACATCCAATGGTTGTGGAATCCAATGGAAAAACCCAATAATAGACAACCTTTTACCAACTCTAACTCATGGCACCCTTTCAGAGGTGGTGTTCCACTGATCTTTTCTAGGCCCACAGTTCTTGCCCAGCCCGTAGGCTGCCTAAGCCGGGGAGCTGCAGGACTGGCCGTGCTCTTTACCTTAAAGAGTGCGGCTCCTCCCCTTCCCCGTCACCCTGGTCACGTGGCCAGCCGATTCCGCTGGCCACTTGGTGGCGCTGGCCAAGGATATTAGCCCAGCCTCTTTGGAGTGCTCCGCGCTCAAGAGATACCCACCCTCCCTAATTTAAATATTTTTTGTATTCCATGCTGTATTTCTAATGTATGTCGTCCTATTTACTGTTGTTCTGTTTTAGTTTGTTCAATGCTATCTTGTTGTTGGTAGTCACAGCTTAGCCTGTGGTGGAATCTTGACCCTCTCGGCTTGTAGCTAAATCACCTGACGGACCAACTCAGACATGCCCCCGCGGAGGCGGGGCCAGGCAGGCGAGGTGAAGTGTAGGGAACGGGTCTGGGTTCCCCACAGCTCTGTTTAAATTAGATATTGTTAGTAATAAAGCTGGGGCCGACCCCCCACCCCCCAACTTTTTTCTCCCAAAACAGTGTTATGTGTTGATTTTTGGGGGACGTTAAAGTGGAGAGTCACGTTGACTCCAGGAATTGGTGGAATATCCCGACAAAATGTCATCACATCAAAATGGTTGGTGGAAAAACCCAGTAATAGAGGACTTCTTTGCAGCTCCACCAACTCCAACTCTTTTCATGCTTTCATAGGTCGTGTTCCACTCACCTTTTCTAGGCCCCACAGTAGTCTAACAGTCAATTAACATGTTGGGAGCTGTAGCTAATTCGACAATTCCTTGGCAATGCTGGGGGTGATACAAAAAATTCCAGCGTTGTAGTGGACGTTGACTCATGGCGGAATTTAGAATCTCCCCACCAGGAATCGGTGGAATAACCTGACAACATGTTATCACATCCAATGCTGGCAAAACTCACTTAAACTGATTCTACCAAATGATTTATTTAAAGATTTTTTAATTTCTAAGATCCTTCTCTAGCTTTCTCGATTTTCGACATCTCTAAAGGGTATCAGTCTTTTCACTTGCAAGGACTGACTTTGCGAAATACGACCTTGCACATTCGAAAAAAAAGAAACATGAACAATGAGCCAATACAGACAAAAGGTGCTATTCCCATACAGACGGCTTTCATATTGAATTTTCATGTTTTTCTTACACTGGAAAAGCCACCCGAGAATAAGCAGGAAAACAGACTACTTTCCTAACAGCTGCGGGGAGCGCGCGGGCGAAAGTTTTTGTAAGTCGTATTTCTACTTGTTCAAAGTGATTCCACAAACTCCAGTTTACTCCGCTCAAAGCAAAAAAATAATTTATTGATCTGAATTCCAAGGTATTAGAAGAATGGAACAGGGGGAAAAAAAATATAAAAATTTGTAATTTTTTTATTTTATTTTATTCCCAACTAAAGTTTTCCTTCTGCCTTCACTAAAAGTTGCTTGCCAAAGATTTTCCAAGTCAATTAAAAAAGTTCAGCGCAGGAACATCCTATAAAACATGGGAGGAAAACTTAGGGATTGTTTGTCTATGAAAAAAACATGAAAAATACATGTAAATAGGAACAACGTCCATGCGTCGAGCTGCTGTGAGGGAACTGACATTCCTGGATTTTTTTTTTAAGGCGTTGTTATTCGCTATAAAAACAAACAGCTCCAGATTAAGTGTGGGGCACTCACGTTACAAATGATACTGTATTCTGGATTTCTCGTCAACGAACAGGTTCCAAGTCAGAGAATTTTGCCAGATATGATTTAACCGTTTGTTGTGCCGGATTGACCTCCTCCGTCAGGCGAGATGTTAAACTCAGGTTAGACAGATTTTAGGTGTTTCTATAAAATTTTTATTGTGTTTGAAAGGTTTTCACTTAAAGTACTACTTATTCAGGAAAGAAAATGACTGTAAAGTGACCTGTTGATGGGAATTACATTAATTAGCTGTAAGCGCTCCATTTCCCTATAGCACCCCCACAGGTGAGATGGAGAATTACATCGTTACACAGTCCTCCAGAGTAGGGAAGAGGTTTCCTTACAGAGAGTTTGCCAATTAAGGACGTCTTATAGGTGAGTGTAGACTTACAGCTATTGACGCTACACTGGGAGATTCTGGGAAATATGCAAATAAATAAGGAAAACATTGCCTTTGTTGGCTACCTTGTAAGGCAGCCCCTTCAGCACCAAGCATGACTCTCAAGAAGCCTAATGATATGATGTGGGATTAAAGCCAAACCAGTATATCTATTCCAGATCACATAGGAGCTATGGTCAGGGTCGGATTATATGGAGGGCTCCAGGGGCACACACCTCAGGGCCCCCACCACTTTACTCATAAGCAATATCACAGCTGAAATGTCTGACAATCAGCTTACGGCAGTGAGCTGTCTGTCTCTGGGAATGTTGGGCAGCAGTGTTTGCCTCAAAGCCGTGACAGTCACTCACTGGCTCTGTCAGGGAGAGCACAAATTACTGCATTGCAATCTGCATGCAGAGTGACACCCGATCACCTGCCTTAGTACCAAACACTGGTTGGGTGAACTGGATGCCAGCCAATCTTTAGCCAATCAGTGTTTGTGTTACTTCCGTACAGATCACTTAGCCCAATTTGTGAGAGGAGGATAGAGAACTATCAGAGAATTAGTGGTGCGTGGGTCTTGTATGGGGATTGGAGGTAGTAGTCAGTACTACTGCCACTGTGCCATCCAGGCCAGCAACTAGGATAACACCACTTAGCCTAGTTGCTGGCCTGGATGGCACAGTGGCAGTGGTGTTATCCTAGTTGCTGGCCTGGATGGCACAGTGGCAGTGGTGTTATCCTAGTTGGTGGCCTGGATGGCTCAGTGGCATTTGTGTTAGCCTAGTTGCTGGCATGGATGGCAAACACCACTGCAACTGGGCCTTCCAGGCCAGCAACTAGGATAACATCACTGCCACTGTGCCAGCCAGGCCAGCCACTAAGCTAACACCACTGCCACTGTGCCATCCAGGCCAGCAACTAGACTAACGCCACTGCCACTATGCCAGCTAGGTCAAAACTAGGCTGACACTGCCACAGAGCCAGCCAGGCCAGCAACTAGGCTAACACAAATGCCGCTGATCTATCCAGATCAGCAACTAGGCTAACACCACTGCCATTGTTGCATCCAGGCCAGCAACTAGGCTAACACCACTGCCACTGTGCCATCCAGGCCAGCCAATAAGCTAACACCACTGCCACTGTGCCATCCAGGCCAGCAACTAGACTAACACCACTGCCACTGTGCTATCCAGGCCAGCAACTAGGCTATCACCACTGCCACTATGCGAGCTAGGTCAGCAACTAGGCTATCACCACTGCCACTGAGCCAGCCAGGCCAGCAACTATGCTAACACCACTGCCACTGTGCCTTCCAGGCCAGCAACTAGGATAACACCACTGCCACTGTGCCATCCAGGCCAGAAACAAGGCTAACACCACTGCCACTGTGCCTTCCAGGCCAGCAACTAGGATAACACCACTGCCACTGTGCCATGCAGGCCAGCAACTAGGCTAACACCACTGCCACTGTGCCATCCAGGCCAGCAACTAGGCTAACACCACTGCCACTATGCCATCCAGGCCAGCAACTAGGCTATCACCACTGCCACTGTGCCATCCAGGCCAGCAACTAGGCTAACACCACTGCCACTATGCCATCCAGGCCAGCAACTAGGATAACACAAATGCCACTTTGCCAGCCAGGCCTGCAACTAGGGTAACACCACTGCCACTGTGCCATCCAGGCCAGCGACTAGGCTAACACAACTGCCAATGTGCCATCCAGGCCAGCAACTAGACTAACACCACTGCCACTGTGCCATCCAGGCCAGCAACTAGGCTATCACCACTTCCACTGAGCCAGCCAGGCCAGCAACTAGACTAACACCACTGCCACTATGCAAGCTAGGTCAGCAACTAGGCTATCACCACTGCCACTGAGCCAGCCAGGCCAGCAACTATGCTAACACCACTGCCACTGTGCCTTCCAGGCCAGCAACTAGGATAACACCACTACCACTGTGCCATCCAGGCCAGAAACTAGGCTAACACAAATGCCAATGAGCCATCCAGGCCAGCAACTAGACTAACAACACTGCCACTGTGCCATCCAGGCCAGCAACTAGACTAACAACACTACCACTGTGCCATCCAGGCCAGCAACTAGGATAACACAACTGCCACTGTGCCATTCAGGCCAGCAACTAGGATAACACCACTGTCACTGTGCCATCCAGGCAAGCAACTAGGATAACACAACTGCCACTGTGCCATTCAGGCCAGCAACTAGGATAACACCACTGCCACTTTGCCAGCCAGGCCAGCAACTAGGATAACACCACTACCACTGTGCCATCCAGGCCAGAAACTAGGCTAACACAAATGCCAATGAGCCATCCAGGCCAGCAACTAGACTAACAACACTGCCACTGTGCCATCCAGGCCAGCAACTAGACTAACAACACTACCACTGTGCCATCCAGGCCAGCAACTAGGATAACACAACTGCCACTGTGCCATTCAGGCCAGCAACTAGGATAACACCACTGTCACTGTGCCATCCAGGCAAGCAACTAGGATAACACAACTGCCACTGTGCCATTCAGGCCAGCAACTAGGATAACACCACTGCCATTGGACCATCCAGGCCAGCAACTAGGGTAACACCACTGCCACTGTGCCATCCAGGCCAGCAACTAGGATAACACAACTGCCACTGTGCCATCCAGGCCAGCAACTAGGATAACACCACTGCCATTTTGCCAGCCAGGCCAGAAACAAGGCTAACACCACTGCCACTGTGCCTTCCAGGCCAGCAACTAGAATAACACCACTGCCATTGTGCCTTCCAGGCCAGCAACTAGGATAACACCACTGCCACTGTGCCATGCAGGCCAGCAACTAGGATAACACCACTGCCACTGTGCCATGCAGGCCAGCAACTAGGCTAACACCACTGCCACTGTGCCATCCAGGCCAGCAACTAGGATAACACCACTGCCACTATGCCATCCAGGCCAGCAACTAGGCTATCACCACTGCCACTGTGCCATCCAGGCCAGCAACTAGGCTAACACCACTGCCACTGTGCCAGCTAGGCCAGCAACTAGGATAACACCACTGCCACTATGCCATCCAGGCCAGCAACTAGGATAACACAACTGCCAATGTGCCATCCAGGCCAGCAACTAGGATAACACCACTGCCACTGTGCCATCCAGGCCAGCAACTAGGATAACACCACTGCCACTATGCCATCCAGGCCAGCAACTAGGATAACACAACTGCCAATGTGCCATCCAGGCCAGCAGCTAGGATAACACCACTGCCACTTTGCCAGCCAAGCCAGAAACTAGGCTAACACCACTTCCACTGTGCCATCCAGGCCAGCAACTAGGCTAACACCACTGCCATTATGCCAATTTGGACCCGACCTACTCCCTTTAAACTACACTTCATGCAACTCTAAAATCACAGTGGTTAGAGCTCTGCTAGCCGCCACCGCTCTTTATGATGCCAGGATGAAGATATCATCTCTGGACCCTACCAAAGCCTAATAAACATTTTTAAATGTTCCTGTCAAGGGACTAGAACTTGTGAAGTGGAGAATTCTTGTTGGTCCCGACTTCAAAGCGGGAGTTGGGTCCACCCATTACTTACTTCCTCTTGGCTGGATATGTGTGTCACTAAATTAAAGGGGGTGTCCGACCAACGCAACTTATTCTCCATCCCTTACTTTTCCTCTTGGCTGGATATGTGTGTCACTAAATTAAAGGGGGTGTCCGACCAACGAAACTTATTCTCTATCCCTTACTTTTCGTCTTGGTTGGATATGTGAGTCACAAAATTAAAGGGGGTGTCCGACCAACGCAACTTATTCTCTACCCCTTACTTTTCCTCTTGGCTGGATATGTGTATCACTAAATTAAAGGGGGTGTCCGACCAACGCAACTTATTCTCTATCCCTTACTTTTCCTCTTGGCTGGATATGTGTATCACTAAATTAAAGGGGGTGTACAACCAATGCAACTTATTCTTTATCCGAAAATAGGAAAATCCCATTGCAGATGTTTCGGTTCATATGGGTGACTTCTGGTCAATTTTCTTCCACTGCACTGACCGACAATGGGGCTCCATTCTCAGTGGAATATTTTTTTTTTTTGGTAGGACAACACCTTTAACAAATTTACAAGGCAACACGATTTCACCATATTAGCTATGTGGCCACCTTATGTTGTGTCTTCCATCTGTGGTCTACATGTTGTACAGAGACCTGTAAGGCATGAATATTGCAACGTCATATTGTTTTAATGGAGTTGCATTGCGAACCACAACCTCATGACCCTAGCAATGTCAACTCGGCCCCCCCAGAAGCCTCTAATTTCCCGGCAAGATTCCAGACTACTTAGCCAACCCCCCACCCTATACCCTTCCTACCCATTATCCACTCATAAGCAGAAGGTTTGGCTAATTTTGGTCAAATCAGTCAATTTTTTTTTACATACAACATATAAAAGATTTCCGATAACCATAGTAATAACATGTAACTATAACTCTAGCAAGAACACTTCTAACCCCCTCCAGAAGGAGGTTCTTGGAGTTCCAAAAGTAGCCGGCCAACTGCCCAAACTTCGCATTTACCCCCAACCACAACCTTGGGTTCAAGGGCGCCCAACTCTCTTGCAGATGTCTCTCCCAACCTCATTGTAACCACTCGGCAGGAGCCCAAAAACTGTCAGATGATGGAAAAGACGTAGCATGGAAACATAAAAAATTTGGAGAAGATCCAAAAAAACTTCCACCTTTCCGTCATCCCTGAGTTCCGTTTCTCAGGAAGTGTTTTTTTTTTTTTCCAGTTTCGAAATCCTCAAGCCAAAAGTTCGGAAGCCAAATAAATAACTTTGAAAAAAAAAATCTATTTCAACTATGAAACGCTCATTAAAAATATCAAATATGACACTTACCTTAAGACCGGGGGGGGGCAAAATTTTTTTTTTTTCTTGGACAAAAAATTTCTGTTTGATAAACAATTGTTAATTGAGAACAGTTCATGTCACAGACTCTCGGAGGTCCATCTGCCAAGTCTTAGCTCATGTACCGGGGGAGGGGGGGAGTGTGGGGGCAGAATTTTTTTTTTTTTCTTCTGATAATATTTCATCATTGTGTTGTTCATGTTATGAAGACATAATCTCCGGGGGAATACACAATCACCCATCTGGAACACGAGATACAGGAAATTGTGACTGTCAATAGCGATATCCTTACATATAGCTTCTATCGTGTAGCCATTTTTAACACCCTGACCCGGTAAATACAACCATATGGCGGTGGAATTGGATGCAGGCTCCACCGAGGACGTCTCCCGCATAAAACAAATACGAATTACATTTACATGCTATTAATAATCTACACAGGAAAATAAAATCGACGGCCAATCCAACAACTCTTTTTATGTCGCTCATTATACGACAAATAATTTTGCCGTTTCGGCAGGACTTTAATAATGTTTCACTGAGAACCCTTGTTTTTTATGAATTGCATTATTTTACGGCCACATAAAACATGTTTTATGCAGGAATTTTAACTATACAAAGAACAAAAAAAGAAGGTAAAAAAGAGCTAAGCCCCGGAACAAACATTTAGAGCTTGTAGTCACGGCCGAGGTTCGCCTATAGCTTATATAGCGCCATCATATTCCGATACATATTATGGAACCATAGGAGTGAGAACCCCGCTCCCAGGAGCTTACAGTCTATGAGGATGAGAGGGTGACATAAGAGCTTACAGTCTATGAGGATGAGGGGGTGACACAAGAGCTTACAGTCTATGAGGATGAGGGGGTGACACAAGAGCTTACAGTCTATGAGAATGAGGGAGTGACACAAGAGCTTACAGTCTATGAGGATGAGGGGGTGACACAAGAGCTTACAGTCTATGAGGATGAGGGGGTGACACAAGATTTTACAGTCTATGAGGATGAGGGGTGACACAAGAGCTTACAGGCTATGAGGATGAGGGAGTGACACAAGAGCTTACAGTCTATGAGGATGAGGGGGTGACACAAGAGCTTACAGGCTATGAGGATGAGGGAGTGACACAAGAGCTTACAGTCTATGAGGATGAGGGAGTGACACAAGAGCTTACAGTCTATGAGGATGAGGGGGTGACACAAGAGCTTACAGTCTATGAGGATGAGGGGGGGGCACAAGAGCTTACAGTCTATGAGGATGAGGGGGTGACACAAGAGCTTACAGTCTATGAGGATGAGGGAGGACACAAGAGCTTACAGTCTATGAGGATGAGTGGGTGACACAAGAGCTTACAGGCTATGAGGATGAGGGAGTGACACAAGAGCTTACAGTCTATGAGGATGAGGGAGTGACACAAGAGCTTACAGTCTATGAGGATGAGGGGGTGACACAAGAGCTTACAGTCTATGAGGATGAGGGGGGGCACAAGAGCTTACAGTCTATGAGGATGAGGGGTGACACAAGAGCTTACAGTCTATGAGGATGAGGGAGGACACAAGAGCTTACAGTCTATGAGGATGAGGGGGTGACACAAGAGCTTACAGTCTATGAGAATGAGGGGTGACACAAGAGCTTACAGTCTATGAGGATGAGGGGGTGACACAAGAGCTTACAGTCTATGAGGATGAGGGGGGACACAAGAACTTACAGTCTATGAGGATGAGAGGGTGACACAAGAGCTTACTGTCTATGAGGATGAGAGGACACAAGAGCTTACAGTCTATGAGGATGAGGGGGGGTGACACAAGAGCTTACAGTCTATGAGGATGAGGGGGTGACACAAGAGCTTACAGTCTATGAGGATGAGGGGGTGACACAAGAGCTTACAGTCTATGAGGATGAGGGGGGACACAACAGCTTACAGTCTATGAGGATGAGGGGGTGACACAAGAGCTTACAGTCTATGAGGATGAGGGGGTGATACAAGAGCTTACAGTCTATGAGGATGAGGGGGACACAAGAGCTTACAGTCTATGAGGATCAGGGGGTGACACAAGAGCTTACAGTTTATGAGGATGAGGGGGTGACACAAGAGCTTACAGTCTATGAGGATGAGGGGGGACACAAGAACTTACAGTCTATGAGGATGAGAGGGTGACACAAGAGCTTACTGTCTATGAGGATGAGAGGACACAAGAGCTTACAGTCTATGAGGATGAGGGGGGGTGACACAAGAGCTTACAGTCTATGAGGATGAGGGGGTGACACAAGAGCTTACAGTCTATGAGGATGAGGGGGTGACACAAGAGCTTACAGTCTATGAGGATGAGGGGGGACACAAGAGCTTACAGTCTATGAGGATGAGGGGGTGACACAAGAGCTTACAGTCTATGAGGATGAGGGGGTGATACAAGAGCTTACAGTCTATGAGGATGAGGGGGACACAAGAGCTTACAGTCTATGAGGATCAGGGGTTGACACAAGAGCTTACAGTCTATGAGGATGAGGAGGGGACACAAGAGCTTACAGTCTATGAGGATGAGGGGGGACACAAGAGCTTACAGTCTATGAGGATGAGAGGGTGACACAAGAGCTTACAGTCTATGAGGATGAGAGGACACAAGAGCTTACAGTCTATGAGGATGAGGGGGGGTGACACAAGAGCTTACAGTCTATGAGGATGAAGGGGTGACACAAGAGCTTACAGTCTATGAGGATGAGGGGGGGACACAAGAGCTTACAGTCTATGAGGATGAGGGGTGACACAAGAGCTTACCGTCTATGAGGATAAGGGGGTGACACAAGAGCTTACAGTCTATGAGGATGAGGGGGTGACACAAGAGCTTACAGTCTATGAGGATGAGTGGGTGATACAAGAGCTTACAGTCTATGAGGATGAGGGGGACACAAGAGCTTACAGTCTATGAGGATCAGGGGTTGACACAAGAGCTTACAGTCTATGAGGATGAGGAGGGGACACAAGAGCTTACAGTCTATGAGGATGAGGGGGGACACAAGAGCTTACAGTCTATGAGGATGAGAGGGTGACACAAGAGCTTACAGTCTATGAGGATGAGAGGACACAAGAGCTTACAGTCTATGAGGATGAGGGGGGGTGACACAAGAGCTTACAGTCTATGAGGATGAAGGGGTGACACAAGAGCTTACAGTCTATGAGGATGAGGGGGGGACACAAGAGCTTACAGTCTATGAGGATGAGGGGTGACACAAGAGCTTACCGTCTATGAGGATAAGGGGGTGACACAAGAGCTTACAGTCTATGAGGATGAGGGGGTGACACAAGAGCTTACAGTCTATGAGGATGAGGGGGTGACACAAGAGCTTACAGTCTATGAGGATGAGGGGGTGACACAAGAGCTTACAGTCTATGAGGATGAGGGGGTGACACAAGAGCTTACAGTCTATGAGGATGAAGGGGTGACACAAGAGCTTACAGTCTATGAGGATGAGAGGGTGACACAAGAGCTTACAGTCTATGAGGATGAGGGGGTGACACAAGAGCTTACTGTCTATGAGGATGAGGGGGTGACACAAGATCTTACAGTCTATGAGGATGAGGGGTGACACAAGAGCTTACAGTCTATGAGGATGAGGGGGTGACACAAGAGCCTACAGTCTATGAGGATGAGGGGGGACACAAGAGCTTACAGTCTATGAGGATGAGGGGGTGACACAAGAGCTTACAGTATATGAGGATGAGGGGTGACACAAGAGCCTACAGTCTATGAGGATGAAGGGGTGACACAAGAGCTTACAGTCTATGAGGATGAGGAGGTGACACAAGAGCTTACAGTCTATGAGGATGAGGGGGACACAAGAGCTTACAGTCTATGAGGATGAGGGGTGACACAAGAGCTTACAGTCTATGATGATGAGGGGTGACACAGATAACACATGAGGAGGACACAGGATGGGTGAGTAAAAAGAGAGTTGAAAAGGCAAAAGTGGCTTGTGTCTATAGGAAGGCCCCCATCGAAGAACAAATTTTCTTTAAAAAACATTGACCAGTGTGTATTCATATAGTTTGTGGGGGGTTGTTTTACCTTCCAAAGAGTATGACATTGACTTGTAGAGTTTCGACCGTCCACACATTGACATGTAGGGTTGCTACATTCTATACAATAGGACATTGACTTGAAGGACTTCTACTTTCCATAGAGTAGGACATGGACTTGTAGGGTTTCTACCTTCCAAATATTTGGACATTGACTTATAGGGTTGTCCAGTGTATGTAGATGCTGAACAAGTACCCCAGCCTTTGCCTTTTCACTATTCATCCCAAAAAAACATATTTCATTTACGTGTTTACAGTTTTTATATAGGCCTTTGTGTCTCCATGGTTACTGACTACAAACATCCCGTGTAGTCTAAAGCAGCAATCATGTAACTCTCCATCTGTGAAATAAATTACAGATAGGGATAAGCAGATCCACTGAAGTTTTAGTGAACTCGGCCTAACCGTACTTGTACCATGCCCCAAGTAACATCCAAAATTGGTCCTGGCACCTATGCCAGTGGTTAGGTGCACACGCCAGATAAATTAAAATGGTGCCAGCGACTTTGAAGGCAGCACTTAAACACCCAAGATCGGAGCCTGAAACCATCACGGGTGCTCCCACAGGGGGTTTGAGTAGGAGCTGAACCCAGACTTTCGTTGAAATCAGGGGTCGGGTCCAGTGGATCTGAACTGAAAAAGTTTGGTACAAACCCAAACTTTGCTGTTCGGGTCAGCTAATCCCTATTTACAGATCAATGGGGTATGGCTGTTGCAACCCCTAGAAATCAAAAGAATTAAACAACTTAGACTAGCCCAGAGAATTTAGACTAGCCCAACCCTAACTAGCCCGGACCCACAGACGTCATTGGACTGCCAGTCACACTTGTACATCACCGCTCAATCCACTTTATGAAAAAAAAACTTAGATGTAAGGAGGGCCGGTCCAATCACACCTGATCCGGTACTACCAAATGAAGTCCCATGCCTGATATAAGTCTCTTCTGGAGCTTTCTAGTGTATTCTCTACTGCTTTATTTAGTTTTATTTCCTGATCTTTGCTCACTTGCTTACCTTCTGTTGGATCCTCTCAGTTTTCACCCATATTTGTACAACTTTCTTATTGTGCTTTCTTTTTTTAAATTTTTGTCTATCTAATTCAATTTGGTATTGGAAAGGAACGTCGCCCAGTTGTTACCTATTATCTAGGGTAGGATCAGCCATTAGGTAGGGGTAGCTGGATGAGTCTAGTCTTTGTCTTCCCTTACTTTTTCCCTTGTTTTCACATTCCCTATGAGCATCTTTACAAATTCCTTCCTTTTTCCTGTTTTAACCAATCACAACAAGTTGTCTTTTGCGCTTCCCTAAAAAAATCAAATCAGCCTCTCATTATTTACTATACTAAAATCTCGTCAAAGTATCTCATTTCTCCAAAAAGCATTATGTAAGCTGCATGTAATTAATCTGTTTCTGGAACCAAATAATTCAGTCTCTCCAGAGGTTTTTGGATCTTTACCACGCACCAGGGTGGGCCTTTCAAAATATGATAAAATAAAACATGCCTCGAAATTTTTTTTTTTTTTTAAATGTAATCACTCTGCAATGATGAAACATATATCTGAAAGCAACAGCAAACGAAGACAGGAAAATTACTCAATTAGTTCCCCCCCCTCGGAGTTCCATCGCTGTTGAGGATTGCGGATTATCTCAGTATTACAATGCTGTGGTAAAGGGCAGGTCATCCCACACACTTGGAATTGGACAGAAGAGTAAGAAAAAAAAAATTCCGGGCCTAAAGAAATGACACATTTATTAACATTTAGCAGAAGTATTTTATTTTTCTGCCATGTTTTTGTGTGAGATTTTTTATCGGACAATCAGTGAATTCTGGAAATGAGACTTTTTTTTTAGAATAACACATTGTTCGCGAGATGAAAGGCTTTTCGAGAAGCTGAAAAAAAAAAAAAATTCTGAAATGGGTCCAGGCTTGGAATTTACAAAGATTCCTCTACTACTTTAGGTCAGAAAATCCTCACTGAATACTTCACAGCGTGTTTTACAGACAAGATGGCACCACGGTGAGGTGACTCCCAGCCAAGTTATCTCCCGGAATAATGAAGTTACTTCCAAAGGCTGAAACATAAGCAACTGTGATTGGTTATCTCCTCACCGGGGGAAAGAGAAAGGGAAAAAAACACACAAATGTTTTCAATTTGAGCTTTCTGGGTAGTACGGGTGGTAAAATGATAACTTACAGTGAGGAGATGTGAGGTATCCGGCATATTGGATTCATAAAACTACTTCACATTTTGGATTAACTTGAGACGTTGGGAATATCAGTTGTGTAATATACAGCGATGAGATAGCAGGAAACGCAATATCGCTCCACCCAAACCCTCTATCTACAAGGCAGGGAGATCTCGTTTGTATAGCTGTGGAGGAATGCAGGAAGGGGGCGGCTGCTACAAATAATTACAATAAGAATAATATGGGCAAAAAGCAGCTAAATGGACAATTATATAAAACTGTAACTATTACAGTATAAAATTGCTAATTACATGAACATAACCACTATAATACTGCCCCCTATGTACAAAAATATAACTACTATAATACTGCCCCCTATGTACAAGAATATAACTACTATAATACTGCCTCCGATGTACAAGAATATAACTACTATAATACTACCCCCTATGTACAGGAATATAACTACTATAAAACTGCCCCCTATGTACAAGAATATAACTACTATAATACTGCCACCTATGTACAAGAATATAACTACTATAATACTGCCCCCTATGTACAGAAATATAACTACTATAATACTGCCCCCTATGTACAAAAATATAACTACTATAATACTGCCCCCTATGTACAAGAATATAACTACTATAATACTGCCCCCTATGTACAGGAATATAACTACTATAATACTGCTCTCTATGTACAGGAATATAACTACTATAATACTGCCCCCTATGTACAAGAATATAACTGCTATAATACTGCCTCCTACGTACAAGAATATAACTACTATAATACTGCCCCCTATGTACAGGGATATAACTACTATAATACTGCCCCTATGTACAAGAATATAACTACTATAATACTGCCTCCTATGTACAAGAATATTACTACTTTAATACTGCCCCCTATGTACAGGAATATAACTACTATAATACTGCCCCCTATGTACAGGAATATAACTACTATAATACTGCCCCCTATGTAGAAGAATATAACTAGTATAATACTGCCCCTATGTACAGGAATATAACTAATATAATACTGCCCCCTATGTACAGGAATATAACTACTATAATACCGCCCCCTATGTACGGGAATATAGCAACTATATTACTGCCCCCTATGTACAGGAATATAACTACTATAATACTGCCCCCTATGTACAAGCATATAACTACTATAATACTGCTCCCTATGTACAAGAATATAACTACTATAATACTGCCCCCTATGTACAAGATTATAACTACTATAATACTGCCCCCTATGTACAAGATTATAACTACTATAATACTGTCCCCTATGTACAAGAATATAACTACTATAATACTGCCCCCTATGTACAAGATTATAACTACTATAATACTGGACCCATGTACAAGAATATAACTACTATAATACTGCCCCCTATGTACAAGAATATAACTACTATAATACTGCCCCCTATGTACAAGAATATAACTACTATAATACTGCCCCCTATGTACAGGAATATAACTACTATAATACTGCCCCCTATGTACAAGAATATAACTACTATAATACTGCCCCCTATGTACAAGAATATAACTACTATAATACTGCCCCCTATGTACAGGAATATAACTACTATAATACTGCCCCCTATGTACAGGAATATAACTACTATAATACTGCCCCCTATGTAGAAGAATATAACTAGTATAATACTGCCCCTATGTACAGGAATATAACTAATATAATACTGCCCCCTATGTACAGGAATATAACTACTATAATACCGCCCCCTATGTACGGGAATATAGCAACTATATTACTGCCCCCTATGTACAGGAATATAACTACTATAATACTGCCCCCTATGTACAAGCATATAACTACTATAATACTGCCCCCTATGTACAAGATTATAACTACTATAATACTGCCCCCTATGTACAAGATTATAACTACTATAATACTGTCCCCTATGTACAAGAATATAACTACTATAATACTGCCCCCTATGTACAAGATTATAACTACTATAATACCGGACCCATGTACAAGAATATAACTACTATAATACTGCCCCCTATGTACAAGAATATAACTACTATAATACTGCCCCCTATGTACAAGAATATAACTACTATAATACTGCCCCCTATGTACAGGAATATAACTACTATAATACTGCCCCCTATGTACAAGAATATAACTACTATAATACTGCCCCCTATGTACAAGAATATAACTACTATAATACTGCTCCCTATGTACAGGAATATAACTACTATAATACTGCCCCCTATGCACAAGAATATAACTACTTTAATACTGCCTCCTATGTACAAGAATATAACTACTATAATACTACCCCCTATGTACAGGAATATAACTACTATAATACTGCCCCCTATGTACAAGAATATAACTACTATAATACTGCCACCTATGTACAAGAATATAACTACTATAATACTGCCCCCTATGTACAGAAATATAACTACTATAATACTGCCCCCTATGTACAAGAATATAACTACTATATTACTGCCCCCTATGTACAGGAATATAACTACTATAATACTGCTCTCTATGTACAGGAATATAACTACTATAATACTGCCCCCTATGTACAAGAATATAACTGCTATAATACTGCCTCCTACGTACAAGAATATAACTACTATAATACTGCCCCCTATGTACAGGGATATAACTACTATAATACTGCCCCTATGTACAAGAATATAACTACTATAATACTGCCTCCTATGTACAAGAATATTACTACTTTAATACTGCCCCCTATGTACAGGAATATAACTACTATAATACTGCCCCCTATATACAGGAATATAACTACTATAATACTGCCCCCTATGTAGAAGAATATAACTAGTATAATACTGCCCCTATGTACAGGAATATAACTAATATAATACTGCCCCCTATGTACAGGAATATAACTACTATAATACCGCCCCCTATGTACGGGAATATAGCAACTATATTACTGCCCCCTATGTACAGGAATATAACTACTATAATACTGCCCCCTATGTACAAGCATATAACTACTATAATACTGCTCCCTATGTACAAGAATATAACTACTATAATACTGCCCCCTATGTACAAGATTATAACTACTATAATACTGCCCCCTATGTACAAGATTATAACTACTATAATACTGCCCCCTATGTACAAGATTATAACTACTATAATACTGCTCTCTATGTACAAGAATATAACTACTATAATACTGTCCCCTATGTACAAGAATATAACTACTATAATACTGCCCCCTATGTACAAGATTATAACTACTATAATACTGGACCCATGTACAAGAATATAACTACTATAATACTGCCCCCTATGTACAAGAATATAACTACTATAATACTGCCCCCTATGTACAAGAATATAACTACTATAATACTGCCCCCTATGTACAGGAATATAACTACTATAATACTGCCCCCTATGTACAAGAATATAACTACTATAATACTGCCCCCTATGTACAAGAATATAACTACTATAATACTGCTCCCTATGTACAAGAATATAACTACTATAATACTGCCCCCTATGTACAAGAATATAACTACTATAATACTACCCCCTATGTACAGGAATATAACTACTATAATACTGCCCCCTATGTACAGGAATATAACTACTATAATACTGCCCCCTATGTACAAGAATATAACAACTATAATACTGCCCCCTATGTAAAAGAATATAACTACTATAATACTGCCCCCTATGTACAAGAATATAACTACTATAATACTGCCCCCTATGTACAAGAAAATAACTACTATAATACTACCCCCTATGTACAGGAATATAACTACTATAATACTGTCCCCTATGTACAGGAATATAATTACTATAATACTGCCCCCTATGTACAAGAATATAACTAATATAATACTGCCCCCTATGTACAAGACTATAACTACTATAATACTGCCCCTATGTACAAGAATATAACTACTACAATACTGCCCCCTATGTACAAGAATATAACTACTATAATATTGCCCCCTATGTACAAGAATATAACTACTATAATACTGCTTCCTATGTACAAGAATATAACTACTATAATACTGCCCCCTATGTACAAGAATATAACTACTATATTACTGCCCCTATGTACAAGAATATAGCTACTATAATACTGCCCCCTATGTACAGGAATATAACTACTATAATACTGCCCCCTATGTACAGGAATATAACTACTATAATACTGCCCCCTATGTACAAGAATATAACAACTATAATACTGCCCCCTATGTACAAGAATATAACAACTATAATACTGCCCCCTATGTACAAGACTATAACTACTATAATAATGCCCCCTATGTACAAGACTATAACTACTATAATACTGCCCCTATGTACAAGAATATAACTACTATAATACTGCCCCCTATGTACAAGAATATAACTACTATAATACTGCCCCCTATGTACAAGACTATAACTACTATAATACTGCCCCCTATGTACAAGAATATAACTACTATAATACTGCCCCCTATGTACAAGAATATAACTACTATAATAATGCCTCCTATGTACAAGAATATAACTTCTATAATACTGCCCCCTATGTACAGGAATATAACTACTATAATACTGCCCCCTATGTACAAGAATATAACTACTATAATACTACCCCTATGTACAAGACTATAACTACTATAATACTGCCCCCTATGTACAAGAATATAACTACTATAATACTGCCCCCTATGTACAAGAATATAACTACTATAATACTGCCCCTTATGTACAAGAATATAAATACTATAATACTGCCCCCTATGTACAGGAATATAACTACTATAATACTGCCCCCTATGTACAAGAATATAACTACTATAATACTGCCCCCTATGTACAGGAATATAACTACTATAATACTGCCCCCTATTTACAAGAATATAACTACTATAATACTGCCCCCTATGTACAAGAATATAACTACTATAATACTGCCCCTTATGTACAAGAATATAACTACTATAATACTGCCCCTATGTACAAGAATATAACTACTATAATACTACCCCCTATGTACAAGAATATAGCTACTATGATACTGCCCCTATGTACAAGAATATGACTACTATAATACTGCCCCCTATGTACAAGAATATAACTACTATAATACTGCCCCTTATGTACAAGAATATAACTACTATAATACTGCCCCTATGTACAGGAATATAACTACTATAATACTGCCCCTATGTACAAGAATATAACTACTATAATACTGTCCCCTATGTAAAGGAATATAACTACTATAATACTGCCCCCTATGTACAAGAATATAACTACTATAATACTGTCCCCTATGTACAGGAATATAACTACTATAATACTGCCCCTATGTACAGGAATATAACTACTATAATACTGGCCCCTATGTACAAGAATATAACTACTATAATCCTGCCCCCTATGTACAAGAATATAACTACTATAATACTGCCCCCTATGTACAGGAATATAACTACTATAACACTGCCCCCTATGTACAGGAATATAACTACTATAATACTGCCCCTATGTACAGGAATATAACTACTATAATACTGCCCCCTATGTACAAGAATATAACTACTATAATACTGCCCCCTATGTACAGGGATATAACTACTATAATACTGCCCCCTATGTACAAGACTATAACTACTATAATACTGCCCCCTATGTACAAGGATATAACTACTATAATACTGCCCCCTATGTACAAGACTATAACTACTATAGTACTATAATAATTCAGAAGTTTTTGAGTTATTCTGCTGTAGGGTTTATCTTATAACGTATGTGTTGGGTGTTTCTGCTCTTCCTCTCCGTGCACCAGATGATGCTTGTCGAGGAAAAATCTCCCTGAGTTGCACATTTGTCTGCGTGGTGTGAAGTTTATAGGAAGTTCCTAGAATAGTCGTCTTAGCGAGCGGCGCTTGTGTGTTTTGGATTGTATACGTCGTTCATTGGTGTGAGAATTAATTTAGATTTTCTGTCTGAGGTATTTGGTTGGTGTAGAATTCATCTTGCCGACAGCTTTGAAAACTGCGGTGAAATCCTGATGTGGCAAAGCGGAATAATGAAAGCCCCTGGCCGTGTGGTGCCAAGGTCTACTCTGGCCACGCGCCTCAGGAGTGAAATCCTTCGGGTCACATCATCCGGCGCCCAAGGAATAGTCACAGTCCAGTAGTATTTTATATTAGACACAAAGGCCACTTTTATCCACAGGTTGGTATCTGGAATGGTAATTCCCCCCCCCCCATTTGGAGAAACTTGGTGACCTACACGTTAGGCTAAGGACGGCAAGACCACCGATTTTGGTGGACCAGCCAACTACAACTGTGTATCGGATCAACATAAACCACTGACAGTGATTTTCATTTCTGAATGATCCAAATGCTCGTGTCTAACAGGAGATTGGAAGATTTGGGCTGGCATGAAATAGACCCTTGTGTCAAGTGATTGACTTGGAGTCACCTCCAAATGGAGTTGTCTTCTCCTGGAGCTTTATTGGGTCAGTGCATGAGCTTTAAGGAAGACCCTTAGGTTATCCTTTAGTAATATCTCACACTGTTCTTCTTATGCTTTGAGATGGATCACCTACCTAAGCTTCTATGATCCTGATATAAGGTATGCACCTGGATTTGGGGATTTTCTGAATGGATGGAGGCTATGAGTAGGTAGACATTTTCATGTGATGTTTAATTAGGTTCACGCCAGGTCTTGTTAGGGTCATGTTGTCCCCGAGCCTGTGTTGTATTATTTTTCGGTCATTGTCTTGTTGGAAAGGTGGGGGCTGAGAGCTGAGGAGTCTGCAGAACAGACAAGTCACATGGTGTTTTTTGAAAAGCATCCAAACCAAAGCCCAACCCCTGGGACAACACAGAGGATTCTGTCATTCCATGAACAAGGTAAGGTATAACACACAATTATATTTCAAAGCAAATGCTTAGAGAAGGTGAAAGGACATCTTTGCAATGCGGGTGTGTTGGGCTCCTGCAACCTGTCTTTAGTGAAAATGAGGTCCCTGGTGACAGTCACGTGATGGCACTAACCTGCCAGCGGCACTATGCGCCACCAATTTGGGAAGGATTGTTGCGCCTTCAATATGTCATTGGGAACGACGACCTTCCACAAAATAGCAGCATGTGCCGTCGCAATAGTTTAAAGGGAACCTGTCATCAGAAACTTGCCTAAAAACTGCTACTAGTATGTTGTCTAGCATCTTTACACCTTACAAATCATGATTATTTCCTTACCCAGCTTGGTTCCATCACTCAGAAAATCAACTTTGAAGTGAAACTAGATACTTGAAGTAAACTGTTAGTATAAAGTCAAGGAGGCGGAGAGTTTACCAGCGAAGTCAAGCTCTCCCTGCCATCATGCATCAGACTTCAGTAGATCTGGTTAGTGATGGCTCTGAATGCAGGACCTTAAATTACAGTAAAGGGGCTTTCGAAGTAAGGGAAAGCTTGAATTCAGTGTTAAACTCTCCACCTCCTCGACTTTATACAACAAATTTACACTCACTTCAAAGTTGATTTTCTGGATGATGCCTCCACTCTGGGCTATGAAAGAAACATGATCTGGAAGTGTTCAGCTGCTTGACAATATACTGGTAGTGGTTTATTAGGTATAATTCTGCTGACAGGTTCCCTTTAAATCTTGCTGGCGACTTTACCAATGCACTTTCAACAGTTAACACCTGTGACCAGTGCCGGTGCCAATCGTACGTGTTATTGGTTAAAGTCTGGTACCTGAATTTGGACCTGAACAGGACTTTAACATTCAATTTTGGGCAAATCTGAATCTTAAAGGGTCTAATCATCAATAGTCATTAGTACACAGAGGGGATACTTCACTATAACCCTAGGAAAACATTAAAGGGAACCTGTCATCAAGAAATTAATTATTCAAAAAATTCCCCAAATATTTTCTGCCTTTGTCTATGTTGGCTTCACCCACCTCTGCTTGGTCCTACCCATTATGGGGGGGGGGGGGGGGTGTCCAGCTCACTGCTAAATTCATCATGCAGTGAGAGGGACAGCATTCTGGTAAGGACAGGAAGTGGGCATGGAGAGGACTTCCTGTCTGCTGAGTTCGAGATTTCAAGAGACATAGAGCTGTCAATCAAAAGAAGGAGGCGTGGTTTACTGTCAGCCTGGGAGAAAACTTGACTCTTCTCTTCAGAAGTTGACTCATCTCTACTCATTTGCATATCAGTAAAATGGTTGTACTTAAGGTACAGAGCATTGGTGGCAGAAAATTTTCGGTGATATTGAAAGGACATTTAACCCTTTACCAGCAGGGGTAACACATTCCTGTGACAGCTCCTCTTTAAGCTCCATGTGCAGCCATTCATGTAAAAACTGCAACATTATCCTATGATGATAGTTTGCGATTCCTCTTTCTAATGTCGAAAAAAATGATGAAAATAATATAATATTGGCTGAGCTCCGCCAGGTGCACGGGAAACAAAGAGCTGATTTACGTAGGGGTAGCTCTCCTATTATAAATGGATAACTTGTCTTTTCCTGTCAAACTTCCAAAATGAAATGGTTAGACCTCCAGGCTAAAAATTCCATCGACCTGTAGAAAATGTATCTGTGAATTTCTTGATATATTGTCGAGCGTCTAGAAGGCCACCTGGGAGCACGCCGGGAATGGCATTGTTAGGTGGGTGTCAAGAGGCGGAGGGATATACATCGAGGACACCTCGTAAAGTCAGGAGCAGGTCAAGAAATTCATGTTATGTATAATTACAAAAGAGTTGGAAGAAGTTATAACATTCATGGACCCGAAGGTGAGAAGATCCAGCTGTACAACCACAGGACACTGCGTCATTGTGATTTACTACTAGATGAATTTTTTTTTTGGTTATTGTAAAAAAAAGTGCAACAAAAAATGATTCTATAAATTGTATCCACTGTTAGGATTCCCACCAATTGTTAGAATGGAACCACCAATGATCAGGAGAACCTGTCCTGATCAGTCTCTGCCCCCCCCCCCTCCATCCTTGATAGGAATTAAATGGGACGTTGTGCTGCTAAGAGCTTTCTATCTTGTAGATATATAGATTGATAGAGAGTCAATTCCCCCTAAAAAAAAAAAGATGTCCCGGATTGGGATCCAAATGGGTGCAATCTCTATGGGCCCGACTCGAAAAAGATAGATAATCAAAGATTCTTTCTCAAGACAGTTAGGTAGGTACATAGATAGTCAAAGATTCACCCTCAAAACAGTTAGGTAGGTACGTAGATAGATAAATAGATACATAGTCAGTGATTCCCCCTTAAAAATGAGTAGGTAAATAGATAGTCAATGATGTTCCCTCAAAACACGTAGGTACCTAGATACATAGATGGATGGATAGTCAATGATTACCCTCTGGATTCAGTAAAAAAAAGTAAAATAGAAAACAAAAACAAAAAAATGTACAATGACAATAAGCAGAAATTTCCGCCCCCACAGTTTCCAGAGACTCGGCACAAGAGGGAGGAGACATATTGTTCAGCGAGGAAGGAAGGAAAGTTTACCTCTCCCAATGACCTCTAAGTCACGACCTTCTCAACGACACCCCTGAGCCACTGCAGCCACCGCTCCTTCCTGTAATCCTAGGAGAAAGCTGAACGTCTAGATAAAGTCTGTGACATATTGCCCCGCTCCCGGCCTAAGATTTCCTTATGGCTTCTGCCCATCTCGTGAAGACAGGAAACAATAAAACAAAATGATCATCAGATGATATTTTATTGTTTCCATTGTCGCTCTGAGGAAATGTCAAACAATTGGATAGTAACCGGATAATGAATCGGAGCGGCCGCTTTATTGTGGCTCCTGGCGGCGTGGTGTCAGGATAACTGGATAAAGCCATTAGATTTTTGTAGAGTTGTAAACTTGAGCAATTAATGTAATAGAAAAAAGATAAAAAGAAATGTAATAAGAGGATGTCTTACAGAAAGAACATGTCCGTGTAAGATGGAGGATACTTAAGAACATTGAACTTGCGTTACGACAAGATTCATTCTTCTGGGCAATAATTCAAAAAAAATTCAACTATTTTTGGTTGCTCCATTGTAACCGACCAAATTTGGCTCTTAAGACTTTTTTTGAGGTGAACAAGTTAACTCTAATTGGTTAGTGGGAAGATGCATAAGTTGTCACAGGTGCCCCAGCGATCCATGTCTCGGATCGAGGACACACCCATTCCCCTCTCTGCTGCGGAGCTACCCCGGTCTACTCTTACCTCTCCGCGATCCTGCTCTGCTCCCGGCTTGGCTGTGCTGGCGCCCCCGCTCTCTAGGGCGCGCGCACCAGCACTTTAAGATTTAAAGGGCTAATGCATCACTGATTGGTGCCGGCACCCTTGGGTTTTCCTTATAGGCCAGCTGTTTCCAGGATTCCCTGCCGGATCTTTGAGCTACCTAGCCTAAGAGAAAGCTTCCTGTGAGTTCCTGCACCTGTTCCTTCCCTGCTCTGCTGAATTCCTGTTGTGACCTCAGACCTGACCTCTGCATCTCTGCTACCTGCCCTGACTCCGTGCCCGTTCCTGACCTCGAGCCTGGACTCCGTTTCTGTACCTTGCCCTCGGCTGCCACCGCAGGCTGGTCACACCAGTGGAACGACCTGGTGGCACCCTGTCGCAGCAAGAACATCTCGCTTTGCGGCGGGCTCTGGTGAAAACCAGGTGACACATTTACTCCGGTCCCAGGTGTTGGCTAGTGCCATCTCCTGCAGTGGTCCAGGGGGTCCACTAACCCCGAACCCTGACATAAGTCACTTGATTTTGTGTAAAGACCCATTGTATGCTTGGAAAACAATACATTGGCCCATGATGGCCTACATTGTCCTAACAGTCCTTCATTAATAGATTCGAAGCTCTCAAACCAAAATGTGTACTCTGTGTGACCTCCGGTATCCTCCATCCACAATGAGTTGTGTGTAGATTGACCCTTTGTTCTATGGTGGAACAGTTTTCCATTAACCCCAATTGATCCGATGGTCACCAATTGGAAGAATGTGGTCACAGAAGAAGTAGAGAAGGTTTAAAAAAAGAACTGAAAGGATTTCAGACCATACATTCTACTAGTGGCATGTAAAATATTAGGATCTTTAATAGCAATCGATGAGTCTAGCTGCTCATGGTGAGCTTGAGATGTTCCATAGGGATTGAGTTTCATGATAAGTTAGATAACTTTATAGATAATTTAAACTATCTAAACCCTTGAAGTAAACAAGGAGGCATGGACATAGCTTCAAGAAGATTCCTAAGTTGTGCTCTCCGAAATGGTCTTGGAATAGAGTCAAAGGAAAGCAGAATGGATGTGAGTGACCCCTGGAAAAGTCAAGACCACCACCGGCAAGAGGTAGGAAAGGCATCCAGACAGGGGCATTTATGAAAACTGTACAGAAGGGAGAGGTAGGTGGTGGGTGAGACCTTTACTCTGAACTTCCAGAAGACGAACAGAAGAGACTCAAGGTTGCTTTTTGAGTGGTCATCTGCCACTGCTGCTCCTCCTCTTTGCTTACAGTGCAGGGCCTAAAGTTCTTTCCCTTCTCGTGGCACCTCAATCCGCCTTTGGTGGGGAAAATACTGTGATTCCGAGGCCCGGGCCCCCTCTTAATGGTGTCCCACTATTCCCCCAATGGCAGTCTTGGACAAGAGAAAGTCAAAAGCAACTTTCAAGACCAGAAGTAGTGTTAAAAGTATCAGTTGAGATGCCTTCATGTCAAGGTGGAAGGGTAGTTAGGAAACAAGAGCACCTTAGCCAGCAACGAGAGGCTATTATGTACAAGAATTAGTTAAGCCACTCTCTGAACCAAAATACTTAATCAAAGACTAGAAGACCAATTGGAGGAGAAGAAGTAACTGTTTGTCTAGTAGCTGGATGTAGTCATTAGAAGGAACTACCTGTAGAACCAGGACGGGTAAGAATGAATCTTCTCTAAGGCATATGTAAGATTAATTCACTGACACTAAATGGAACCTGACACCAGATTTGAGGATCCTAAATAAGGCGACAAAGCTAGTGACCTCTGTCCCATCTGTGTCCCATCTGTGAGTCTAAAGATGTTGGGGCTCATTTACTAAGGGTCCATCAGACGCATGTTAGTTGGGTTTCCCGACAATTTCTGTTTTGCGCTGAAATGCCCCGGGATTTTGGTGCACGTGATCGGATTGTGGCGCATCGGCACCGGCTTGCACGCAACAGAAATCAGGGGAGGGGCTGGCCGTCGGACAAACCGCGGAATTTAAAAAAGGAATTGTGTCGCAAGATCAAGCACTCACATGCACCGGGAAGAAGCAGGTGAACTCCGACGGACCTCAGCGCGGAAGCGACGGATGCAGGAACTCGGGCGCATGATTTTAGTCAATCTTCGTCGGACAACGCACCGTGGAATCGCGACAGGACCGGGTAAGTAAATCTGCCCCGTTGTCTCTTGGAGAAAGAACATGATGGGGGTCATTTACTAAGGGCCCGATTCGCGTTTTCCCGATGTGTTACCTGAATATTTCCGATTTGCACCGATTTTCCATGAATTGCCCCGGGTTTTTGGCGCACGCGATCGGATTGTGGCGCATCGGCACCGGCATGCACGCGACGGAAATCGGGGGGCGTGGCCGAACGAAAACCCGACGGATTCGGAAAAACCGCCACATTTAAAACAAAAAAATGGTCGCACGGGCCATACTCACATGCACCAGGAAGAGATCAGTGAACTCCGACGCAACTTGGCGGACCTCGGCGCAGCAGCGACACCTGGTGGACATCGGGCGCAGGACCTTCATGAATTGCCGGAAGACCCGAACGCTCGTCCGAGAAGCCGCCGCTGGAACGCGAATGGACCGGGTAAGTAAATGTGCCCCGATGACTCTAGATGACGCTTCTAGCGCATGCGCAGTGCACAATTTAAACCAAGGAGGGTACTCTTGACTTCAATTCACAAGCTCCGGCAGATTTCAGAGAAGAATCGTGTTCTTTAGATATCTGATGAGACTAAAGTCACCATGATCGGTGTTTTAAACCACAACAGCCTTCGCACATGCTCATGGTCCAAAGTACCCCAATTCTTTGCCTGTTCAAGCAAATGAGTTTGAGCTGCAATACCAGACATATCCCATAGACTAGCGTGGCGCCATTTCATGTATAAAGCAGTAGGATTCTCCTACAAGGCATTTGAATGGTTCCTACTCACAACAGGAAATCCAGAGGAGACCACAAAGATCAAGTTACGAGACCTGCAAGGAGGTGGGTCATGACGTAAATCATCTAATTGTACTGTTTATAAGCAGCGGCTCAGGGTCTGTTGATATCGGAGACGACGTGTATATACAACACGTTATGTAACGCAGGAGATCAAAGTCAACAATGTAAAGCATCGGGGGCTCAAGAGGAATCCAGAACTTCATAGAAATTGTCACGTTAAGAGTAAAATGATTTTAAAAAATGTCAAACCTGCAACTTTTTGAGTAGTTGAAGCTCAATCAAGTCTCAGGATGGAGAGATCAGGACAAGAAGTGTTTTGGGAACGGATAAGTGACAATGACTTGTTTAGTAGTTTTTAGGTTTTTCAGAGTAGGAATATTTGTCATGTGACTCAATAAAGATGAATATTTGATTTTTCTATTTTGATTCATATCAAATTGTATATTTTCATCTCAAACTTTTAATCTTCTCAGCATAGTCTCGTCTACTTTAGTCCTGGGTTTACTCTTATGGTTATTGCCTGGAGCAGCACTTATAGTCCGTCATCTCCAGCCATAGTAGTAACCTGGGTACAGACCCACAGTATTGTGTAGCAGAGAGGTGTATTATGTGCTGTTGCCAGTGTACACACTATGTACAATCTTCTCAGCTCCTCCTGCTCTATAACATGCTGCCTGCAGATAGGACACTATGTACAATCTGCTCAGCTCCTCCTGCTCTATAACATGCTGCCTGCAGATAGGACACTATGTACAATCTGCTCAGCTCCTCCTGCTCTATAACATGCTGCCTGCAGATCGGACACTATGTACAATCTGCTCAGCTCCTCCTGCTCTATAACATGCTGCCTGCAGATAGGACACTATGTACAATCTGCTCAGCCCCTCCTGCTCTATAACATGCTGTCTGCAGATAGGACACTATGTACAATCTGATCAGCTTCTCCTGCTCTATAACATGCTGCCTCCAGATAGGACACTATGTATAATATACTAAGCTCCTCCTGCTCTATAACATGCTGCCTGCAGATAGGACACTATGTACAATCTGCTCAGCTCCCCCTGCTTTATAACATGCTGCCTGCAGATAGGACACCATGTACAATCTGCTCAGCTCCTCCTGCTCTATAACATGCTGCCTGCAGATAGGACATTATATACAATATGCTTAGCTCCTCCTGCTCTATAACATGCTGCCTGCAGATAGAACACTATGTACAATCTGCTCAGCTCCCCCTGCTTTATAACATGCTGCCTGCAGATAGGACACCATGTACAATCTGCTCAGCTCCTCCTGCTCTATAACATGCTGCCTGCAGATAGGACACTATGTACAATCTGCTGAGCTCCTCCTGCTCTATAACATGCTGCCTGCAGATAGGACATTATATACAATATGGTTAGCTCCTCCTGCTCTATAACATGCTGCCTGCAGATAGGACACTATGTACAATCCGCTCAGCTCCTCCTGCTCTATAACATGCTGCCTGCAGATAGAACACTATGTACAATCTGCTCAGCTCCCCCTGCTTTATAACATGCTGCCTGCAGATAGGACACTATGTACAATCTGCTCAGCTCCTCCTGCTCTATAACATGCTGCCTGCAGATAGGACACTATGTACAATCTGCTCAGCTCCTCCTGCTCTATAACATGCTGCCTGCAGATAGGACACCATGTACAATCTGCTCAGCTCCTCTTGCTCTATAACATGCTGCCTGCAGATAGGACACCATGTACAATCTGCTCAGCTCCTCTTGCTCTATAACATGCTGCCTGCAGATAGGACACCATGTACAATCTAATCAGCTTCTCTTGCTCTATAACCTGATAATAACAGATTTGATGCATACATTTCTACCATAAAAGTTAGCTTGCATGTGGCATGTTATAATCCCACATATAGGGGAATGTTCCGCTGCCGGGTAATAGGTTGAATTATCCATTCATTATACATTGTCCAACAGTATTTCCAGATCCCATTGGAAAAGAAGGAGCAAATATTATTAGTGGAAAATGGAGATGACTATTAGAGGGAAGTTGTTACCCATATACGTATAGACAGCGGTTTGCTCTGTATAGTGGGGCACATCCTCGCCAAACACCTGCGCCTGCTTGTTTGAACAACAAAGGTCTGTTTGACCAGACTATGACCAACGTGAAGACTGTGTGGGCTGATATTCCAGTCTGGAATGTAAAAAATAGACATAGACGCGTCGTCTTATTTATACGTCTTCTTAAAAACCTAGATTTTTCATATGTGAATGTTGAGTCATGTTTTCTGGAAGCTCCTCTCAATCCCAACTATTTATGATACACGGAAAGTCGATTTCAGAAAATATTACACATACTTTAAATAGCTCGGCTCATCCGTTCTCGTTAGGTTTTAATTAAGAATTTTAGGTTGAACTCATAAGCTACGCTCATCGTAGGACGATGGTCCTCATCCCATGGCTCCACTGCTGCTGGAAAACTACAACTCCCAAGACGCTCATCGGTTGGAGACCATTGCTCTAAAGTGGTAGATAAAACTTAGGTTCCCATATGTGTCCTACACTGCTCATTAAAGAAATGTCCATCTGCAGCCTTCCCTCATGAATGAAATGTCAAGCAGCCTCCACTCATTAATAAAAAGTTCAGCAACAGCTTCCCCTTATTAATGAAATGTGAGCAGCCTCTCCTCATTAATTAAATGTTCACCTTTAGCCTCCCCTCATTAATATAATGTCCAGTTGCAGCCTCCCATCATTAATAAATTGTCCCATTGCAGCCTCCCATCACTGATACAATGTCCAGTTGCAGCCTCCCCTCATTAATAAAAAGTTCAGCAACAGCCTCCCCTCATTAATTAAATGTTCACCTTTAGCCTCCCCTCATTAATGGAATGTCCAACAACAGCCTCCCATCATTAATAAATTGTCCCGTTGCAGCCTCCCATCACTGATGAAATGTCCACCTGCAGCCTCCCTATCATTAATAAAATATCCAGCTGCAGCCTCCCATTATTAATAAAAAGTTCAGCAACAGCTTCCCCTCAGTAATGAAATGTCCAGCAGCCTCCCCTCATTAATAAAATATCCAGTTGTAGCTTCTCCTCATTAATAAAAAAGTGCAGCAGCCTTGCCTCATTAATAACATGTGTAGCAGCAGCAGCCTCACCTCATTAATGAAATGTCCAGCACCAACCTCCCCTCATTAATAAAATGTACAGTTGCAGCCTCCCCTCATTAATAAAAAGTTCAGAAACAGCCTCCCGTCATTAATGAAATGTCCAGCAGCCTCCCCTCATTAATTAAATGTTCACCTTTAGCCTTCCCTCATTAATGGAATGTCCAAGAGCAGCCTCCCATCATTAATAAATTGTCCCGTTGCAGCCTCCCATCATTAATAAATTGTCCCATTGCAGCCTCCCATCATTAATAAATTGTCCCGTTGCAGCCTCCCATCATTAATAAATTGTCCCGTTGCAGCCTCCCATCATTAATAAATTGTCCCGTTGCAGCCTCCCATCACTGATGAAATGTCCACCTGCAGCCTCCCTATCATTAATAAAATATCCAGCTGCAGCCTCCCATTATTAATAAAAAGTTCAGCAACAGCTTCCCCTCAGTAATGAAATGTCCAGCAGCCTCCCCTCATTAATAAAATATCCAGTTGTAGCTTCTCCTCATTAATAAAAAAGTGCAGCAGCCTCGCCTCATTAATAACATGTGTAGCAGCAGCCTCACCTCATTAATGAAATGTCCAGCACCAACCTTCTCTCATTAATAAAATGTCCAGCAGCCGCCTTCCCTCACTAATTAAATGCACAGCAGCCTTCCCTTACTAAATAAAGGTCCAGCAGCCTCCCCTCAGTAAAATAATGTCCAGCTGCCGCCTCTCATCATTAATAAAATGTCCAGCAGCCTCCCCTTACTAGTAAGAGAATAACCTCACCATGAAAACATAAACTTAGTTCTTAGCTCTGGCACTCCCCGCAGCTCCTCTTCTCTCTCCAGGTATCTTTAGCAGTGCAGATAGAGATGAGTCCATGCACTCTGCCTGCGTACCCACTATGATATCATCACCGCAGGGTCATAGTCTCTACCAGTGAAGAGGAGCTGAGGGGAGCCTTGGAGGTAAGTAGTGAGTTCATATTTTTATATACTCAAGTATAAGCTGATTGGGGCAACTCCCACCATACTGCACAGTAACTGTAGAGGATGCAGAGCAGATGCCTTTCAGTCCTGGCAACATTTTCCAACTCCAATTTCTTCAAGACCCATATAGAGCTGAAATCAATGGTGGAGCAGGGAGGAATTGGGTTCTTGCTTTACCATTACTCCAATGTCACCACTGTAGACATCATGACTTCCAACATGATAGTTCCAGGGCCCTGAAGCAGACAGTAAGACTTTCCCTGGGAGTACTGGACTAGGTGAATGTTCCATATTTTTGACAATTTACTGTGTGGAAGGCCTAAGGGAGCATCGCACTGTGGGGAGGCCACAAGGGAAGTCCTGGAGGGAATCAGCATAATATATAACTCTGATGCCTTAAGTCCATCTCCCTGTATAAAGTCCTATTTTACATACTGAATATGCTGATATTAAGAGGCCCCATGGTTGGGACCAATATTCCCATTGTATCCATGAAAAAGGAGCCAACCTTATGTAGTTATGTGGTTTTACAATGTAACAGTAGAAATAAATTCAAAGATGTAGGTACCCTCTTCAACTCACACATCTACAAGCAAGGGCAAAAAGTGGAGAACCCATCATGCTCATATAGTATATGAACACCCTACTGATATCAGTTTAGCACTGTGTAATACTGCCTTTCTCCTGCGGGGGCACTGCAGGGTACTTGAACACCCTCTCTTCTGCCCGTTTCCTTTATTGATTTTGGCTGGTTACTTGTGGGATATCTTGAAGCCATGTTAAAAGGGAAGGGGATTCAATATACTTTACTGGTTTAGAATATTTAATCTTCATATCTCCAATAAGATCTTGTAAGCAAATTCCATATTCCTCAAATCCTAAAAATGGACATGAAAAAATGTGCCTTAGAATGGAACCTACAACAGCTTTTCCTTCTTCTTCTTTTTCTTCCCACAAGCTTCAATCTGGTTTCCACAGCAGTAAAGTATTTCATAATTCTTGGAATGCCTGGTATTCCGAAAATGATATGCAATGTAATGGGAAAAGACTCGACCATTGAAAACAAGCAGGTCGAAAACACTGTACTGAGAAAATATCTCTTACCTTGAAAGCAATCCAGTAACATCAGAAGGAAAAAAGTTAAGCTTTAGTCCTAGGGCGCATACAACATTCTGCGAGAGCTTAGACAACCCAAGCTGTCACTCACCGGGGGGCTTTATCAGACCGTAATGGGGTTTTGGCATTCATAGTCTGGAGAAACTGTCTGACATCCCTCGAAATGCGCTAATCCATTGAGCTGTCTCACGTAACGCACCTACTTGATGACTGTCACTACTGAAGAACTTCACCTTTTATCCTATGTTACAGTTTACACGTAGATTAGTTTAGTGCTTTTACAAATAAATTATGTTACTTACAAATCTCCCCGATTTCCCTGCTTGTTCAGTGTCTGTAAAGGGTTTGCTCAGGTGTTTTACACTCTCCGTAGTTTATTATACCCAAAGAGATCTAATAAGCAATTTCATGGGGTCTAACCTGTCGATCTCCCGCTGTTTTGAATTGGAGACTTTCGGGTTTGCCAAGCTCGGCCAATCCTGATCATGAAAGTTCGGGGTTGGGTACAACAATGCTCATCAGGTTGGCTGGGGGTTGTGGAGAGAAACCTACCAAAGACTTTTCCATTATTGCCATTACTGAATTGTATTTATCACAGAGGCAACTGGCACTGTTACAGAGGTGAGCAGACCCAACGTTTGCTTCAGGGTTTGGGTTTGGTGGCGGTGTCCCCTTGGCCAGTCATAGCCTTGACTAGAAGCTAGGAGCTTCAATTTGATGGATTGGCTGATTGGCCGTCGATCTTGCAATACGTCGGTGTCTTGTGGCTGAACCCGAACCCCAAACCTGAACGCAAATGTCAGGTCTACTCATCTCTAGTTGCAGAGTCTAATAAAAGACAACTGACTCGGTGGTTATCGAACAATCTCTCAAAACTTACATAAGTAGTCACAGCTCTTCCTTCTTCAGTCATTGGTCACAGCACTGCTGAAGTTTTGGATGCCACCAGCTCAGATAGCTTTACTAGCAGCAAAGTCTCGGAGGGTATCCTTACGCTCTTGTCTACAGCAGGGTTATAGGTGTTACATAGTTAGTACGGTTAAAAAAGTTCAACCAAGGAAAAAAAGGGAAGGAATGTGAGGGAACAATATAAGGGAACACGCAAGGTTCAAGTCAACTCAAAGGGGCACATTTACTGACCCATCCGGAGGAGTTCCCCAAAGTGCATTGTCTGATTAACTAAGATCAGACGCCCGATATCCTGCATGTGTCGCTTACCCCGCTCAGGTCCGCCGGAGGTCACCTTCTTCTTCCTGGTGCATGTAAGTGCATTGTCTTGCGACACAATTTGAAAGTTAAATCCTGCGCTCAGTCCGAATCGGGCCGCCCCCGATTTCAGTAGCATGGAAGCAGCGCAGTCGCACCACAGCCGCGTGCGACACAATCCCAGCACAAACCCCTGTTAAATACCTGTCAAAGCTGCGCAAATCCCGAAAACTGTGAACGGTCCGACAAAAGTGCTATCCATGACCCTTAGTAAATTAGCCCCAAAGTGTCGGTGTGGCACAGCTAAGAGCCAATCTCAGCTTAGGTCACCACTCTTACCTACTCTCACTCTCAGTGCTACTCTCACTTGCTTGCATACCTCAGTCAGGTATCCCCTTTAATTTTGTGGTGTTTCAAAACTATAGCGTAGCGGATCTCTTTCGTGGACATGACTCACTTTAGATACAGTTACAGACTCTATCTCTACACCTGGTACAGCAGCGGCTAGAATCACACTCCCTACATCAGGCCAGCAGTCAATTTTTGGCCTGAGTTGCATAGTTTTGAGGCTACACGGTTAAGCATCAGTTCTTCTCGAGTGTGATGATCCATCATGGTTCAGTTGACTTACAAGATGCACCACCAGGGATAGAAGGAGATCCATGGTTGACCATCAAATACAGAAGTGATGCAGGATTGTGACTAGAGATGAGCGAGTATACTCGTCCGAGCTTGATGCTCGTTCGAGTATTAAGGTACTCGAAACTGCTCGTTGCTCGGACGAGTATTTCCCCTGCTCGAGATCGAGCATTTAATTAAAAAAACACAGTGAAGAACAGTGAAGAATAGAATAAAAACAGTGAACACAGGATCATTTAAGTGAAAAAGACAGTGAAGAATAGATTACAGATGTTCGGCACATCTGCGTACTTGTCGGAAGATATGCGCGGAACGGCAGCAGGGAGACATCAAGCAGCAGGGAGACATCAGGCAGCAGGGAGACATCGGGCAGCGGGGAGACATCAAGCAGCAGGGAGACATCAAGCAGCAGGGAGACATCGGGCAGCACGGGGGAGACAGACATCGGGCAGCACGGGGGAGACAGACATCGGGCAGCACGGGGGACACAGACATCGGGCAGCACGGGGGACACAGACATCGGGCAGCACGGGGGACACAGACATCGGGCAGCACGGGGGACACAGACATCGGGCAGCACGGGGGACACAGACATCGGGCAGCACGGGGGAGACAGACATCGGGCAGCGCGGGGGACACAGACATCGGGCAGCACGGGGGAGACAGACATCGGACAGCACGGGGGAGACAGACATCGGGCAGCACGGGGGAGACAGACATCGGGCAGCACGGGGGAGACAGACATCGGGCAGCACGGGGGAGACAGACATCAGGCAGCACGGGGGAGACAGACATCGGGCAGCACGGGGGAGACAGACATCGGGCAGCACGGGGGACACAGACATCGGGCAGCACGGGGGACACAGACATCGGGCAGCACGGGGGACACAGACATCGGGCAGCACGGGGGAGACAGACATCGGGCAGCACGGGGGAGACAGACATCGGGCAGCACGGGGGAGACAGACATCGGGCAGCACGGGGGAGACAGACATCGGGCAGCACGGGGGAGACAGATATCGGGCAGCACGGGGGAGACATCGGGCAGCACGGGGGAGACATCGGGCAGCACGGGGAGACATCGGGCAGCACGGGGAGACTTCAGTGGAAGAAGAGGAGCGGATCCCGGGACAGCGTATCACCCCGACAAGTAAGCAGATGTGCAGAACATCTGTAATCTATTCTTCACTGTGTTTTTCACTGCGTTTTTCACTTAAATCATCCTGTGTTCACTGTTTTTATTCTATTCTTCACTGTTCTTCACATCTGTTAACTTGTCGGGAGATAATATACGCGCGGAACAGTGAAGAATAGATTGCAGATGTTTGCATACATCTGATCACTTATCAGAAGACATTCTTTTTCAATTAAATAACACATTTTATTCCCGAACCATGGTCCCTTTGAAAAATGCTCGGGTCTCCCATTGACTTCAATGGGGCTCGTTATTCGAGACGAGCACTCGAGCATCTGGAAAAGTTCGTCTCGAATAACGAGCACCCGAGCATTTTAGTGCTCGCTCACCTCTAATTGTGACCTATCCTGCATCACTTCTGTATTTGATGGTCAACCATGGATCTCCTTCTTTCCCTAGTGGTGCATCTTTGTGGTCTACTCACCCCTAGGGTGTAGCACCATCTCCAAGGGTTTGTATCGGAGCACAACCCAAGTGACCCGCCCAGCCCAGCTCTGCGGTGATGGCCCTTTAAGGTACTGTGAACATTTTACATTACATTTGCATTATACTATCCAAAATGAGCAAACTCCCCCTTGGTTCTTTTTAGTTTATCTGTATTATTAAATTATTATGAGAGTCAATCAGCTGATATTACATCGCATGCAGTCTCGCAAACACAGAGAGGAACTGCAGCTGCATCTCCCTCCCCACTTCGACTGACTGTGTATAATCAAGTCTACAATCAAGTCTTCCAACCTTTGGGGACCAAAAAGGACCACACGTTGTATAGTATAGTAGAGTTCTATAGTCCCCGCTGATGTTATAGGGGTTCAGTTGTGCCTGGGAGCAACAATTTGGATGTCCACTATCCGCACACACACTATTAGTCGTATGTGCTCTACAACAACTCTTGACTTTTTCACACTTGACAAGGCAGACGTTCACAGCCATCAAAGACCAAGATATGGAATGATCTCATACTTGCCACTTACAAGATCTGCTTCCAGACATAACATACTTGTTTAGATGAGATTTCTTCATATCTCAAATCATGGCCTTAACTGATTTTCTGAAATTTCCACTTTCAGTCTTAGTGATGTCATGTCACAGCTTGACCGAGTATATTTAAGTGCTCATTACCATTGATGAACATGCCAAAAGTGATAAGAAGCGAGCAGCACCTCTATAGAGAACTGTCAATCTCAGCTTACAAGAGACGTACTCAACATAATAAACATAGACACTATACACTATACATAGACACAATATACATGGTCACGGCTTAAACACTGCACAGAAACATCAGAACTGTTGTCTGAGGGGTTGTCCAACAATAATAAAGATAGGGGAACACACATGGGATCTCATAGCTGGGACCTCATCGATCCTATGAATAAGGACCCCATGTGCTCCTTCCAAAATCAGCAACATGTATAGGATAGATAGCATTTCTGAGCACGAATATGCCAGTGGGACCGATAATGAAAAGGAGAGCCCTTCTTGTATTCACCCCCCCCCCACTTTAGCAAGAAGATAGGTAGCTCCATAAAATGCTGTTTGTTCATTTCAGACAATATTGGCGAATACGGATGTGAATATAAAAAAAAAAAAAGGAAGGGTTTGAAATACAATTACAAAAATCACACTAGTGGAAGGGTTTCACGACAATATAACAGCAGTCCAAGG
The DNA here is from genome assembly GCF_040894005.1 of Engystomops pustulosus. Lineage (NCBI taxonomy): Eukaryota > Metazoa > Chordata > Amphibia > Anura > Leptodactylidae > Engystomops > Engystomops pustulosus. The sequence continues at coordinate 14,339,409 of NC_092413.1, forward strand.
GTTTGAGGATAGTATTATGTATATAATATGAGGATACTACTATGTATATAACAGCAGTAATAATAATAATAATTGTTTATTTATATAGCGCACACAGATTACTCAGCGCTAAACAGAGCTTGCCAACTCAGACCCTGTCCCCAATGGGGCTCTCAATATAGTTTGTTTTTGGAGTGTGGGAGGAAACCGGAGAACCCAGGAAAACACGGAAAGAGCATAAAAACTATTTGCAGATAGGACTTGAACCCAGGACTCCAGCGCTGCAAGCACTGCTATTATGTATATAACAGCAGTGGAAGGGTTTAAGGATACTAATATATATATAACAGCAGTGGAGGGTTTTGCGGATACTATTATGCATATAACAGCAATGAAAGTGTTTGAGGATAATATATATATATATATATATATATATATATATATATATATATATATATATATACATAGGGAAGGGTTTGAGGATACTATTAGGTATACAACAGCAATGGAAGGGTTTGATGATACCATTATGTATATAACAGCAATAGAAGCGTTTGAGGATACTAATATGTATATAACAGCAGTGGAAGGGTTTGATGATACCATTATGTATATAACAGCAATAGAAGCGTTTGAGGATACTAATATGTATATAACAGCAGTGGAAGAGACTGAGAATAATATTATGTATATAACAGCAGTAGAAGAGTTTGAGGATACTATTATGTATTTATAAAAGCAGTGGAAGAGTTTGAGGATACTATTATATATAACAGCAGTAGAGGGGTTTGAGGATACTATTATATATAACATCAGTGGAAGGTTGGTGGATACTGTTATGTATCTTACATGAGTGGAAGGGTGTGAGGATACTATTTTGTATATAATAGCAGGGGAAGGGTTGGATGATACTATTATGTATATAACAGCAGTGGGGGGATTTGAGGATACTATTATGTATATTAGTATATTGTATATGCTACAATATATATATTAGTATCTGATCCTCAATCCCTTCCCAGTTGTTATATACCTAATAGTATCCTCAAACCCTCTACTGCTGTTATATATATAATAGTATCCTCAAACCCTTCCACTGCTGTTATATATAATAGTATCCTCAAACTCTTCCCCTGCTCCTACATACATAATAGTATCCTCAGACTCTTCCACTGCTGTTATATCCATAATAGTATCCTTAAGTATATCCTCATAGTTTATAACAGCAGGGGAAGAGTGTAAGGATACTATTATGTATATAACTACAGGGGAAGAGTGTGAGGATACTATTATATATAACAGCAGTGGAAGGCTGTGAGGATACTATTATATATATGACTGCAGGGGAAGAGTGTGAGGATACTATTATATATATAACTGCAGGGGAAGAGTGTGAGGATACTATTATATATATAACTGCAGGGGAAGAGTGTGAGGATACTATTATATATATAACAGCAGTGGAAGGCTGTGAGGATACTATTATATATAACAGCAGTGGAAGAGTGTGAGGATACTATTATATATATAACTGCAGGGGAAGAGTGTGAGGATACTATTATATATATAACTGCAGGGGAAGAGTGTGAGGATACTATTATATATATAACTGCAGTGGAAGAGTGTGAGGATACTATTATATATATAACTGCAGGGGAAGAGTGTGAGGATACTATTATGTATATAACAGCAGTGGAAGAGTGTGAGGATACTATTATATATATAACTGCAGGGGAAGAGTGTGAGGATACTATTATATATATAACTGCAGTGGAAGAGTGTGAGGATACTATTATATATATAACAGCAGGGGAAGAGTGTGAGGATATTATTATGTATATAACAGCAGTGGAAGAGTGTGAGGATACTATTATATATATAACAGCAGGGGAAGAGTGTGAGGATACTATTATGTATATAACAGCAGTGGAAGAGTGTGAGGATACTATTATATATATAACTGCAGGGGAAGAGTGTGAGGATACTATTATATATATAACTGCAGTGGAAGAGTGTGAGGATACTATTATATATATAACAGCAGGGGAAGAGTGTGAGGATACTATTATATATATAACAGCAGGGGAAGAGTGTGAGGATACTATTATGTATATAACAGCAGTGGAAGAGTGTGAGGATACTATTATATATATAACTGCAGGGGAAGAGTGTGAGGATACTATTATATATATAACTGCAGTGGAAGAGTGTGAGGATACTATTATATATATAACAGCAGGGGAAGAGTGTGAGGATACTATTATGTATATAACTGCAGTGGAAGAGTGTGAGGATACTATTATATATATAACTGCAGTGGAAGAGTGTGAGGATACTATTATATATATAACAGCAGGGGAAGAGTGTGAGGATACTATTATGTATATAGCAGCAGTGGAAGAGTGTGAGGATACTATTATATATATAACAGCAGTGGAAGGCTGTGAGGATACTATTATATATATAACAGCAGTGGAAGGCTGTGAGGATACCATTATGTATATGACTGCAGGGGAAGGGTTTGAGGATACTGTTATGAGCATTGCAATGTGATGTGGAGTCAAGCCAAATGTGGTGACCATACACCATCAGACTAGGGGAAAAAAACATAATTAACACCGATCAAGGAGGGTCCTCGTTTTTTGATCTTATATGCAGAGAGTAAAGCGACTATAAAGAGCCTATCGCTTCATAGAACCTCTACTGTCCTGCATTACATTGATAGAATGGGCATTGTGTAATTTCTCCAGAGGTGGCGCTGCAGAGTAAATTAATTCACACTGCCAGATGTCCCCAGAAATGAAACCTCATTGATGAGGTTGATAACAGTTCATTGCCAAGTGACTCCTCTAACAGTAGACTGAAGAAGCCCTTTATGTTATGTTGTATTTTTAATATTAAGGCACAAGGGATTTCACAACTTGGAGTATATTTTCGGAATACACGTTACTAACCATGCAGAGCGAGTGAATGGCTGAGCCGACATTCCTCGTCCCACATGAGTCATGGATCTGATAAACATAGAAATACCTGCTGCGTTATTTACATTTTTATAATTTTATACATTCATTGGTGTAAGAGGAGTTATCATTAATCTGCAAACTTATGGAATTTACGCCAAACCATAACGATGGAACAGCAATGTCTGTACAGAATTTATAAGAGTGACCTATAAGAGAATTTATCATTTATGGGTAAATTTACATGGACCTTTATTACCAAAATAAAGACAAGACAATGGGGCAGATTAACTTACCCGGTCCATTCGCGATCCAGCGGCGCGTTCTTTGCGGTGGATTCGGGTCTGGCCGGGATTCACTAAGACAGTTCCTCCGACGTCCACCAGGTGGCGCTGCTGCGCTGAAGTTCCCTGTGGCCCGCCGGAAAACACTGAAGTTCACCGGCCTATTCCCGGTGAAGATAAGCGCGAGTCCCGCGACACTTTTTTAAAAAAATGCGGCGTTTTTTCCGAATCCGTCGGGTTTTCGTTCGGCCACGCCCTCCGATTTCCGTCGCGTGCACGCTGACGCCGATGCGACACAATCCGATCGTGTGCGCCAAAATCCCGGGGCAATTCAGGGCAAATCGGCGCAAACCGGAAATATTCGGGTAACAGGTCGGGAAAACGCGAATCTGACCCTTAGTAAATGATCCCCATAGACTTGAAACATGAAATTCTGACTACCTGCAGCCACCCCTAGGGGGAGCTAACGAGTTAACTGTATAATCTATATATATATTTGTAGTTGTGTGTAACTAAAAATTAATTTCAATTTCTATTAAGGCCTGACAAGCCTGATTAGGGTCGGTAAAGGGACGGTTTAATGGACCATTTTTAAAAAAGCTAATTATTATCTTGTATACTGCAAAAAAAAACAAACCACATGGGAACAATTTGAATTAAAAATCAAAAAGTTGACAATTAAAAAGCAATAAATAATGTTCACAGAAGAATAGATCCTCCATATCAGGTGGGCGGGGATGGGCACCCCAACATCTTAACTGATCTGCTGTCGATAAACAGAAAATGAAACAGGAAGTAGACAGCGCCGTCCTCTGAGTAGTGGCTCCACCCAGTCACTGCAGCTTAATTCTTACTCTAATGAGTGAGAGCTAATCTACAGTAAAGTGAAGTAAATATGTGAAGAGCTAGGTGTTGGATCCTTACCGAACGTTATATTGAGGACCTATTCAATGAATATATTATCAATATTTTCAGCCTGGAAACCCCCTTTAAGGAGAAACACATTCTGACTTTCTTGTGATGGGTTTGTTTTCTTGGAAGAAAGTAGCCTGCTATGTAGACAACCCCTTTAAGGGTCCACTTTATGACTAGAGTATGAATATTCTAACAACATAGCCTCCAATGCATACACTGCTATCACTTGACAGTTTACATAGACGCGGGGCCCCCTATCTGTATAGACTAGAAAGTCAACAGACGACGCATTTCTAAACATTCGCAATGTTCCTTCATATCAATAGTTCTCCAAACATTTTACAATGTGCGACGCTGAGATCGAGGCCAAGGCAATTACAAAGAAATACAGTTTGCACCAACGCTGTAAAGACTTGCCCAATCACTTGGACCTTTGCCTATATTGGGTCATTGAAAGTCAAGCAACAGGGCCCCTTCCTTAATACGATACGTGAGTCTTGATGGCTGGGGTGTTTCTGGAGACCACTCATCCAGACTTTGTGTCTCCACATATTACGCTGCATCTACTTGGGATTACTGTGTAACTATCCCTGAGTCGCACTCTGTTCATTTCCAGTAGAACCGGGTCAAGGGCCATTTCTCCACCCTTGTAGATTTGGCTGGTTATTTAAGCTTTTTTGGCATTTTTCTCTTTCGACTGGTTTTAGCTTGTACCAACAGAATAGAAACGTTCCACTCCCTGGAGTGGAACATTTATTACATTGTTCAGTCCAAATATACAGTGATATACTATATATACTATAAATGTATAAGCCTTCTCTACCTTAGATCTGACTATGTTTTCAGTGTGCCCCAAAAGGTGCCCAAATTTGACCGTAAATAACCATAAATGTGGGACCTTAAAGGTGCAAAATTGTGGAAAAGAGTCCCATTTACCATGTACTGATGCCTCCTCATGTGGGTATGAGCAGCGTCGGACTGGGAAATCTTGGGTCCACCAAATAACCGTGGACCCACTCCTCATCAACCTCTAGGAAATAAACCCTAAGTACCTCCAAATTAGGTTGTCTTCTGGTCTATTTTGTCCAGTATTAGGTTAGAGCCTGGGCCCACCGGAGGATTCTTGGTTCTCTTGTTGGCCAGTCTGACAAGGGGTATGGGGTGCCACAGGCACCATGGCTGGGCCCTGGGGTTAAGTTTTACCAGTGTAAAGGAATCAAGATCTAAAGTTTGATTGGCCCTAAAGGAAAAATAAAAGGGAACTTGTCAACAGAAATTGACCAAATAAACCACTACCAGTATGATGTCAAGCGGCTCAACAGCTTCTTCATCGTGTTTCTTTCATGGCTCAGTTTCGTGGTATCATCCAGAAAATCAACTTTGAAGTCGGTGGTTAAAAGTCAGGGAGGCGGAGATTTTAACACCTAAGTAAAGCTCTCCCTGCCTCGTGGCGCCTCCTCCCCCGTGATTGACATCATGGATCGCACTGCAGTACATCTAGTCATTGATGTTCCTGGACGGAGGACCATCAATTACAGTGGAGGGGATGATCTGAGACAGGGAAAGCTTAACTTCATTGTTCAAATCTCCACCTCCTTGACTTCATAAAGCAATTTACATCTCACTTCAAAGTTGATTTTCTGGATGATGCCACCACACCAGGCCATGAAAGATACGTAATCTAGAAACTGCTCAGCTGCTTGACAACATACTGCTAGTGGTTTTTAGGCCAGTTTCTGATGACAGGTTCCCTTTAAAATCAGGTCCCCATCATGGTGCCATGGTGGTTTGTCATTTGAAATAGAAGTGTTGTGTTTGCCTCCAGTATCAATGAGTATGTGTCCTACCAATGCTGTTCCCCAGAGTGGTGCACCTCCTTCCAGACTTCCACACCATGGGGCACATTTATTAATGCGATTCTATAGGGTTTCCTGACTATTTCTGATTTGCCCTGAATCGCACAAGGGATTGTGTCGCACGTGATCGGATTGTGGCGGATCGGCGCCGGCTTTCATGCAACACAAATCGGGGGTGTGGCCATCGGACAACCCGACTGATTCGGACAAACCACAGAATTTAAAATTCAAATTGTATTGCAAGACACACACTCACATACACCATGAAGAAGATGGTGAACGCCGGCGGATCTGAGCGGGGAAGCGACACATTCAAGAAACCGAGCGCACGCTGTAAGTGAATCGTGGCAGCTCCGAATCCTCGGCGGACATTCCGGATCGGCGGACGGGACGGGTAAGTGCCCCCATGTCAACAGACCGCCTTCTAGTTCTTGAACCCAAGTTGTCTTCCACAATAATATGTTTCGGCCAATTATGCTTCAGGCAACCCTTTTATTGGATGAGATCCATTATTCAAAACTTATGTCACATACCCAGACCATAAGATAAAATGAATCTCCGTTTGGAGATATAGGATCTTGCCATTCAGCCATAAAGAATATTTGGCCAACCAGAGATATTCCTCAAACTCAGGCTCCCCTTCTTGCCAGTAGGCCATCTTTCAGTCCCTTGTCCTTGGACCCAAGTTGAAGCTCATAATTTTACATTTACAGGTTATTCTATGAATAGGACACCAATCATAAGTCACGGACAACCCCTTTAAAGGGTGTCTCTAGCCTACAAATATTGATTATATATCCAAAGAATAGCTCCTCAATATGAGATTGATGGGGGGCCAATTTTTAACACCCCCACAGATTGACTGTTCTCTATAATGGAAAATTCAACAGGAGGCAGACAGCACCATTCTCTGTTTAGTGGTCAGACCAGGTTACTGCAGATCAGCTTTCATTCAGTTTTACAGGAACTAAGCTGCAGGACACAAAACTAATATGGTGCTTTGGTTTTCCTGTTCCACTCTGTATGTAAGATGATCTACGAGGGAGCTTGGTTTTGGACCCCCTCCAATTTAATCTTGAGGATCCTTAGGACAGATCATTTATATTTTTTTACCCTTTACGCAGTTAGGACCCTTTATTATTAAAGCTTGTTAATTATCCATAGTCAGGGATGTCATGAGCGGGGGGTGACTGTGTTCAGGGAGCCCCAAGGAGGAGAAGGGGCCCCAAGTCACAGAAAACCCTTTTCAGGGAACTCAATGGGGGTCATTTACTAAGAGCCCGAATCAGGTTTTTCCGTCGGGTTACCCGAATTTTACTGTTTTGCGCCGATTTCCCCTGAATTGCCCTGGGTTTTTGGCGCACGCGATCGGATTGTGGCGCATCGGCGCCTGCATGCACGTGACGGAAATCGGGGGCGTGGCCATAACAAAACCCGACGGATTCGGAAAAACTGCCGTATTTTTTAAAAAAAGTGTCGCTTGACATGCTCTTACCTGCACCCAGGATAGCTTGGTGAACTCCAGTGACGGACTCCGACGGACTTCAGCGCAGCAGCGACAACTGGTGACACCTTAGTGAATCGCCGGAAGACCCGAATCCTCCACAGAGAACGCGCCGCTGGATCGCGAATGGACCGGGTAAGTAAATCTGCCCCAATGTGCACACAGTGCCGGATTATCATTGGGTTGGGGACCCACAAAATTAGCCAGTCAGAGGCCCCAAACTTCCTAGTGGCAACCCTGCCCATAGCTTAAAGAGTCTCTCCCTTTGGAGGACCAATTATGTCCATTCAATAAATTAATACTTTATATATTTCTATGCGCTGTGTGTAATTCTCCATTTTTCCAGTGGTGGTGCTATAGAGAAATCGAACACTTCATACCAGTCTCTCTTGATGATTGATCTGATCGCTGGGGATCAAAGCTGCTATATCCTCCTCATAGTGTCAGGGAGCTCTCCTCTTGACAGTCTACATAGTATAGGCTTAGAGTATTTCACCACAAAAACGCAAAACTACAACGAATAACAGATATTCACTCATCCAAATAAAATGTACACGGCTGAATGCGGAAAATATGGAAAAGCATTCAGGTTACAGCGAGTATCACTAGACCTGCGAGAACAATGCTGACATGAAATATGGAAGCGTGAGCACAGGAAACCTATTACATAACATCCCAAAAAATACACATATCCAAATCGGAGTGAAATGAGTCACAACGAGCCTCAAAAACACAACGTTGAGGAAGCCTGATAATACCTCAGTCATTAGATCAGAGAATTCCTGCCATCTGACATCACATGGAGGCAGGAACTCACTTCCCATATCCCTGGAGAGACACCGTCACACACTATCATGTGCCAACTTAAAGGGGCAAAAGTAACAACACAAAGGGGGTCATTTATCTCATCTCTGTTTGTTTTGGCTTGTTTTTCCCATCTTTTTTCCATCTGCTACTTTGGTAATTCATGAATCTCACTTTTTCCTTGTGTTAAATGTTTTTTTTTTTCCAGATCTCTTTTTGCGACATTTGTTACAAATGTCTCAAAAATGTCGCACAAATGTCTCAAGTCACTTCTGTCCATTTTCCATTCCTTTAACACCTTCCCGACGCGCGCCGTACTAGCACGGCGCGCGCCGGGTCCCGGTGCATGGAGAGGGCTCGCGGGCCGAGCCCTCTCCATAGCCGGTAAGTCTTTGCTGCATATTGCAGCAAAGGCTTACCGGTAACACCCGCGATCGGTGCTAGCACCGATCGCGGGTGTTTTCTCCGCGATCGCCGCCAGCAATGCTGCCGGCGGCTTCAAAGAGATGGCGCCGCATGGGCGCCGCCATCTTGTCGTGGATCGCTGCTCCCCGATGACGTCACGGGGAGCGGCGATCCGTCGCCATGGTAACCTCGGGTGTTCCGAACACCCGAGGCTACTTCGTTTTAACCCATGCATTACAATGTGCTAATTGCACATTGTAATGCATGGGGAGTAAAATCCACATATACTGCCATACTGTAGTATGGCAGTATATGATAGGATCGATCAGACTACCTAGGGTTAGAGTACCCTAGGGAGTCTGAAAAATAGTAAAAGTAAAAATAAAAAAAAGTTTAAAAAAAAAAAATTATAATAAAAAAACCTAAAAATTCAAATCACCCCCCTTTCCCTAGAACTGATATAAAAATAAATAAACAGTAAAAATCATAAACACATTAGGTATCGCCGCGTCCGAAAATGCCCGATCTATCAAAATATGATAATGTTTTTTCACTATGTTTAACCCCGTAACGGAAAATAGCGTCCAAAGTCGAAAATGGCATTTTTTTGCTATTTTGAAAAATATAAAAAAATTAATAAAAAGTGATCAAAAGGTCGCACAGTGCCAAAAATTATAGTAATGAAAACGGCATCAAAATTCGCAAAAAATTACACTATCCACAGCTCCGTACACCAAAGTATGAAAAAGTTATTGGCCCCAGAAGATGGCAAAATAAAAAAAAAAAATTTTGTACAGGAGGTTTTAATTTTTTTAAATGTATGAAAACATTATAAAACTATACAAATTTGGTATCCACGTGATCATACCGACCCAAAGAATAAAGTAGACATGTCATTTGGGACGCAGAGTGAAAGCTGTAAAATCCAAGCCCACAAGAAAACGTCACAAATGTGGTTTTTCACCATTTTCACTGCATTTGGAATTTTTTCCTGCTTCCCAGTACACACCATAGAATATTAAATACCGTCACTATGAAGTGCAATTTGTTACGCAGAAAATAAGCCATAACACAGCTCTTTATGTGGAAAAATAAAAAAGTTATAGATTTTTGAAGTTGGTGAGTGAAAAATGGAAGTGAAAAAACTAAAAAAGGCCAAGTCGTTAAGGGGTTAAAGGAAATCTACCAATTGTTTTGATGCATTGTGAAGCCAACATACCTAGAGAATGCTGTAGCTACACTGATGCAGACACATATCTTGTTTAATCCCTGAGCTGAGTGGTTTTGCTCATAAAACTATTATAAAATTCAGGACCTTGGGAAAACTGGGTTGCCTGCTGCCTGTCCTTCATTACATTACATGGAGCTTCCTGAACTGTCCACACAGGACTAATCAACCTGCGCTGGATGACTCATACACAGCAGCTGGGGGACGGTGCAGCAATTGATTACTTCTGCCTGTCAGGGACAACACAGTGATTACATCATTCTCTGAAACAGTGCATAATGAAGCGTCAGGGCAGTCACAGGAGCAACAGAGCCTCATTACCATAATTTTATAATAGTTTTTTTCAGCAAAACCACTCAGCTCAGAGATTAAACAAGATATGTTCCTGCATCATTGTAGCTACAGCATTCTCAAGGTATGTTTGGTTCACAATGCAAGAAAACAAATGGTAGATCTCCTTTAAGTATGGTTTCATCTGGAGGTTTTAAAAAGATAAATGTCATTTGCGACATTTAGAACATCTGGAATAGAAGATAACTGTGTCTTACTGACGGTAAACAAATGTCCAATAGACTTCAGTGCACATTTTAAAAAGTCTCTAAAAATTGCAATGCGCCCAAAAAAGTCACGAAAAATAGGGAAAAAAGTTGTAAATTGTTCCAATATAATTTTTCTTTCACAATTTCTTGTGCTTTTCAAGATCTCTGCATGCTTTCAGTGAACGGGAGAATTTAAAGGGGTATTCCCAAAGTTGAGATTATATTCATCTATCCACACAATAGAGGATAACATGCTGATTGGTTGAGGGTCCAACCACTAATCATGAGATCAGTGGTCCCAGGTCTCTTTTTTTGGTACCTCTTATAACAAATAAAATGGTCAATAAGTCCTTGAATGGTTGGGAATTTAAAGATTGACGCCCGTGGCACCCAGTCTTAATAAATACCTCCCACTGGTTAGTGATTGGTTAGTGATTAGTCATTTCCTGTTTGTCCAGTAGGAACAGGAAGTAAACAGGAAATGACCAGTAAGCCAATTATTGGTGGGGTGGGTCACATTGGCTAGTGATAGGCTGAGCAGCGAGTTGTCATTTCCAGGAAGTAGATACCAGGACCGGTAAGACAGGAAGGGTGACCATTTGCAATTTAGACCTTTAACACCATTAATACCAGATTAAGAGAACTTAGCATTGTGTTCTTTCTCAATAATATCTCCAGACATGGTGGCTTCCTGGAGTAATGTGGCCTCCGCAGGGACACAGAAGCGGAGCTCTTCTCGCTGGATTTAGCTTGTGAGATCTAGGTTAACAGAACTGTTTTCCCAACAAGCAAGATGACTCATTTGCACCATTCATCTATACGACCGACGCGTCCCATCTGGTTTAACAATCTACATCACAAAACTCCACATTTCCTGTTACCCTGGGTAAGTTAATTTCAAGCCTAAGGGAAAATGTTACCAATTTTCTCCAAGTATCTTCACAAAAAAATGAAAGTATAATGTGATTTTAAGGGAGAGAAAAAAGGGGGAAAACGTTGCGATCCCATAAAGCTCTGAAAACGTGGTTTATTGAATTAGAAGTTAAAAGCCTGAGAAATGATTACAATGAAATGTATGCTGCTACACAAAGGGAACTTTCCAGAGCTCGATGTGAAAACCATACCGGGGCCCCATATATCTGTCATCGCTGAAGATGGATGTCTGTGTGTACAGGTTGCAATAGGCACCTCATGCCGGAACGTAGTAAACCGCATTTTGTCTTCATCCCAAATCTATGTGAAAAGTGACCTGTAATCTACCACTGTCAGCTCAATCCCATCCCCATTATTTCATCTTTATAGTTTTAACCCTAATGGTTGACTAAAGGCTTACAGGAAGGATATAGGAATATTGCATGCTGAGAAATCTCTCCACTGGGGTCTACCGAAGATCATTTCTCCACTGCACAAGGGTCTGCCGGAAATCACTTCTTCACAGCACTGAGGTCTACCAGAAATCACTTTTTCACAGCACTGGGGTCTACCAGAAGTCATTTTTCCACTGCACTGGGGTCTACCAGAATCACTTCTTCACAGCACTGGGGTCTACAGGAGATCACTTCTTCACATCACTGGGGTCTACCGGAGATTACTTCTTCACAGCACTGGGCTCTACCGGAGATCACTTCTTCACAGAACTAGGGTCTACCAAAAATAATTTTTCCACTGCACTGGGTTCTACCGGAAATCACTTCTTCACTGCACTGGGGTCTACTGGAGATCACTTCTTCACTGCACTGGGGTCTACCGGAGATCACTTCTTCACTGCACTGGGGTCTACCGGAGATCACTTCTTCAAAGCACTGGGGTCTACCAGAAAACATTTTTCCACTGCACCGGGTCTACCAGCATCACTTCTTCACAGCACTGGGGTCTACCGGAGATCACTTCTTCACAGCACTGGGGTCTACCAGAATCACTTCTTCACAGCACTGGGGTCTACCGGAGATCACTTCTTCACAGCACTGGGGTCTACCGGAGATCACTTCTTCACAGCACTGGGGTCTACCAGAAATCACTTCTTCACAGCACTGGGGTCTACCGGAGATTACTTCTTCACAGCAATGGGGTCTACCGGAGATCACTTCTTCACAGCACTGGGGTCTACCGGAGATCACTTCTTCACAGCACTGGGTTCTACCGGAAATCTCTTCTTCACAGCACTGGGGTCTGATACATCTGAGATAATTTTTCCACTAAGACCACAGTGAGATCATTTCTCCCCTGCACTGGGGTCTACCTGAGATAATTTCTTCACAGCCCTAAGGTCTACCTGAGATTTTTCTCCACTGCATTGGGGTCTACCTGATATCATATCTCCACTGCACTGGAGTCTACTTGAGATAATTTTTTGACCATGATGGGGTGTACCTGAGATCCTTTCTCCACAGCAAAAGAATCTAGCAGAGATCATTCCTTCACTGTACTAGGGTCTACTTGAGATAATTTCTGCACTGGATCTACCTGAGATCATTACTGCACTGTACTGGGGTCTACCTGAGATCATTTCTCCACTGCAGATAATTGCCCATTCTTTTATCCAAATCACCATCCATGTCAATGTTCACATATTACTGGTTCTGGTGGATATTGATGCAAATGGTGATTTGGGGCCAATGTCCTAGTGACATGATTGACTTGTCAGACCAAAGGGCAGGTGCGTAGCTAAAAATTATTGGGCACTGTAGAAAACATTTGACTGTTCCCCACCTAACACACACCCATAACCAAGGGAACCTGTCACCAGCCACCAAATGACATCTACTCTCTTGGATTTTGTCCTAAGGGTCACATTGTCATCTAAACAAAACACCAATCAGCGATCTAGACTGGCACTGATCTAGACTGGCACTCTCATAGTTGGTTTTATCTGTTAAATAAACTAGGTTTTGGTACCATATTTAGGCAATAGCGGTCAACGCAATTTAAAAAGTTAGATAACGACCCACATATAGCTCCGGGCCCATGGCAGTCTTAACCTCCCCTACTTATACAGTAGGGGAAGTGACTTCCTAGGTGACCCCCAAAGACCTATCTAATTAGGATAGAAGTACAGGTAGAATTCCCTTTAAGATCATTGGCCTACAAAGGTTGCAACACCCACATAGGACCCACCATTCCCATCTGGTTTTATGTCATTACCTTTGCCAGCCAACCACTGGCTGCATCATATTTTCTAGAATTTTTAGGAAATTCAACAATTTTTATTGGCAGCCATTTTGATAGACCCTTCGGTTTAATAATAAAAGATGGTTGATTGGTACATGAAGCACCACAATTTTATTGTTGCCCGTATCTTAAGATTCCCCTTCAGTTTAACAGTAATTTATCATGTTTGGTTGGTCGGTAGAGGAAGTACCACCATTTTTATTGTTGCCCATTTCTTAAGATGCCCCCTTCAGTTTAACAGTCATTTATCGTGTTTGGTTGGTCGGTAGAGGAAGTACCACCATTTTTATTGTTGCCCGTATCTTAAGATGCCCCCTACATTTTTAAAAATAATTTATCGTGTTTGGTTGGTCAGTACAGGAAGTACCACCATTTTTATTGTTGCCCGTATCTTAAGATGCCCCCTACGATTTAACGGTAATTTATTGTGTTTGATTGGTCGATAGAGCAAGCACCAGTATTTTTATTGTTGCCCATATCTAAAGATGCCCCCTTCACTTTAACGGTAATTTATCATGTTTGGTTGGTCGGTTGAGGAAGCATCGGTATTTTTATTGTTGCCCGTATCTAAAGATGCCCCCTTCACTTTAACGGTAATTTATCATGTTTGGTTGGTCGGTTGAGGAAGCATCGGTATTTTTATTGTTGCCCGTATCTTAAGATGCCCCCTACGTTTTTAAAAATAATTTATCGTGTTTGGTTGGCCGGTACAGGAAGTACCACCATTTTTATTGTTGCCCGTATCTTAAGATGCCCCCTACGATTTAACGGTAATTTATTGTGTTTGATTGGTCGATAGAGGAAGCACCAGTATTTTTATTGTTGCCCATATCTAAAGATGCCCCCTTCACTTTAACGGTAATTTATCATGTTTGGTTGGTCGGTTGAGGAAGCATCGGTATTTTTATTGTTGCCCGTATCTAAAGATGCCCCCTTCACTTTAACGGTAATTTATCATGTTTGGTTGGTCGGTTGAGGAAGCATCGGTATTTTTATTGTTGCCCGTATCTAAAGATGCCCCCTTCACTTTAACGGTAATTTATCATGTTTGGTTGGTCGGTTGAGGAAGCATCGGTATTTTTATTGTTGCCCGTATCTTAAGATGCCCCCTACGTTTTTAAAAATAATTTATCGTGTTTGGTTGGCCGGTACAGGAAGTACCACCATTTTTATTGTTGCCCATATCTTAAGATGCCCCCTTTGGTGTAATGGTAATTTATCATGTTTGGTTGGTCGGTTGAGGAAGCACCAGTATTTTATTGTTGCCCGTATCTTAAGATGCCCCCAACGGTCTTAAAAATAATTTATCGTGTTTGGTTGGCCGGTACAGGAAGTACCACCATTTTTATTGCCGCTCATTTCTTACGAGTAACTTATCATGATGACTGATAACTGGTTTGGGCCACCGGGTGTTGGATGTTGTTTAAGATATTTTTATTTTCACCCTGGGAACATACCGTTCTGTGATGTAATTTATTTTTATAGTCTTAGATTCACTGATGTAGAGACATCCCTGGCATTTTTGACATTTTTAAGCGAGTGTTTGCTGTGTGTTTAGTTTCAGGATACCTGTCTAATGTGTCGGCATCGCAGACCTATGACATTCTTCTAATTCTTCCTGGCAATGACTACCCAATTGTCCATTGTATGCAAAACCGTGGTGTTGCTGTAATGGCATGTTAGATATTAACTCTCAGGCTTGAGGAAGAACGTTGGCTTTGTGTTATGTAGACGTCATTATTTGTTCTCCCGTCTTACAGGTGTAATGTATCGAGCACCATCCAGGTGGTCAGAGAAGATAAGGGAAGGGAAGAACTTCCCTCCTTGATGGAGATGGAGCTGGTCTAGTCTGGAATCTTTCTTTGTTTGGGGGTCTGGTTTGATGTATGACCCTGATAACATGGTCGGTGGTCTATCTATGTTTAAGACGAACCTTTTTAGTCATAAGGTCTCTGTATTTGTTAAGTATGAGTTGGTATTTGTGGCCTGTGTCTGTTTAGGGGTTAGGTCTAGGATTGGTATTTGTGTTATATCAGCTGGTCTGAGGTCTGTATTCTATTACAGTGTACAGGCGGTCCCCTACTTAAGGACACCCGACTTACAGATGACCCCTAGTTACAGACGGACCTCTCTGCCCACTGTGACATCTGGTGAAGCTCTCTGGATGTTACTATAGTCCCAGGCTGCAATGATCAGCTGTGAGGTGTCTGTAATGAAGTTTCCTTGGTCCCATTAGAGCAAAAAATTATGTCTGGAGCTACAATTATAAAATATACAGTTCCAACTTACATACAAATTCAACTTAAGTACAAACTCAAGGAACTTGAACTTTGATTACGGGATCTGGCATAGACTGCAATTATTTTTGAGGTCTGGGGTCTCATTTTTGTAAAGGTCTGGTTTGGGGGGGTGTTTCGATTGTAAGATACAAGTTATTCATGTCCAGTAGGTAACTAGTGGTCATTTAAGGTCTCGCAAAAGTCTGGAAAATACATCTCTATATAAATGTCAGCCAGCGATGCCAAATAAAGATATTTTTAATGTTTTATCTTCGCGTTTGTAAAGCCTTGTAGATGACACAATCTCAGGTCTGTAGGGTGGACGTCGTCCAACATTGTAGCTATTTATGGGGTAAAGAAATAGCAGAAAATATCCCATTGGGGGTCAGTGCTGCAGTTTGTCTATAAACTGTTTGAGTCCTGGTATTTTTTTTTACATACCATTAATATGACGCAAAATTTTTCACGTTGCTTCCCACATATAGTAATGTTTATCTTGAAGGCCTGGGGTTTGGCTGTGGTACAGCGGCGCGGTCCCTGTGTGGCCCGATCATCCCGTGATTTGTTGTGTGATACGGTAGCTTTGTTTATTTGTCTAGCGCTCGCCCGGAATCCATGAACGTGATAACGTTACTCCATATATTTTTTAGGATATTTTTAGGCTCGCGAGTTCTCGTCATGCCTGTTATTGTAACAGCGCATACTTCTCAGGCTACTTTGATCCTAGAATAATTTATTAATCAATGACATTAACTTATACAAGATCTCGCTCTCCACCGGGATTTCTTCAACCATGTAATAGCTGACGGCGACAAGCCAAGTTCTCTCCTACAATTATCAGAGCTGTGAGATGATTGTGCTCAGAGGAGAGGAAGCTTGTCCTAATATATCAATAGGACGCGCCATCCAAGTGCTGCTATAGGGATCATGACCCTAATGAGAAGGAGGGCTTTGCCTTTGTTCTTTGAAGTTGAAGTCACTAATGCACAACCTGTTATGAAAAATACACCAAATACAAAAATAGCCATCAATACCTCTTCTCCAAGAATAACTAATAGGAATATAACTACTATAATACTGCCCCCTATGTACAAGAATATAACTACTATAATACTGCCCCCTATGTACAAGAATATCACTACTATAATACTGCCCCTATGTACAGGAATATAACTACTATAATACTGCCCCCTGTGTACAGGAATATAACTACTATAATACTGCCCCCATGTACAGGAATATAACTACTATAATACTGCCCCTATGTACAGGAATATAACTACTATAATACTGCCCCCTATGTACAAGAATATAACTACTATAATACTGCCCCCTATGTACAAGAATATAACTAATATAATACTGCCCCCTATGTACAGGAATATAACTACTATAATACTGCCCCCTATGTACAAGAATATAACTACTATAATACTGCCCCCTACGTACAGGAATATAACTACTATAATACTGCCCCTAGGTACAAGAATATAACTACTATAATACTGCCCCCTATGTACAAGAATACAACTACTATAATACTGCCCCCTATGTACAGGAATATAACTACTATAATACTGCCCCTATGTACAGGAATATAACTACTATAATACTGCCCTCTATGTACAAGAATATAACTACTATAATACTGCCCCTATGCACAAGAATATAACTACTATAATACTGCCCCCTATGTACAAGACTATAACTACTATAATACTGCCCCCTATGTACAAGAATATAACTACTATAATACTGCCCCCTACGTACAGGAATATAACTACTATAATACTGCCCTCTATGTACAAGAATATAACTACTATAATACTGTCCCCTATGTACAAGAATATAATTACTATAATACGGCCCCCTATGTACAAGAATATAACTATTATAATTCTGCCTCCTATGTAAAAGAATATAACTGCTATAATACTGCCCCCTATGTACAAGAATATAACTACTATAATACTGCTCCCTATGTACAAGAATATAACTACTATAATACTGCCCCCTATGTACAAGAATG
Source organism: Engystomops pustulosus (assembly GCF_040894005.1). Classification (NCBI taxonomy): domain Eukaryota; kingdom Metazoa; phylum Chordata; class Amphibia; order Anura; family Leptodactylidae; genus Engystomops; species Engystomops pustulosus. The sequence continues at coordinate 14,357,359 of NC_092413.1, forward strand.
TAACTACTATAATACTGCCCCCTATGTACAAGAATATAACTACTATAATACTGCCCCCTATGTACAAGAATATAACTACTATAATACTGCCCCTATGTACAGGAATATAACTACTATAATACTGCCCCCTATGTACAAGAATATAACTACTATAATACTGCCCCCTATGTACAAGAATATAACTACTATAATACTGCCCCTATGTACAAGAATATAACTACTATAATACTGCCCCTATGTACAGGAATATAACTACTATAATACTGCCCCCTATGTACAAGAATATAACTACTATAACACTGCCCCCTATGTACAAGAATATAACTACTATAATACTGTCCCCTATGTACAGGAATATAACTACTATAATACTGCCCCCTATGTACAAGAATATAACTACTATAATACTGCCCCTATGTACAGGAATATAACTACTATAATACTGCCCCCTATGTACAAGAATATAACTACTATAATACTGCCCCCTATGTACAAGAATATAACTACTATAATACTGCCCCTATGTACAAGAATATAACTACTATAATACTGCCCCTATGTACAGGAATATAACTACTATAATACTGCCCCCTATGTACAAGAATATAACTTCTATAACACTGCCCCCTATGTACAAGAATATAACTACTATAATACTGTCCCCTATGTACAGGAATATAACTACTATAATACTACCCTCTATGTACAAGAATATAACTACTATAATACTGCCCCCTCTGTACAAGAATATAACTACTATAATACTGCTCCCTATGTACAAGAATATAACTACTATAATACTGCCCCCTGTGTACAAGAATATAACTACTATAATACTGCCCCCTATGTACAAGAATATAACTACTATAATACTACCCCTATGTACAGGAATATAACTACTATAATACTGCCCCCTATGTACAAGAATATAACTACTATAATACTGCCCCCTATGTACAGGAATATAACTACTATAATACTGCCTCCTATGTACAAGAATATAACTACTATAATACTGCCCCTATGTACAGGACTATAACTACTATAATACTGCCCCCATATGTACAAGAATATAACTACTATAATACTGTCCCCTATGTACAGGAATATAACTACTATAATACTACCCTCTATGTACAAGAATATAACTACTATAATACTGCCCCCTCTGTACAAGAATATAACTACTATAATACTGCTCCCTATGTACAAGAATATAACTACTATAATACTGCCCCCTGTGTACAAGAATATAACTACTATAATACTGCCCCCTATGTACAAGAATATAACTACTATAATACTACCCCTATGTACAGGAATATAACTACTATAATACTGCCCCCTATGTACAGGAATATAACTACTAAAATACTTCCCCTATGTACAGGAATATAACTACTATAATCCGGCCTTTATGTACAAGAATATAACTACTATAATACTGCCCTCTATGTACAAGAATATAACTACTATAATACTGCCCCCTATGTACAGGAATATAACTACTATAATACTACCCTCTATGTACAAGAATATAACTACTATAATACTGCCCTCTATGTACAAGAATATAACTACTATAATACTGCCCCCTATGTACAGGGATATAACTACTATAATACTGCCCCTATGTACAAGAATATAACTACTATAATACTGCCCCCTATGTACAGGAATATAACTACTATAATACTGCCCCCTATGTACAAGAATATAACTACTATAATACTGCCCCCTAGGTACAAGAATATAACTACTATAATACTGCCCCCTATGTACAGGGATATAACTACTATAATACTGCTCCCTATGTACAAGAATATAACTACTATAATACTGCCCCCTATGTACAAGAATATAACTACTATAATACTGCCCCCTATGTACAAGAATATAAGTACTATAATACTGCTCCCTATGTACAAGAATATAACTACTATAATACTGCCCCCTATGTACAAGAATATAACTACTATAATACTGCCCCCTATGTACAAGAATATAACTACTATAATACTGCCCCCTATGTACAAGAATATAACTACTATAATACTGCCCCCTATGTACAAGAATATAACTACTATAATACTGCCCCCTATGTACAAGAATATAACTACTATAATACTGCCCCCTATGTACAGGAATATAACTACTATAATACTGCCCCCTATGTACAGGAATATAACTACTATAATACTGCCCCCTATGTACAAGAATATAACTACTATAATACTGCCCCCTATGTACAAGAATATAACTACTATAATACTGCCCCCTATGTACAAGAATATAACTACTATAATACTGCCCCCTATGTACAAGAATATAACTACTATAATACTGCCCCCAATGTACAGGAATATAACTACTATAATACTGCCCCCTATGTACAAGAATATAACTACTATAATACTGCCCTCTATGTACAAGAATATAACTACTATAATACTGCCCCTATGCACAAGAATATAACTACTATAATACTGCCCCCTATGTACAAGACTATAACTACTATAATACTGCTCCCTATGTACAAGAATATAACTACTATAATACTGCCCCCTATGTACAAGAATATAACTACTATAATACTGCCCCCTATGTACAAGAATATAACTACTATAATACTGCCCCCTATGTACAAGAATATAACTACTATAATACTGCCCCCTATGTACAAGAATATAACTACTATAATACTGCCCCCTATGTACAAGAATATAACTACTATAATACTGCCCCCTATGTACAGGAATATAACTACTATAATACTGCCCCCTATGTACAGGAATATAACTACTATAATACTGCCCCCTATGTACAAGAATATAACTACTATAATACTGCCCCCTATGTACAAGAATATAACTACTATAATACTGCCCCCTATGTACAAGAATATAACTACTATAATACTGCCCCCTATGTACAAGAATATAACTACTATAATACTGCCCCCAATGTACAGGAATATAACTACTATAATACTGCCCCCTATGTACAAGAATATAACTACTATAATACTGCCCTCTATGTACAGGAATATAACTACTATAATACTGTGTAATATTTGTGCCCTGTGCTCATGTAGGAAACATTGAATACACTTTATCTACATTTGCACACTATCACCAGGACTCTGTATTCCCTATGGTTCTGCTGGAGAATTCCAATGAAAAGCTGAGTATTTTATCGCTCTCTTACTTCAGATAATATTAATGTAATAAACTCCTTATCACGGCTGCCAGTCCAGCGCTGCTTCCTTTTTGGACACCAGTGAAAACAATGTTCCAAAAAAGTTGATTCTTCTTCAGACAAAGCTTAAGGAATGTTATCCGTCCATTGACTTCAATCACATTCACAATAAAGTGGAGATATCTGTAATTGTTGCGATGCTGGGGCCGTGGATACGTTGAAGGATCTAGTCATTGTTTCAAAAAATGTACTTTATAGCTCAGCCAACAGGAAACATGGACACATTCGATGATTCATACAGATACGAAGCCTAAAATCTGGACGACCTTACCCCCTCGTAGTCAGACTTGACCTGCTGTCCTTCACACCATGTATTACAAGCAAAGCCCGTGAGGAATGATCAATGGCCGAGGTTCAAAGGAACCTATCAATGTAACAATACAATGGAGAGATGGGTGGAAGGGGGCGAGCCTATCTTATTTACCCTGGACATGTTAAGATTTCGGAGCTCAACGCTGCTGTCAGGAAGAAGGAAATTTAATTACAAGAGGGGGGGGATAGAGACCAAGAATAACAAAGCAACTTTTTCTTAACAAGTTTTGGGAAGGACATGAAATCTATTGGCCTCCTGAAAAGACTCAAATATTTGGTTCAACCTTCGAAACGGAAAAGTCTGGATGGACAAAAGATGAAATGAAAATTTATGGACTCGAAGGAGGGTTTGGGAATGTGTAATGTAAACCAGGATGAGCCTTAGTCGTAGGGTGTCGTAGGCCAAGGATTTGGGAAGAAGCCCAGTGCCCGAGCCTTCTAGGGGGACCTTTGCCACCCAAACTAACCACCAAATTTGATACTCAGGAGGATCTTCACCCATGAAATCCTTGTACATCTGTTCCTGCTCCCAATACACATGTACACAAGGACCTTTATACGTCCTCCAAAGATCTTGAGACCTCAGATAGACAGCAAGCAGAAGGGACACATCCTCCATTCCCCAAGAAGCTGATTCTAGGACCAGATGTAGGAAGTGATTCCAGACTTGTAGGGGCAATGATATTCATACAGCCAATGGGGCTCATTTACTAAGGGTCCGAATGCCGCATTTTCGTCGGGTTTCCCGAATATTTCCGATTTGCGCCGAATTGCCCCGGGATTATGGTGCATGCGATCGGATTGTGGTGCATCGCCGTCAGCTTTCACGTGACAGAAATCGGGGGAGTGGCTGTCGGACAACCCGATGGATTTGGAAAAACCACGAACTTTAAAAAAGAATTTGTGTCGCAAGATCAGCACTTACATGCACTGGGAAGAAGAAGTTGAACTCTGGCGGACCTCGGCGCAGCAGCGACACCTGCTGGATATCAGGCGCACGATCTTAGTGAATCGCGGTACACCCGAATCCTCGTCGGACAACGCACTGCGGGATCGCGACTGGACCGGGTAAGTAAATGTGCCCCAATGTCTTAATATGCCCCTTTGTAGGCCAAAAAAATATGCAAGTGAAATGTATAAGGTGACCAAAAACCTGCGTAAAAAATTATGGTTGGAGTGAACTTAAAGAGGACCTTTCACGATCTCCATCAACTCCAACTATAATAGATACCACTCCAATGATCTGGATCTCTGTAGATCTCATTGTTCCTCAATAATCAATGCCATTATTTTTGGATCTTTACTGTGAGATGGGCGGAGCCAGGTATCTGCTTCAGTTATGGAACGCCCATCTGACAATAGAGAGACTAAATAGTATATAATTTATGGAAAGTACCATTAAACTGTGCTATTGAGGCTCCCTACTGTCAGATGACTGGTTCTGAGATGGATTAGACTAACTAGCTCCTCCCATAAAAATTAATAAGTTATAGTTAACTTAGTGATCTCCTGCCGATTCTGTTCCACACTTTGCCTGCCCCCACTGATCTTTTCTTGGACTGGAAAGTAGACACCAGATGCTTCCCAGGTACCAATTAGTCTCTACTGTCTGTCTCTAGTAGACACACAAAAATGACCTCTCAACCCATCACCGATTGAACGTTATCACCAATGTGGCTGGTGAGTGGCTGAACAGTCAATTCCTGTTTGTCTACACAGTCTTGGCTGTAGAGGCCTAGGAAGTGCTAAGTGTAACTGGAGTGTTGGGGGATTTGTATATATAATCAGAATTATTAGTGCATACCCTTTTCATAACTTTATTTGCTAACATTTCTTAGGATGTTGTATTTCCACCTAAACTAACTTTGTCAATTCACAATTCTGTCCACAATTGACAGTTAACAAAATAATATATTCTATTATTAATGGGGTTGACTTCATTGGCTGATTACTGTATTCCCCACCCCCAAAAACTCCTAGTGATGATCTGAGATCTGAGCCTCAGCCACTGTTTAATTTCCCTGCAGTGCCACCAGTGGAGAACAGGAGCATTACACATCTTTAGTCTTCCAGAGAGAAAATAAACTCTTTTTAGTTACTCTCTGCTCTAGATGTCTACTCTGTTATAAGATAAATGGGTTCCTCACCAGACAGATCCATTAAAGGCACAATGTCTTGTTGGTAGAAGGATTGTATACAACAATTATAGATGTAGTTGTATAATTGCACACATCGTATAAAACACTAACATAGAAGAGCCGTGAGGTACAATAGTTGTGTTTCCAACCTCTGTAAACTGTATCGCCGTGCCAAACCAACCGGTTACATCATATATGAAAAAAATAACAGGACCAAGACCGCGAGAGTAGCCGCCTTGCCAAGAAATAGTAAACTGTCCCCTTGTAAAAGTTACGAAATGGAGAAGGAACTCGTTTCAACTTAACGAGCCTTCGAGAAGAGGCCTACCAACCTTCGACACAACCTAAGATGATATCATCCTATAGAGATGTTTTATCAAGAAACCCGCATGTAACGGGTCCTCACATCTCTAGAACACAATGTACAGCATAGTTTATGTAGTCTACATCTCCCCCATAACATGGCAAACAGCCAAAACATGATCCAAGCCCAAAGTAACTAAAAATGGTAACACTCAGCAATGCAAATGACAGACTAGATATGATGCAGTCACAAACTCAAGAGGCCACGATCAGGAGCGGTTGATTTTTTTTTTACCCCAAAGTTCATTCATTTATGTACTTAATATTTTTTACAATTTTTCAAAAATTTTACAATTCTTTTAAGGCACCAGTGCGAAGGCTATACCAATGGGTTAACTCGGTCTGACTATGTATCTGACAGAACTCCGTATCTAAGAATCCCTGGCAAGGAAAACTGGCCTCTTGGCTCTTTCTTGCGCCGTGGACCCAGAATACTAGTGTGAAGGCAATAACAGTGGGTCCTATTTCTGTATCTGAAAACTCTGGCCAATACAAAGTGGAATCTTTGTTCTCTTGACACCCAAAACATATGTCCCGCAAGCCATCAGAGCTCAACTGATGATTATACAGCATTATTCTTGAGGGTGCTCTCTTGTGTAAGAGTCAGTTCTCCCTTCAACCTAACTTCAAAGTGGGTCTTTACAAACAATAACCCTGATGGTCAGAAGGAAATACCAATGGGTCACATTGGCTTTCCTAATTGCCAATAAGAAGTGATGACATCATTCTGCTAGAATAGATATACAAAAATACTGCACTCTAGGCCTCAACAAACAATAACCCTGGTGGCAGAAGGTCCCTCTTGAAGAACAAAACCACCAATGCAAAGGAAATGCCAATTGGTCACATTGGCCCACCTATTAGCCAATGTGATGTGATTCTTTTATTGAATACATACAAAAATAATCTAATCTGGGTCTCCACAAATAGTAACCCTGGTGGGTTAGATGTAAATTAGAAGGTGGCAGAAGGTCACTCTTGAAGTTCAACACCACCAATGCAAAGGCAATACCAATGGTTCACCTTATTGGCAACAAAACTCAGTTAATTTCCAGAACTCCATATCTGAAAGCCCCAAACAAGGCAAAGTAGCCTACTGGCTCCCCTTGACATACTCCTTTAGGTCTGGCTCCCAATAACATACCCTTTAGGTCTGGCTCCCCATGACACACAGCTTGACGTCTGGCTTCCCATGACCCACCACTTGAGGTCTGGCTCTCCCTGAGGTTTGACAAGCCTTGTAGTCTTGAAGGTCGTGAAGAAGTAACCTTGGGTTTGGCCACTGCCTTTCAGTCTTTCAATACCCATTAACCCAATAGACCCTCTGAGGGTTTATCATTATCAGCCTATTATACGTAGCTGATACTTTTTGACAAGCGCATGAAGGAAGCTGCCACATTGCCGGCTGATCATTACCTTGACAGGAGGCCATGATATTACAGGTTGAGGCTCCAGAATGAGCACATCGGTTCTGCTGGGAACATCTCATCTGCATTCTGTTCCTTTCAATCTTCTTTTGACACATAAATGAATAAATTGCTGTTACACCCAATCCCGTGACAAGCCAAATATATGACTTCATTAGACGGATCCAGCCACAGCTGAGAACACACACGCAGCTATTCTTATTGTACGGTCACATGGCCAAGAAAAAAAAAACTGAAGTATAGATTGCCCACCTCATCCAACGTGCCAGCCTTGCTATGGCTCATCATTTCTCTTGGAATGGTGATGATCTTAAAGGAGTTGTCTTGCAACTTAAAGGGGTCAACTTGAGTTTTTTTCACCCCCCTTATCCAACACAATCATGGGTGGAAGTAGACAAAAAAAGACCAGGGTGTATAGACACTGGTGGGGACAAAACCTTTAGGGCAACCAGAGACACTCTATAAGAGATAGAGATACACAATAAAACATTAACTATTCAATGCTTTTTCACGAGAGACCTCGTTCTGTAATGGCCGTGTGGTCTGGACATGCTGTGAACAATGGCCGTGATAAGCTGACCTCTTAAAAATCCATTAACACGCCGCTGATAAGATTACGGGGCTCATTAGGAGCGAAAAATCATTTTTATTTCATCATTTAAGTGTTAAAAATGCCAAAGTGGTTTCCATTAGCCGCCATAGAGTTATGTTTATTTTAGTGCGTTATGTGAGAATTGTCAGCTCAATGCCAGATGTCTGCGCACAGCTACAGAGGACAAATGGTCAGTGACACTTCTCAATAAGTAAGGACCATCGACAAGTGAACCTGCACTTACACTTGCCCTTAAATTTATCATTGAGATTACATGGTTATTGATGTCTGATCTCTAGCATTCCAGCCTTAGGGAACCTTGGGTCGTCAGGGTCACTAGGAGTTTTTGCATGAGCTGGGAAATTTGAGGCAAGAGGGTTGAAACCTGAGAAAGACCTGATGGAGACTGCCAGGCAGTATTAAGAAATTTTTGATGCAATAGCAAACTTTTGACTGGGGCCATCTTACCCCCTTCCCCTTTGTGGTTTGACATACAGCTACCCCTCCTTTAGAACCCCTTGATCCCTCCCTCTATTATGCCAGCAAAGTATAACACCCCCCTTTTAGTGGTCCCCATATAGACCTCCCCTACAATACCCCCCCACACATGTAGGAGACCCACCACCTATAATACCCCTTTTTTCCTGCCCTCCTCACCTATAATTCCCCCACTCTGTTGGCCCTCCACTTAAAATGTTCCCCTTCTGATTAGAGATGAGCGGAACCGATGTCCGTGTTCAGGTTGGCGGCGCAACCCGGACATAATGCCAGATTGAGGGCCAAACAGTCAATCCAGCAAATTGACGCCTCTTGCAACAAGCCATGGCAAATTCCCTCACCCTTGCCCCTTCCCCCTTCCCAATCAAGGCCAAATGCAAGGGGCAGCAATTTGCCAGATTGGCTGTTTGCACAACAATTCGGTATTATATCCGGGTGGCACGGCCGAACATTGGGTCCGCTCATCTCTACTCCTAATCTATAACCCTTCCAACATATTATTTGTGCTATTTTCCTAATCATATGCTCCTCTTTCTGTACCCCCAAATTGTGTCCCCCTTTTCAGTTCCCCCACCTTATGTACCCTTGTCTTCATTTATAGGGCCCTCAAAGTTTGCTTAAGATGTCAAAGTCATCCCTGCCCAATCCATGACTCTGTTGCAACCTTGTGAGCCTGTTGCAGAGAAGTCGAGACACCTGTATATTAAGGTCAAAATGTCAAGGTCATTAAAATAACACCATAGGAAGAAGCCCTATACTAAACTATCGTACAGTGTGTAGCACACTTTAGATATAGAGAGCTACAAACGGTTCGGGACCGATCCAGAAAAATCCCAAAACAAGTACAAAAAATTGTTGAGATAAAAAACTTTTTTATTCTCCGGCCGGAGCTCCAAGTCAGTAGGCTGTATTTTTTTGTAGTGTTCCAAGAATCTTAATTTTTTATAATAAAGTTCACTTATTCCATTACATAAGAAAGTACTCCAATCGGAATAGACCACTGTTCAGAACATCCTTAGTGCGTTTTTCTCCCTTCAACTCCACCACTCGGCACAGTAGGTCGCTAGGAAAAAGTAGACGCACAAAATTATGTAGTAGGGAAACGCCCCGGAAGAAGCTGAAGGTGGCGAAACCCAGGGTTGGGCGAACTTGTTAAACTGGCGTCCCATTGATCATTTTATATGCGCATTTTAATATTACTTTTGTATAATTTTAAAAAATAAAACTTTCATCACAAGAACATTATACTACTACGCTATTTTGTGCGTCTACTTTTTCCTAGCGACCTACTGTGCCGAGTGGTGGAGTTGAAGGGAGAAAAACGCACTAAGGATGTTCTGAACAGTGGTCTATTCCGATTTGACTACTTTCTTATGTAAGTGAACTTTATTATGAAAATTAAGATTCTTGGAACACTACAAAAAGATACAGCCTACATACTTGGAGCTCCGGTCGGAGAATAAAAAGGTTTTTTATCTCAACAATTTTTTTGTACCTATACTAAACTGTTGTGGTGATGTACTCTGTCCACAACCCATTACTCCAAATAGATACATTACCAAATGGTTCTTCCTTTTTTTTACATATTATGGAGGGAATTTATTAAGACTGGTGTTTTGAATGCCAGTCCTAAATATTCTCCCACTGGCGGTCCTGCACCTGTATCTGCTAAGAGGCTCCAGCCTCTTAGTAAATAAGGGCGCAAACTCAGCTAGTTCCTACTTTAGTAGACCTGCTATGGTACGTTCCAGTTTTTGGGCGGGCTGGGTGTTCACACTCCTGCCCACCCTCTGTCTGCCTTGCTCCCCGCCCACTTCCTGACATGCCCAAAGTGGCTAGGGGAAATGGGAAAATTGGCAAGAATGGGGGGGGGTGTCTTTTCATGTGCCTTTTCCACCAGTTTTCTGCAAAATGATTCTCCACCCATTAATCCATATCCATCAGTACCATTGGCTGTACGATGGGATAAAAATTTTTTTGGTAAAGCAGAGAAATAATGAAAGTGTCATGGGTTATCCCGCGTCCAGTGCAGTTCCATTAGGAACACGATCTTACTAGGTTCAGCCGTGCTCTGAGTTACCATTCAATCCTTTACATTCTCTGCACATTCCAAGGATCAAGCTGTTATGATATCAAAAGATATTAAAAAAGATTTTTCTATGAAAAGCAGATGTTTTTCCACATGGTATTAAAATGATGGAAGAAAAACCTTGCCGGGGAGCAGTCACACGAGAAGCTACAAGTTTTGTTTGACTAGTTTCTCTGATAAGGTCCCGTGTTATTGTTGTGTATGGCGGCCCCAGCATATTTGTCTACTCATGATTCCCAAAGAATTTTCATCCATTGTTCTGTACAATGGGGCTCCAAATCTGTAAAAACAGGAAAATAAAAGTAGAATAATCAAAGCAGAACACAATGTTAAAGGGACATGGATTTCTGTGGCTGTGTTTTTAAATTGTGTTTACCTTTAACATATAAAAAAATTTAGGAAAATACTTTTGATTAAAATTTTCCTAGCATTAACTGCATACAACGCTTATGCCCACCTATAACAAACCCTGTGATCAGCATCAGTGGCATCCTCTGTCCGTGAGGTGTGCAGCTGAAGATGCTCTGACAAGTGTCATTTTGTTTCATCCTGTCCTTACTAGTCTGAATACCACTGCACACATTTCCTAGGAGCCTCAATTGATTTCCGCCACACCCATCTGTCTCCTGTGAATTTTGTTCTGGTTTGCAAACAGTTAATCCACTGTGATGGACAGAATCTCCCTCCACTCACATTTCTGTCAGAGAACGAATCCAATCATCTTCCAGGCTATCTCATAAAAGTTTTTTCTGAATAGTTCATCCTTGCTTTCTTTAGTCTTATTTTGAGCTAGCTGGCATTCATCTTGACTTTTGTATCTTTGATTCTTCTTTTGCCTGTTTTCTGACTGTCCATTTTGCTGGCAATTTTGTACTGCATTTGTCCTCTTGGGTCTGACCTGTATCTTTTATTCTCTTTGGTGTTTTTATCTTACTGTCTTTGTCTCTTTCTTTGCACTTTAGTGCAGGAAGGGGACGTTGACCAGTTGCCATCTACCACTAAGGTTATGCTGGTCAATTAGTCAGGGACTGCTGGAAGTAGCTGTAGTCTACTGTCTTTGTCTGTACTTCTTAGCCATCCAGGCTGTTCTCTAACCCTGCATAACACCCTGATACTAATATATAAAACATATGTAAAAGGTCATGTTGTGTGCGTTTTGTTTGTTTTTAATTAACTATCCATAGTCTTGTTTTTGTGCATACGGAGCATGCACACTATTTCTAACCATTATGTGACCTGTATTCTGAATTGTTTAGCAGTTTTGAATTCTCTATTGTCTCAGAGATGGTGGCAGGAAACAAGCTGTTATGATACCTCCCATTCCCCACACACACATGAAGCAGAGTCTTCCCCGTAAATTTCTTAGTCATTAAGAAGTATCAACACACAGGACATAATAGAGAAGCACTGACCAGTACAGATGTGAATTAATCAATTTTGGTGAGTTAGAAACTTAAGATTGACCTAGTCTAGTCTTTTGCCTATGTCTTTCCCTACTTGGTTTACTCCTCCCCCTTCTCTCCCCATAGACTTCTCTCCCCTTAGCCAAGTCCCTCTTGTTCTAGCAAGATGTATTAAGCATGGATTTCAGAGTCAATAACATTTGAAGAAGAAGCGGGAGGAGGAAAAGAGCGTAAAAATGAGAAAGAAGCATTTTTCTCTGGAAATATACATCAGAGAATAGTAATAATAAATTGCCTGCACTATTAAGTTATGAAACAGTAGTAGACTTTACTCATCAATATAACCCAAGGCCGTTCCATACAAACATAGAGACCTATACAAGGACAAATTCCCAAGTAGACCTGGACATGATAATCTAAAGTTCTCCGATCTACCATCCATTGACTTCTAGGACAGCAAAACCTATATGAGACGGGTCAGAGGGACCTGAATTTCCCTGTTCGGCTGATTGCCATGGGTCGGATCTATATCAGAAATATATCTTTAGTGATACTCGCCCCTCTAGGGATAATTCAAATCCTTAAGCCCTGAAGGATCACATAAAGTTACAATCCTATAGAACGTTCAGTCTTGAGGCTTATCTGACCCTTCCAAGGTTTCTCGAAGCAGTGAAGGGGTAAACAGAGGATTGAGATATATTACAGAACATTCGTGTAGGAGCTGCGGCCCATAAAGTCTTAAATGAAACTTAATCAGTCTTCCAGCCATAAAAAATGTGAGTTCACGTAGGGATCTTTTTAACATTCTCCCAGAAAACCAATGCTAAAAACATGTTTAGTGGACGGCAAGGAGATCCTGGCGGCTCGAGATTCTGGTTTTATTGTTAATGTTTTATCTTCTTCTCCTCCGAAGTCAGAAGGAATGTTGACATAACAAGACTCCCGGGAGCGGAGCAGGACCTTGGGATGGAGTTAAGGGGATGGCCATTATTGTTACCATATTTTATGACTGCTCCTCTGCCGCTAATAAAGTTTTTGTTATATATTACGTTAATTCTAATAAAAATATGGTTTAACGTCTTTGTTTCAAAGGCATTTCCTGAGAATTCTATCATTTTTTTACTTCTTCAGACTGGGACAGGCAACTCAGACATGTTTATTTTTCTAGGCTTTAGCTACTAATGACTAGAGATGAGCGGACCCATAGTTTTAGTTTGGGTTTTGGCGTTCAGGTCGGGTCATGGATAGGAGCAAAGGACATCAATTTGCCAGATTGGCTGTTCGCCCACCAATTGGCAAAACATCAGGGTTGTAGTTTGATCTATCTTAAGGATAGGTTATTAGTATAGATGAGTGGACCTATACTTTTAGTTGGGTTTGACATTGAGGTCTGACCATCGCTAGTAGCGAGGGGAATCAATTTGTCGGATTGGCTGTTTGTCCGCCAAACGGCAATACATCCGGGTTACATGGGTTGTAGTTTAATCTATGTTAAGGATAGACTATTAGTAGAGGTGAGTGGACCTGTACTTTTAGTTGGGTTTGACATTCAGGTCCGGCCATCGCTAGCATCAAGGGGCAACAATTTGCCGGGTTGGCTGTTCGCCCGCCAATCGGCAATACATCTGGGTTGCATGGGTTGTAGTTTGATCCATCTTAAGGATAGGTTATTAGTAGAGATGAGTGGACCTGTACTTTTAGTTGGGTTTGGCCTTCAGGTCCAGCCATGGCTAGTAGCAAGGGGCATTAATTTGCCGGATTGGCTGTTCATCCGCCAATCGGCAAAACATCTGGGTTGCATGGGTTGTAGTTTGATCTATGTTAAGGATAGGCTATTAGTAGAGGTGAGTGGACCTGTTCTTTTAGTTGGGTTCGGCGTTCAGGTCTGACCATTGCTAGTAGCAAGGGGCATCAATTTGTCGGATTGGCTGTTCGCCTGCCAATCGGAAATACATCTGAGTTCTATGGGTTGTAGTTTGATCTATCTTAAGGATAGGTTATTTGTAGAGATGAATGGACCTTTACTTTTAGTTCAGTTTGGTGTTCAGGTCGGCCATGGCTAGTAGCAAGGGCCATCAAAAAATTTGGGTCATCCGGCCATGCCCCTTGCGTCTAGCCATGGGCAAACCGGAAAACCCAACCCAAACTAAAACAATGGGTCCGCTCATCTCTACTAATAGCCTATCCTTAAGATAGATAATCTATAGGTGATTGGTGGAAATACAACTCCCAGCACCCCTGCCAACTAGTTGTTTGATACTTAGAGTCTTCTATCACCGCTCATTTTGGGAGTGGTAAGTATTGGATCCTCAAATATCTCTTAGGTTCAGAATTACAGCTCCAGTTTGTTTGTTACCTCTATTAACAGGATAACAATTGGACTGAATGGGTCCAACTGCTGGGACCTCTGATTGCCCATCACGAGAATTGACCCCCCACTGATAATACTGTCTACAAGAGTGCGGCAGATATAAGAGTGCTGTGCTCGACAATTTCCAACGCTTCCATAATATGGAATGGAGCAGCATTGTTGTCCTGTGGATAGGGGATAACAGTAGTTTTTGGTACAACCCTTTAATATCGAATTTTGTTCCAAAATAATAGACATATAGATATATAGAGGCAGTTGCTTTTCCTGCTAACCGCCACGGATGGTCTGCCACCTAAGATAGGGAAATGTATACAGAGTAATGGGATTGGGCAGCGTATATGAGCATTATTTTTATTACTGTACGGTGGTATTCACTGAGGTATTCTGTGGCACAGATACTTATGGACTGGCACTGTAAATGGTAGAGGCACTGTAAAGTATTGTGCCTTAGGCAACTGCATACCAATGTTTCTTAGGATAGGGCCATGTAAGGTCTGGTTACTGGAACCATTCTTCACAGTAAGCCGCAATCACCAGAAGTGGAACTCTAATCTCTGATTGCTGGAAAAGATGAGTTTGAATGAAGTTAAAGGAAATCTACCATCAAAATCAAACATAACAAACCAGGGACACTCATAGATGGGCTAGCAGGGCAGTTCCCAGAGCCCTTCCATGCTGCAAATGCACAAGCTGTTATACTGTGCATGGACTGTGTGCTGAAACTTCCTGTTGTGTAGTGATATTATAGCAGGCAAAGGGAGGGGAGACAATGTAACAGCCTGTAAATCTGCTAATGAAGGAGCTCTGAGAACCGGCCCAGTAGCCCGTCTGGCTCATCAGCATAATTTTAAAAGTTGATTTTAGAAGGAAGGAGGCTGTGGATAAGAAATATAAGAAGATACCACAGTCCTGGTGTCTGGATCTATGAGTAATGTCCCTGGTTTATCAGGAAGGATTTTTGATCTTAGATTTCCTTAAAATTCCTTGGACCCAGTGGAGGCAGAACTGGCCTGTCAGGTTACATTTTAGCATAATGGAAGTGCACATTTGTTTGATCATCTCCATTAGGTTTCGGGTACAGGATGGGAAAGATGATGAGCTGAAGGGAGGAGTGGGTGAAACAAAAATTTGGTTAAATTGTACAGGTATTTACTTACATGTGTAAGGTTTTTTTAGGCTAAAATACAACTGTTTTTAAGGAGATATTCTGGTAATTCTTTAGAGATCCAATTACTGCCGCTGTGCAGATTTGCCTGATTCAATGAAATGACTCTAAGGGGTCCTTTTCTTGATAGTCTCTTCAGACAGCTGATGATCAGGGTTGTTGTATCCTGTCGATCTAATATGATCACATATTGCAAGCAAAAGCAATTATTGTATTAAAAAATGTACCCCTATAAAGTGTACCTCATCTTTCAACAAAATTAGCAGTCCAGTTCATGTACATCTGTAAAATTGTCTCAGCTTCTCTTGAAGTGGGCGGGACTTTCTGCATGTGACATCAGCTAAGGGCATTGAGGCCAGAGCACTGAGGACATGCACATGAACCTGCACAGGCAGAGCAGTTAATCAGGGCACATAATCAGTATTTCTTGTACAGACTGTTTTTTTAAATTAATTCACTGATTTTTTATTTTTTTTTTGCTATTATACTATATGGAAGCTGCCTCCTATCTGCAGACCACTTCTTTACTGTGCAATGAGGTCTGTTTGAAGAGGATTCATTGTGTACACACTGTGCTGTGTGTGTAGGATCTGATAGCCTTTCACTAGAATTGATGGGGAGCCTAAGCTCTGTCTTTATTTGTGCATGCATCTGCACTTTTATACATATACATCTCTGCCACATTCAAACTTTCAAACACAAACAGCCCTGCTACATACCATTCCTGGGGAAGGAAAAGACTTCCATCCCGACTGCGGCATGTTTGTTATTGGAAGACCTGAAGCATGTGGTCAGTCACATGCCTAGTACATCACCCCAGGTCCTGTGTTTTTTTACATGCTGCCAGGAATGATCGAGATTGATATTCTCAGGAGTACGCACCTCTCCTAGTGCCCCTAATGCCACCCATCCTCTACTCCTCTCCAGCATCTAGATATGGATTCCCATGACCAATGCTGGAGAAAGCATTTGACAACAATTCTAATACCTGTATCCTGCTGCTGTCTTCTTCCTATCCTGAGATACATCCTGGTATATATATCAGCTCTATCCTCTCAGCTTCTTCTGAAGTGGGCGGAACTTCCTGGTTGCGACATCAGCTAAGGTCACTGAGGCTGGAGCATGTGACACAAAGGCAGGGAGAGCAGCCTGGAGGTACAAGGTAAAATCCCTGCTAGAAGGCAAACGGCTGAAGATAGCTAATAAGTTAGGCAAAAGTTTTTCTCTTTACAGTTCTACTTTAAAGTATTCTGGGATTTGGATGTATATGTACGCCGTTCTTAGAGATTTCTTCTTAAAAAAAACATAAAAGACACAACTTTACAACTGAAATAATTTATTTACCACTACAGCACCACGAAAACAAACATACAAAGTGTTAAAATACAGAATAAATCAGTCAAAAATACAGCTGAACTGGTTGTATATTTTCTTTCCCTACACGGTCTATACAGGTGTATTGTTGATTTAAAAAAAAAAAGAATTTTTTGAAAAAAAAAAATGTAACCAAAACTTTTTTTTTGTTTTTTTTTTGAAACAACACATTATAAAAGAGAAAAATAAACCTAATTCCAATGGTAACACAGAAATTCAGAAGTGGTAAGTGAAAAAAAAATAATTTTTTTTTGACTAAACAATGCACTTTTGAAGAAATCCATTTCGCTCACATTTAATTGCGTCTACCGCAGGGTAATGGGTTTGACATGCAAAATAAAGAAGCCTTTGCTATCCAAAATCCCACCAGTAACCATTACTCATTGACTTCTCCCTTTAATCATCTCAACCCTTCAAAATTGCTTTACTGAAAACTTGGCGTATTTCCTGGAAAGCCAAACAAAAACTTCTAAGAATGGTGAAGTCAATAATATATATATTTTTTTAATTTTTGTTTTTAAAAAAAGTTCATGTTAAAAAAAAAAATTAAAAATTAAATACACCTTTTATAGGTTGTTACTTGTTTATATGGTGCCTCTCGGCCCTTTATAAAATATTTTACACTGAAATTATTGGAATAATGGCGTAGTCACTGCACCTTCCTAGCAAAAAATAAAAATTTAAAAAAAACAAAAACAACAGATAAAAAAAGACAATAAAATAAAATCACTTACACATTGTTTCCTGCTCATATTTATAACTATTTACAGAGTTGAGAAGAAATAATAATTTTTGTTTTGTTTTTCCGGAGCATACTGTAGTTTGTAGAGTGTAATAACATGAGCTGATACGTCGTAATGTATTTCGGTAATGTCGAGAGTTATTGGGCATTTGCTGTACATAAAAAATTCAGAATTTTAGTAGAAAATAGAATATAAATATTTCACTGAAAATGGAATTTTGAAGAATTATACTTTTTAACTTTTATGACTTAAAGGGGTTGTCCAGTCACAACAAATTAGGCCGTGTCCATAGAACTTGCTGATTGACAGGATGGGCAGCATGGTGGCTCAGTGGTTAGCACTACAGCCTTGCAGCGCTGGGGTTCTGGTTTCGAGTCCCACCCATGTCAACATCTGCAAAGAGTTTGTATGTTCTCTCTGTGTTTGCATGGGTTTCCTCCAGGTCCTCCGGTTTCCTCCCACACTCCAAAAGATACTGGTAGGGGACAGGGACGGATTTGGCAAAATTCTGTGCAGCGCAGTGTAATCTGTGTGCGCTATATAAATAAAGGAATTATTTCTATCATTATTATTATTATAGGGGGTAACTTGCTGGTCTGTGAGGGTTTCTGTTGTTACCCCACTGTATCCTAAATGAACAGAGCAGCCGTTTGTACATACATCCTGCTGCTCCATTCAACTCTATGGCACTGGTGGATAGTCGAGCACCGTATCCATCTCCATCAGTTCCATAGACAATGAATGGGGGGGGGGGGGGGACAGCGCACATGTGTGACTGGCTGCTCCATTAATTTGGGGTTCTTGTGATCTGTGGGATCTCACCTGTGGATTGGTGCTAATTTTTAAACAACCCCTTAAAGAAATTCAGCCACAAATCTAATTTATAAATTAAAGAAATGTAAACAATTAATTTCCTAATTCTGTTTCAATGTTCTAAACCCCCATTAAAAAAATTATGGGAGACATTGAGGGGGAATACATTGGGGAGGATTTATCATGGATTGTATGCCCAAAAACAGACGTTGTAGTCTATTCAAAATTCCCGGTACAAAGCCAGGACTTCTCCGCCCTTTATGCAAGTTGGGCAGGAAAGTTGCGGTGCCAGGCTGTACAGTAGGCCGGTGCACTGTCTATAGCCAAGAGGGCAGGGGCACCATCATGCAACTAGCACCAGCGTATGATAAATGTGCCGGTGTGAGCCACCGGCGTCCAGATTGCCAGATACTCAAAGTGGCTCCAGCCTAGCTTCCGGGATGAAATCTTTACTAGGTCAGTCGTGGTGGAGATTTCAGGTGTGGTATCCCATGGTTTCCCGGTGAAGACAATAGCAAATGCAGACTACTGAAGCACCCTGTGAAGCCCAAAATGGTGCGTCGGGTAGAAAACTGACAAAAATGTCAGAAATGGAGCATTTTACATAGGGGACAAGGCTTTGGACGAGGTTTCTTGGGTTTAGCATTATTGTTTTCCTAAACTTATGAAGTGAAACCCATTAATTTAGAATAATATACGCCGAAGCACTTAGCACCAGCGTATGATAAATGTGCCGGTGTGAGCCACCGGCGTCCAGATTGCCAGATACTCAAAGTGGCTCCGGCCTAGCACCCGGAATTAAATTTTTACTAGGTCAGTCATGGTGGAGATTTCAGGCATGGTCTGCCATGGTTTCCTAGTGAAGATTATAGCAAATGCGGACTACTGAAACGCCCTGTGAAGCCCAAAATGGTGTGTCGGGTAGAAAAGTGATAAAAAAGTCAGAAATGGGGATTTTTACATAGTGGACAAGGTAAATTAGATTTATTGGGTTTGGGATGGTAAATCAGACACATGGACGAGGCTTCTTGGGTCAAGCACTACTGTTTTCCTAAACTTATGAAGTGAAACCCATAAATTTACAATAATATAAACAACTACGACTACAAATCGTTGCGAGTCTGTAGACCCCAGCTATGTGCACACCTATATTTACTCTAAGCTTTCGAATTTTCTCAATTAAATTGATTCGGTGTTGCGAAACGTAACGTTTTCTATTCTGCACGAAATGTTTTTGGGGTAACATTGATTAAAAATTTAGATCCGATTCCACATTACAACAATGTGGACCCTAAGATGTACAGAGTAAAGCCAACAAATCTCAATTGCATTACCATTAAAAAAAAAAATGTCAAAAAATTTTTTTTGTACAGTTTGGTAACATGCAGAATGTAAAAAGAAATAAAAAAAAGTCCAGGTAGCTTACGGCGTGACTATGAGCAAGATGTAGTAACATAAAATATGTATTCTAGTGCAAGTCAATGTACAGGACTCAGCTCATACTGGCCAGCTACACAGAAAATCATCAATTTTTTCGAGCAATCAAAAAGTGCCCTAACGGTAAATGAAAAAGAATGCTATAGCTGACATTTGTACAGAGTATAAAAATATGGTATGATTGTACATTTAACACATAATGAACACAATTATTGGTTTTCAATGTTTACAACGGAGATCTACAGAAGTTTCCAAATAATGTTGGCTCCACAGCGCCTCCAACCCCCCCCCCCCCCCCCCATTATAATACTATCGGTACAATTACATATACCCAAAAACAAACACATATAGCATAGCTATACAGCATCATAGTAAGGTCTGTTGATTAGACCACTAATAATTAAATATTTCACTGGTTTAATAAATGAAATTTACATGAATTCGTTCATAGAAAAATGCCTCAAAAGACTCCAGAGAAGGATGTAGTCAACGACTCAGTTTGGGGAAATTGATAATTTTGGTTGGGTATAGGGTCACAGATATAAAGATCCTTACTCCTTAGCTAGATGTAAGAGGACATTTCTAAAACAAAGGCAAAGGTAAAAAACAGAATAGGGTAGGCAATGGACTAGAATATTCGATATCGTTGGAAAATAACAGGCTCTGATTGGATGCTATGGGTACATTTTCATCGAGGATGACCCATAATCTGGTCATCTTTGTGGATAATTTAGTTCATCATAACGGATGACCTATCAACCCAGCGCCAATTGGCCCATCATAACTACAATCATGGAGTCAGATGCAGTTGACTCTGAGAAGTGGTCGATTCAACGGGGGAACCTCAACAGTCGTAAGAGCTTCCCACCGCTAGATACAACATCTGCCCCATGTTGATGATAGTCAGATCAGATGTTGATGTCAGCTGACCAAAAAAACAAAAAAAGAACATGGCTTCTTATGGTGGCCATTGTTCTAGCTGAACAAAATATACCGTAGATTGCGTTGGGCCAAATGGGAATTTTTTCCACCATGAAGAACCTTGGCAGTACCCATAGCAATCGGTCAAGCAAAGATCGTCTTGATTTTTGTCTTGGGCAATTTGTCTGATTCCTTTTTCACTAGATCTGACCCAAGTTTTTATCGTAAACCATCTTTTATTACACTTAGAGAGCAGTGATGGTAAGAAATTTGATCAAAAGTAGGGATTTTTTTTTTCCAAAGTGTAAATGGCCGGTTGTAAATAAATCGAAGAGAAAACCGAGTGTTACCAGGATGGATACAACTTCTCTATGAGGGACATTTGAATTATTTTCTTCTTTCACATAATAACACTAACACATTATTCCAGTGTTTCTTTTTTATATTAATGTTTTTATGTTTTTCAAAGATGCTAAGAAAAAAAAAAAATTGAGAAAAGTATCAATAGGTCGGAAACTACGTGAGGCAAATCTCCTATGTCTATACACCTCTACCTTTTTATTTATTAATTTTTTTCTATTTTATAGTGTTGTCAACTAGAAATACAAAAACATTTAAAAACTAATTTTTTTTTTAAAGTGTGCCATTCAAAAGCTGGTTGTGACACAAGCATGGGAGGAAAACCAGAAAAATCTCATGATGTATTCAACAGAGTACCAGAGAGGAAAAATGATGTGTCAACAAAATTAGTTTCAGGAGACCTGGGTTGATCCTGGCAGGCATCGATAAAAAAATTGGCCGAAATCTCTTACTGTAACACAGGAACGTCATAGTGGGTAACGTTCCACTCCACGTTTTATTAACATCTAAGAATAAAGCCTTCAGTGATGTATAGTTTCTGCCAGTTATTAAAAATAATCTTTCCAAAAAGTTCACACTAGTACCGTTTTTCTTCTTTTTTTTTTTTTTAGAATATAACACTGATCAAGGCCTATTTTTTGCTTTTTTTTAACTCTGAAAAAGTTTTTTTTCCCACAAAAACACAGGTTGTTAGGGTTGGTCTAGCCACATTTACATGACTTTACGATCATATTTGAAAGCTGTTCGATTTTCGGCGTCTTTCCGACATAGTACAAGATGGTCAGAGATTCTAAGTCTTGAGATACACAACATGGTGAGGCTGATGCTTCTGGGTTGATAGTGTTGTATAGTCCGAGAACCTATAGTAAAGAGAACAGAAAGTTAGTAAAGGAAATGTGAATATATATGGACAAAAGCTTTGGAAGCGGTAGGTCACAAAATGAGTTAGAGCCTATTGGTTCTCTTTAAGGTGTGATCAGAATTTTTTCGACCTCTTCGCCCCTTCACTTGTCTACACTAAAGGTGACCATACACGTGAGACTGATGTTGGACGAGACTGATTTTTGAGGAATTGGCCGACCAACTAGGGTGTATGACAGCCTCCTGACCATCTCTTTAATGTGTGATCAGAATTTCTTCAACCTCTTCACCCTTCACTTATCTACACTAAAGGTGACCATACACGTGAGACTGACATTGGACGAGCCTGATTTTTGAGGAATCGGCCGACCAACTAGTGTGTATGACAGCCCCCTGACCATCTCTTTAAGGTGTGATCAGAATTTCTTCAACCTCTTCGCCCTTCACTTGTCTACACTAAAGGTGACCATACATGTGAGAATGATGTTGGACGAGAGTGATTTTTGAGGAATCGGCCCACCAACTAGGGTGTATGACAGCCTCCTGGCCACCTCTTTAAGGTGTGATCAGAATTTCTTCAACCTCTTCGTCCTTCACATATCTACACTAAAGGTGACCATACACGTGAGAGTGACATTGGACGAGACTGATTTTTGAGGAATCGGCCGACCAACTAGGGTGTATGACAGCCTCCTGGCCATCTCTTTAAGGTGTGATCAGAATTTCTTCAACCTCTTCGTCCTTCACATATCTACACTAAAGGTGACCATACACTTGAGACTGACGTTGGACGAGCCTAATTTTTGGAGAATCGATCGACCAACTAGGGCAGTGATGGCTAACCTATGGCACTGGTGCCAGAGGTGGCACTCAGAGCCCTTTCTGTGGGCACTCAGGCCATCACCAGAGATGACTCCAGGTATCTTCCTGCAGTCCCAGACAGCCCAGGACTTACTGTGTATAGAGCTATTTTAAAGTGACAGCTGTACCTGGGACTATTTTCTGCTTTATTGGTGTCCTCAGGTGCTGCTATCAATGAAAGCTGTGACAGAGAAGGGAGTATAAATCACAAATTACATTTCCGTGCTGGCACTTTGCAATAAATAAGTGGGTCTTGGTTTTAATTTGGGCACTCGGTCTCTAAAAGGTTTGCCATCACTGAACTAGGGTGTATGACAGCCTCCTGACCATCTCTTTAAGGTGTGATCAGAATTTCTTCAACCTCTTCGTCCTTCAATTATCTACACTAAAGGTGACCATACATGTGAGACTGATGTTGGACGAGCCTGATTTTTGAGGAATCGGCCGACCAACTAGGGTGTATGACAGCCTCCTGGCCACCTCTTTAAGGTGTGATCAGAATTTCTTCAACCTCTTCGTCCTTCACATATCTACACTAAAGGTGACCATACACGTGAGACTAGCGTTGGACGAGCCTGATTTTTGTGGAATCGGCCGACCAACTAGGGTGTATGACAGCCTCCTGGCCACCTCTTTAAGGTGTGATCAGAATTTCTTCAACCTCTTCGTCCTTCACATATCTACACTAAAGGTGACCATACAAGTGAAAGTGACGTTGGACGGGCCTGATTTTTGAGGAACAACATCTCTCCGAAAAGAAGGATCAGACACCTTGATTTCGACAAGCACAAACATTTTTTTATCTCGGAGGAGATAAGCCAATTCATGAGACATCTATCCCATGGAGGATCTTCATTTGTTATCGGGGAGTCTGGTAGGAGATCTTTTAGCTAACATAACCTTATGTTTATGGCCATTTTTAGAAGACGGTTTCTAAAATATCTAGAGCTGTAATGGAGGATAATCTTTCTGGTCTTTGAAGTCTAAAATGTTTCCCAAACCAGTACTGAGACTGTAAACCCAAATGGCAATGCATCTTTTTATGGATATGCAAATAACCGGTATGTAGAACAGAGTAAGAGCTATGATACTACTAAAGTAGTACCTTATATACTCGAGTATAAGGCTAGTTTTTCAGCACAAAAAATGTGCTGAAAAACCCAAACTCGGCTTATACTCGAGTCAAAAAAATAAATATATCTAAACTCACCTTTCCGGCGATACCCCTGTATATCTTCTGTGCAATCTGTCCGGCAGCAGCAGCAGGCTATATACACTGGGGCAGGGTCTGGCAGGCTATATACACTGGGGCAGGGTCTGGCAGGCTATATACACTGGGGCGGGGTCTGGCAGGCTATATACACTGGGGCAGGGGCTGGCAGGCTATATACACTGGGGCAGGGGCTGGCAGGCTATATACTGGGGAGGCTGTGACCAATGCATTTCCCACCCTCGGCTTATACTCGAGTCAATAGGTTTTCCCAGTATTTTGTGGTAAAATTAGGGGCCTCGGCTTATACTCGGGTCGGCTTATACTCGAGTATATACGGTAATTATGGGGACAATCAGTACTTAAGGTCTTAGGGTAACATGTAAGAAGTCCTCAAACAAAATCATTTATTGACAAGAACAACAAATATATAAAATTGAAATATATATAAAAAAAATATTTTAAAACCTTATGAGTAAGGAGACTATTTTCAGCCCATAGTACAGGCTATAGGAAGTGTATAGGTTACCCGGTGGCAGCGCTTACGGATTTATAAGGATGCCATTAATAGGTTAGTAAAACACAACGTGACCTTTTCCAACAGGTTCAATTGACTATTTATAACCAAACACAGAGGACCTCTTCAGTGCCGCAACAAAGCCCACGTTGTGTTACATTCCTGCTGGCGTCTTGTGTACCGTACATGCCCAAAAGATATTTGTGACAGCTGAACTTCCTGAGAATATTTTTCCTGTACTGCAAGGAACGAGGCTTCACTGAAGTTTTGGATGTTCCAATATATATTTGAGCCATGTGGACTAAAAACTCCCCTAAGGCGCGCTTGTATGCTACAAATATCAAATTCTTGTGACCAAGTGGTGGTATATAATATTGAAAATTTAAAAATGGAGAACCTCTTGTGATGCTTTGCAACTAACAGAAGCCCAGCGCAAGATCTTGTTGTTTATCGGCTGATAAGTGGAACTCCAAGCTACCATATGAATAGGGGCCTGAAAGTCCTCAAAGTCAGCGTGTCCCACCAAAGTACCAGAGGATCTCTTTGTTGGCCAAAGACAATAGTAGAATCCAAATTTTCCAGAGGAACTCGAATTAAGGCTGCTTGGGTTTACTTCCCAGGAGTGGATGTAGGTAGGTCCAAGGAACCCCAGCAGACACTGGTCAAATTGCCCCACATGAATGTAGGACTGGTGGCCAAGTCAAAGGCCCATTTACCTCTATTGAACTTCAACTACAACTATGTCCCACAGCCCCTTAGAAGTGAATGGAGAGCTAAGTATGCACAACCAACATTCCAGCTGTATGGGGCACATGCTTTTAGGGGTTTCCTATGAGTTTAGTAATGTTAATCTTTTCAGATCTTTTAAAGTGATTGGCAAAGAACAACTATTGATAGCCTTTTCTCAGGACCGATTCATGAGAAGACAACCAGACGGAAGGGTAATGTGTAACCAACTATTGATGGCCTTTCCTGAGAATGGGTTATCAAAAGTTAATCTTGGCCAACCGTCCTAAGGCTGATTTTTTGTGAGAACCACCACACACTAGAACAGCGTTCCCCAAACTACGGCCCGTGGACCGTTTCGATCCGGCCCCCGACGTTTGCCGCGGCAGCGCTGGGACCTCGCAGCCTGCGACAGTCGGGCAGGAGCCTCTGTCCTTTGGACAGGAAGCTCCTGCCCGTCACTGTATAGTGCTCGAGCTCATGCCGCTCGAGCACTATTACTGGAGCGATGTGGCCGGAATACAACCCCGGCGCACATCGCTCCATGAACTAGGTTGCGCGGCCGCGCGATGACGTCATCCCGCGGCCGCGCACCCCTTCCTTCTCGGACACGGCAAGAAGATAGAAGACGCGCTGCGGTGAGTACAGGGTTTTTATTTTTTATTAAAAAGGGCAGTAAAAAGATTGTGGTGGGCGGGGGCCAATAGTTAGTTATGAGGGGCAGTATAGGAAATAATTAGTATGAGGGGCAGTATAGGAAATAATTAATAGTGGAGGGGCAGTATAGGAAATATTTAATGATGGAGGGGCAGTATAGGAAATAATTATGAGGGGCAGCATAGGGAATAATTAATTATGAGGGGCAGTATAGGGAAGAATTAATGGTAGGGGGCAGCACAGGAAATAATTAATTATGAGGGGCAGCACAGGAAATAATTAATTATGAGGGGCAGCATAGGAAATAATTAATTATGAGGCGCAGTATAGGGAATAATTAATGGTAGGGGGCAGCACAGGAAATAATTAATTATGAGGGGCAGTATAGGGAATAATTAATTATGAGGGGCAGTATAGGGAATAATTAATTATGAGGGGCAGTATAGGAAATAATGGTGGGGGGGGCAGTATAGGAAATAATTAATTATGAGGGGCAGTATAGGGAATAATTAATTATGAGGGGCAGCATAAGAAATAATTAATTATGAGGGGCAGTATAGGGAATAATTAATGGTAGGGGGCAGCACAGGAAATAATTAATTATGAGGGGCAGCATAGGAAATAATTAATTATGAGGGGCAGTAGAGGGAATAATTAATTATGAGGGGCAGCATAGGGAATAATTAATGGTGGGGGGCAGCATAGGGAATAATTAATTTTGATGGGCAGCATAGGAAATAATTAATGGTGGGGGGAAGCATAGGAAATAATTAACGGTGGGGGAAGCATAAGACATAATGGGGGATGGGCAGCATAGGAAATAATTAATGGTGGTGGTGTAGGAAATAATTAATTATGAGGGGCAGTCTAGTAATTAATGGGGGGGAGGCATATTTAATAATTAATGGAGAGAGGTCCCAGTATATTAATTAATTAATTGGGACAATATATATAAAATAGTTCATAAGGGAGTGCAGTATATTAAATAATCAATTGAGGGGGGGTACCAGTGTATTATGGATGCGGTCACATGTACCGCTATTTATTTTTAAACTTAAGTCCGGCCCTCCAACGGTCTGAGGGGGACAGTGAACGGCCCCCTACGTAAAAAGTTTGGGGACCCCTGCACTAGAAGATTCATCCAGTGGTGGTGCTGATGCAGAGTGTGAACACTCATATAAGCCGGTTCTGAACAGATATATAAATGGACTGCAGTATAAGGACTCACCCGAGTATGCTGGGTGTCGGAGCTCCATAAATAGGGACAAGCTCCAGCACAGAAGTTGGCGTTGTAGCCTTTGGGTTCATGGATCCACTTCCATCCAAGGTCCCTCTTGAAGTCAATATACAAAGGACGTAGACAACAATTGTCCTGGACATTTCTAGAAAGGAAAAAAAACTTTATTCAACATTTCATTACATTTTTGTCATGTCTCCTACCAAGTGACAAGCATCTGGCCACTCACGGGACACCAAAAACATTATAGGGCAATGGAAAACCTGATGTACTCTCTGGACACGTGTCACCTTACGTCCCCTCCACACAAAGTCAGAGTGCAGGGGTGTGAAGGGGGGCGCACTGGGTGGTACACGGCGTTCCTTTCCCAACACCTGGTGTGGCAATGGGCGCAGATGTTCACTGTATACATAAGGTGGCTGGAGCCTCTTGATACACTCGGTGTAACAAAGGGGAAGGATGAACATGATACTTTGATAAATAAATCCCATATAGTCTAATTAACTAGAGAATTAAAAAAAACGATAAGGGGTGGGACAATGCTCCAAAGTAAGTGGATCCCTGCTAAGGCCAGAATAGGGCCACTCGGCCGTTTTAACCCTTTAGTGCTCTTTAAAATATAACTTTTAATTCTTATCTAGTTAAAAAAAAAAGACGGGACACACCAGAGTCTATTTGTGATACACTCCGTGGATGCGCATTAGGGTTGATGCATACGCAGTAGACACAAAACACAGGATCCATTGGAACCAATCGCGGCTGGGGGGGTGGCACCCGACCGGAGACAGTGATTGGAGGAGCCACACACACCCACAGAGTGCCTTTAAGACGGCATCTGAAGTTGCTATTGCCCCGAAACCCCTGAGGACGCCACTTTAGTTGCCGAAACATGTCAGGGGGGGGCGACGTTAGGTTTTAACCCAGAGATAGAGAGCAGCCAGCAAAGCAGCAAGCCAGCCTAGTTTGAATGTTAACAAGAATGATAGACGGTAATACAAGCTAAGATATTTCTAAAGGAATTTGATAGACAAAGACTAGTTTACCTCTAGTCTCTGACAATTTTAAATTAACCGGCATCGAGTCAGCAATATAGTCCTTCCATATATTTTGTTCTCTTTTTTTTTTTTCAACTAGATAAGAATTAAAAGCTATATTTTAAAGAGTACTAAAGGGTTAAAACGGCCGAGTGGCCCTATTCTGTTGTACATTGAAAAGGCATTAACCCAGCTTACTATTGGTTCTATAAAATAAGGATTCTAATGTAGACAACCCCTTTAAAAGGTCTTTGCATCAGTCAGTAATTTTATCATAGACTCTAGGCACGCACCTGAAGCAATACGCAGCATCTAAGGCCCGTTTCCTCCGCCGATTTGATTGCTGGGATTCTTGTCTGTATGACGGTAACAGCATGAGCAGTAGATGTGGGGTCTGGCTGTGTTGCTTTTTCTGACTAAATTTCAGGTTTTTGTTGTCCAGAATGGGATATATGAAGTTGTCATCAATTCCTAAAATGTAGAAACTACAATAATTATTCAATCTGCACATATTGCGTCTATCGACGGTCTATCTATGATGTATGATGGGGCTCCAATAAATGAATGATGCTTTTGCAAAGTTTTTTAAAATCTATTATATATTAATCTAGGTATAATAAGTAGAGATGAGGGGACCCGATGGTTGGGTTCGGTGTTCGGGTGTGTGACTTGGAAATATTGGTGGATTGGCAGCCAAACAACCTAAACGACAAATTGACACCCCTAGAAACTAGCTATGGTTATTATAGTACACAATGGGGCAAATTTACTTACCCGCTCCTGTCGCGATCCCCAATACGGACAGTCCGATGAGGATGAAGTCCGGCACGATTCATGAAGATAGTGCGCCCGAGTTCCTGCTTCCGTCGCTTCCCGGCCGAGGTCCGCCGGAGTTCACCTTCTTCTTCCCGGTGCTTGTAAGTGCATGTCTTGCGACACAATTCTAAATGTCAAATCTTGCGCGTTGTCCGAATCCGATTTCTGTCGTGTGCAAGCCGACGCCAATACGCCAAAATCCGATGGCGTGCGACACAATCCCCAACGCAATGCGGCGCAAAACAGAAATTGTCGGGAAACCCAACGAAAATGCGCTCCGCGGACCCTTAGTAAATGAGCCCCAATGTTGGTCCCCTGGGTGTCCCCCTGGCCATTCATAGTCATGGCAAGTGCTAATACGTCAATATGTCCGGGCCAGGCGGTTCCGAACACCAAATCAGAACCTGGCTATCAGGTCACATCTAGTCTCGGGCTTCTCTTTTTGAAAATGTGGAGTATATTTTTGGGCGATAGATTAGTTTGTTGTCTGAATGAAAACAGGAGACTTGTCTTGGGTTTGAAATAAATGTAGCCTTGTGTAGGATCTGTATTAAAGGGAGCTTGTCAGTAGGTTTGGGGTTCCTTATTCATACATCTGAGGATTAGGGCCTCAAACCTTTTTACCTCACCTGGGTTAGTGACTGGTTCACCAAATTCCAGGGTGATAAAGACGACTTAAATCCGACTTGAACATTTGGCACATAGTCTACCATTTTTCACTGCGTATGCTCTGTACAAGCGCATATTCAGTGAAGCAAGATATACTGGCCTTGGGTGCGCAAGTTCCAGGGGAACAAGAAATTGAAAATTTCTGTAACCCTTACCACCTGGAATCTTGAAATGCAACCACTGACCCAGGAACATAAAAAGGTTTTGGATCCTACTTGGCATGCTGGTGGTTTAGGGACCCCAAACCTATTGACAGGTTCCCTTTAAGTGGGATTCTGGCATTGATATTAATTCAGAAGTTCTTTCGGGAGTCTGATTCGGGTTCTATATTTATTTAGGGGGTATAGATGCCGGTTATTATTAAGGAGGTGCAGTCTTGGGTATGTATTCTTTTAAGAGTTCAAGTCTGTGGTCTGCATTTATTTTGTAGTCCAACTTTGGGTCTGTATTTACATTAGAGAACTGATCTATGAGTCTGGGTCTGGGGTCTGTATTGATTTAAAAGACATCAGTTTACTGATGGTAGATGAGTCCTAGTAGGAACGTTCCTCAGGTCTTCTTTTATTATAACTCTATATCCCACGATCTCGGAAATACAAAGTTATGCAATTTAGCCTGTATGCTCATCCGAGCCCCTCAGGGAGCCTAGGGGGCGCAGAAACTCCAGGACAGTTAGCACTATGAAGGGTGTGCATACATTAAAATACTAGGCTCCCTGAGGTGCTCGGGTGACGTAGTCTGAGCGCCCCTGACTAATTTGCTTAATTTTTGTAACTCTATATTTCCAAGATTGCAGGTTATAGAGTTATAATAAAAGCAGTTCTATGGAACGATGTTCCTCGGGAACTTCTTACTAGGACACATCTAACATCACTAAACTCATGGTACGTCCTTTAAAGAGCTCACAGTTTTATGTGCCTCCTTAGGATCTGCCTCATGCCGCTTCTTATCACTTTGACACCTATTACCAAGTATCAGCATAGAGTATGAATATGTGCAGTAGTAGGGACACGACAAGGAAAGGTCCTCAAAAGGCAGGAAATGTGTCGGAAAGGATTGTACAGACATTGGCCGGTCAACTGTATTAGAGGTGACCACCATGTGACTGTATAAAAGAGAACCCCCAATATCTGCCAATACACATTATCATCCCAAAGCTTCCACGTACCTGCAAATCTGGTCTCCAACTCCTCGCTTTTGTTGGGGATGATGTAGTTATTGAAAGGGACAAAGGTGCAACAAGGACAATGTAAACTTATTTTAAATCCAAGATTCCGATCTGTAAAACAAAAAAAATTGGAATTTAATATATTCATGTAGGGGAATTTGTACAGAATATGATTGTTCTGGGAGGGCTTAATGATCATCAAACCTTTGGGCAGGGATGAAAGATAAACCTTTAGTAGGGGCAGAGCTTAAAGGAAATCTAACAGGACCATATAATATATTTAAATCTCAGCCCACGTACATGTCTGTGTGTGACTGCTGATCCAGGCTCTTACCTTCATTATGCCTGGAATTGGCGCTTTTTGGAAAAATAACAATATTAAAAATGTAAGTTAGGCTCAGGGGCTACAGTGTATGTCACAGTAGCCCCTTCTTGCTCCGCCTCTTGCAGGTGTTTATCCCCTCCTCCCTCCCCTTCCACTGCCCGAGAGCCAGAGAAGTGAAGCACTTCCGGATGCAGATACCGGACGCGCATGTGCAGAAATTTCTGTGCATGGGCAGCAGAATGGGAGGGAATAAATACCTGCAAGGTGTGTGCATAATTATATGCAGGCAGAGAAAGAATAGACTACAGTTACATACACAGGATCCTGGAGCCAAATTTACATATTTTTAAAAATGTAATTTCTCCCAAAATTTGCAGATTTCAGGGATAATAAAGATAAGATCCATCCTGGATCACCAGGCACGCACAGTGTGCACAGGCACGCACATTGTGCATAGCTGGAAATGTGTGTATGGTGTAGGTAGATTTTCTTTAAAGGGAACCTGTCAACACAGAACCCCACTACAGACCCCTCACGGTACCACAGTACCTACTGCAATTGATTTTCCATGGTTCCTTTGTGCAATCTGTACTTTGCAGCTTTGTCCCAAAATAAACTTTTATTCGGCCCGGTTTCTCTGATCCATCCAATTGAGCAGGAGGAGGGAGACCAGCAAAGCTCTCCTGCCCCCTTAAGGCGAATGTGCCCAGTATACCCCCCTCCACATGCCTCTTATTCACGTCACTGCGCTCCAGTTTGACAAATCTGTTACTGTGCAGTGCGCCTGTTATTGCGGCTCTGTGCGGCTTGTCCCCGGGTGTGCCCCGACGTGCATAGCTGGCTGGCTCTCGCACACTAGTTGCGCATGCGCATGAGATTTCAAAATCGGGTGCAGTGACATGAACAGGGGGCAGTGCCAAGGGCGTGTGATGGGATGGGCTTACCGGGCACAGCACCCATGAGAGCTTTACTTTGTTTAACGAATAAAAGTGTATTTTGGGACAAAGCTGCAACTTACAGAATGCATAAAAGAACCATGGAAATACCACTACAGTAATCTAGAAAGTACTGTTTGGGGTTTATAGTATGGTTGGGTGGTGACAGGTTCCCTTCAAAAATCACCTTAGGAAGAATTTGGGGTGGGGTTTATTACAGCCAATCCCATTTGAGCAAAGTTAAAGGAAATCTACCATCAAGATCATGATAAACCAGGGTCACTTACTCATAGATCCAGGCACCGGGACTGTGGTAGCTTTATCGGACCATACCAATAAAGCTAGCAATCACTGCACTACATAGCCGCCAAACACCGGACCAAGCTTACAGTGGTCCGGCGTATTCATGAGGGGGTGGTCCAAGGTGCTCCCATCTTCACAGCTTCACCGCTGTAAGCTTAGTCCAGCATTCGGAGCGCTATGTAGTGCAGTGTTTGCTAGCTTTATTGGTATGTTCCGACAAAGCTAGCAATTTAACACTGCTATTACTTGGGCAGAGCCTGGGGGATTTAGTGGGTGACAGGTCCTCTTAAAGGCAGGGCCTCATGACAACCAATCCCCTCGAGAAGAATTAGGGCAAGGCTTAGTAAGAACACGTTTTGCTTGGGGCAAGATTTTATAAGCATTAACCCTATTGTGTTGAGTAGGACCAAAACATAAAATTCCCTTAAATTAGGACTTAAGTGTAGTACATGGAGAAACTTCAGGTCAAGATCTATGGACCTCAGCAAATAGATTTAAGGCTTATAGAAGGCCAGTTGTACCAATAGTTCCTGTGATTGAGGACCATTATTCATAGAATAGGTCCATATGCTTCAAAGAGGTCCATGGCCAAACAATGGAAGGGCCTCCACAAACAGATGATGAGGGGTTCTCCTTACCTCTGTGACGGAGCCATTCTTTTATAGCTTCGGTCACATCGAATGATAACCACTCCCCCTCCGCTCTCGTTTTCACAACTTTACTGTCTATGTAGCGCTGCATCGGTGACGTTAAGTCTTTGGATTTTAGAATCTGTATGGAAAGAAGCCCCCAAAAAAGATGTAAGACGCAGCAAATACAATACCCTTATCGCACAATAATCTTAGATATGATTTTTTATGTTTCCCTTTGAATGGGACAGAGTAAATTTAAGTAGCAAAAATGGATAGAATAGTCAAACATCTAAACATTCGGACAATAGAGAAGTGGAGAAGACGCTCGCAGCAAGGGTCCCGCAGACACACCTCATCAACACTTCATTGCCTTCTTATTGTAGAATATGAAATAGGATTTAAAGGGAACCTGTCATCAGCAATTGGCCTAATAAACCACTACCAGAATATTGCCAAACAATGTAACACCTTCTAGTTTTTCTTTCTTTCATGGTCCAGCGTGGTGGCATCATCCAGAAAATAGACTTTGAAGTGAGATGTAAATTGGTTGTATCAAGTCAAGGAGGCGGAGAGTTTAACACTGAAGTCAAGGTGGGAAGCTCTGAACATCTCCTCCTCTGTGATTGACATCATGCATCGGACTTCAAGAGATCTGGTTAATGTTGTCTCAGGATGTAGGACCATCAATTACAGTGAAGAGGGGGCTTTCTGAGGAAGAGAGAGCTTGACTTCAGTGTTAAAAGCATCGCCTCCTTGACTTTATACAATCAATTTGCATCTCATTTCAAAGTTGATTTTCTGGATGAAGCCACCACACTGGGCCAGGAAAGAAACACAATCTGGAAGGTGTTCAGCTGCTTGGCAACATACTGGTACTAATTTCTTAGGTCAATTTCTGATGACAGGTTCCCTTTAATCATCAGGATTATGGGATTCCCAGTGGATTTTGCATTGTTATTTTCGCTCTCTCCTTCTATTTGTATTATATCTGTCCGTTATATTGCTCTTATCTCTGCTCTATGTCTCCAAAAAAGTAAATCCCTGATTTTTTTTTCGTCTACTATCTCTTCTAGTAAATATTGTCTTAGGTCCAGCTGCCAGAGCAGAGCTCTGTTTGTATAATCCTGCCTATTGACCCATCTGTGAATATAAACTCTTGTCTTATCAGAGACGTGTGATTGCTCCAAGATCTTCCCAGTATCTAAAAAGCTTGAAAACTAGCACCGAAAACTAGCACATGTCAACTGCTGAGAAAAATTCCCATAAAGCGCAGCCTTATCTGATCACATTCCGATAATGTCAGCATCTGGCAGAAATCCTCCAACATGGAGCTCTGACCCCATGCGACTCTGCTTAGATTTCTCTTGAGAATCATGTTGTCCTATGATTATCTAATCTCCTCGTATATCCCAAAAGCATCAGCGGAGCCCTAACATTAATCCCTTGTATCCCGTGAAGATCTCCTACGCCGTGAAGGAGAAGAGCGATGGTCTGAAATTTGTGACTCAAAAGCTGCTGTCAAACTACAACCTCTAGAACAGCGGTTTCCAACCTGGGGCTCGCGACCCCAGCGGGGGTCGAACGACCAAAACACAGGGGTCACCTAAAGCCATCAAAGGCCACAATTTTATTGCGTCTTTGCAGAGAATCACATGGTTTGGGGTCACCGCAACATGACGAACTGTATTGCGGGGTCACAGTATTACAAAGGTTGAGAACCACTGCTCTAGAATGTCCTGGTGGCCCGAATTGTAACACAGGGCCCACCCATCATGAACTAATGGTTAGAAGAACCTGATAACGTTAATCATGAGAGTTGAAAACATCCAACGGACTCATGTTGATGGTTATACAAGTAGCATGGCCAAGAAGTCACCCTGTGCCTTGCCTCTTCCAAAATTCCAGGAGTCTCCTGTAAAAAAACATCTACTAATGTAGATGTAGAACATCTACTGTTCCAAGTCGAAGAATCCACCTTGAATTGGAATAAGCGTCACCTTAAGAGTCCTAACTCTCTATAGTCAATGAATACTTCCATATCCAGGAATTTACCATAGGAGAACATGAAGGGTGGTCAAAAAATGGTGTTGAAATGCAATATTGTTGAAAAATATACCACCAAATGGGTATTGTTTAGTGATGGCTGTAAAATCCATTCAGATAACCACTAAAGATCTCACTTGAGAACAGAAGAAAATTGGGGGTTTGTTGAGTACTGAAAGCAGAGAGCTCAAGAGACTTCAAAGTCTCCCCTAGACACTCATAAATATCCTTTTTCTACTGTTTTAACCTTTTCCAATTTTGAGTGAAATTTTTTAAAATTCTGTATGTACCGTAGATGTATTTGGAAACTATTTACTAATTTCCATTGGGATATCTCATTAAAGTCATTAATGACCAATGATTAAGACAAGACATCAATGTCCAATCCAATCGGCCATTGTCCAGTTGGTGTGAGCCATGATAGTGACTAAAAAATGGCTAGCTTTGTTATGTCATTCACTGATGACCAAGTTTCAAATCCATAATTTTTATCTAGTAGAAGTGGTCCTCCAATCAGGGTCTTCATCTATTAGCATGAAGTGGAAGGTCGTTACAAAGACTATGTGGGGGACTGAGCTTATTGAATCAATAGGTCCAGTGTAGAGACCCAATGTTCAGGTTCAGGCGCAATCCGAAAATATTGCTTCATCAGTGGCTGAACAGGCAATCCAGAAAATGGATTGGCAACTAGCCATGGCTGTGATTGGCCAATCTGGCAATATGTTCAGGTCGCGAAGTTGAACGTTGGGTCCGTTCATCTCTAGTTCTGTTTAATGCTCTATAATAACTGTGGTGATGTTGTAGGGAAATACTACAACACTAAGGGTCTTTTTGTGGTGCAATCTGTCATCATTTATCAATTGGAGACCCTTCTGACAAACCATAACTCTCCTGAGAGTGGAATATTTTACTTACCTGATATAGTTCTATCCGCTGCTCCGATACTCGCGCTTTTGGATTTTGTAAACGAAACACTCTAAATTCTGCCTTCACTAAATTAGAAACGTTTTTCTCCATTGCAGAGACGTCAAACCGGACGATTCTGAAGTAAGGATTGTAATAATTTGGGTGGATGGCATCTGCAAAAAATACAGAAGACGATGTTAATATCTACACAAACTCAACAATATGTTGATACAACCAGTCATCTTAACAGGATTTTTACAGGTGTTTGACCATCAATATAGTGTTGAAAATTGAAAATTTGATTGTTATTTTGTCCTACATCCATAAAATCCATTGGCATCAAGGCAGTGGAATTATGATATCCATGGTGATGTCACATCTAGGGATTACAAGAAGAGCTACAATTAATGCATCTTCCCCATGAGGACTTGGCACATAGATTCAGCATTGATAGTGTATTAATTTCAAAAACCACTATGCAATTCATTATTACTCCTGTGGTGGGGATGTAGTATAGCTGACACTATAGGTTTTCAAAGAGATTAATAGGAGTTTAAATGGAGGTCCTAGTAATAGGACAATCTGTGATCTACTTATGGTTAGACTTTCCTTCTAGCGAAAACATCTTAGATTTTCCAAGACAAACCACAACTTAAAGTGTACATATTATTTCATCTTAGTTTTTGTATTCTACTAAATTCAGCAGGTTCAGATACAGCTGAGAAGTAGGGGTGCTCCATCCATGAAGCGAGTTGAGCCTCTTGCCTCAGGCAGAAGCACCTGCAGAAAGATGTGGGGTAACATTAGGGACGCAGTCACCTGCTGTAGAGGTGGATTTGACACCTAAAAATAGGTGTGAGATGCAGCATGGAGAACCATTTACAAATGAAATAACCTGATATATTACTTCTGGATAAGGCAGAGGGGGAGCAATTCAGGAAGCAGAGACCTTATATTAATCCCTGCTTAGATCAGTTCATTCAGTGGATCCCATAATGTCATGAGCTCATAGAGCGATAATGATCCATCTTCCCGGACCCACAAGAAACAGTGACATTGAGTCCCAACACTTGAGATGGAATGAAGAACACATAAGAAATACTGTCCTCGTCAAGTCCTGAAATTATTGCTGCCAACATGTCATCACTACCTTTTTTTGGTGGAGGAACATTTCAATTTTGATGCATCTACAATCGACCATCTACAAGATAGTACTCAAGAAAGAAGATGGATTTCTTTTGCAGTCCAATGTCTTTTCAGGGGGCTGGCTGGATGGATATGCGACCTGTTTTCAGAACCAAGCCAGAATCAGAAGACTACAGTGGGTCCAGTCCTTAATCATGTATTTCATTTTCCCAGATAAATATGGATGTCTATTAACCAACAATCTTGGTTCTTCAACATCAGTATGATATGTTGACCTACGGTGCCGTATTGACCACCAATTTATCTCCATCAACTAGACACATCAATTAGATGCCTTGAATGCAAATTCCTGGGCCTCAATGTAATATCTGTAATGGGCCCCTACATTTGTACTTTGTAGATATGGATCTTCTAAGGCTTCCAGACCTGGGAGTAACCGATATCTCTGCACCGTATATTGTTACACACTTGATAGATAAAATAGGTGATCGACATCTGAAAAGCAGTGATTCGACATCTGGCCAACCAGCTAATCTAAGCTGACCTCCAATCCTAAGGATAGGTAATCAATTAATAATGGAATACGCCTTTAAGCATTCAAGCTTTACTGCTTCTATCTTGGTCAGATCTTCCTTATTTGACAAACTACCCAAAGCTTATCTAGACTCCCGTCGATGAATTTAACACCATTATGTACATTTTTAAGATTGTGGGAAATTTGTACTAACATAGTTGGGCTCTTTAAGAAAAAAAAAGTCTTCTGTGACATAATTGTAAGGCAGAGTTTTGTTTTCCGAGCATAAGCTTGTTGGCAAATCCGTCGTTGGCAACAAACATCGAAAGATTAACGCGAGTCAAGAGAAAATAAATGTCTCTTGTTTCCTCGAAGGAAGCAGCCGAAGAGCGCATTCTACACGGAGGAGGATGCGCTCGGTGTAATGGCCTGACTCGTGTAGGGATCACTAGACTCTTTCTGTGGTAATTACTGCCGGTAAACAAGTGTAAACGAGATTTATTTTTATGGTCTTTTGTGTTTATGAAGCTCCTGTTCTTTGGTCTACAGCCAACGCTTCACAATTTCTGCCTCCGACCTGGTCCTGGAGACACGGTAGTCATCGAGAGAGGATTCTCCAAATATTTACAGTTACTTCTCCTTATTAGACAGTTGTTATCCGTCTAGATCCCAGCCAATTCCTCTTCCACTCCAGCAATTAAAATAATTAGGCAGTCTCCAAAGCCGATCTACCATGAAGGCCTGAATGTACAGTATCAATGCGGGACGCTCACAATGGCGGTGGGACAGAAAAGGCATCTGCAGCGGGGGGCTGCACCCATATTCATAAATATTAGTACAGCTCGGAAACCTGTCTGGCTTTATTGATGTCGGTGGCTTCTTCAGGATTGATGGCGGCCTCTGGAATGTTAGCCGAGACAGGCAAAATGGATCTCACTACTGTGTGAAAATCTGCCTGCAATGTGCCCAGACTATAATAGACTCGATGAAAACTTTAGAATATTCCAATTAGTGGAGAAATTGTGAGATCCACTGCTTAATGTGATAATTATAAGAATGGGATATGGATAGGTGGCCAATTACACCGCCAATGAAGACCGCAGATATAGGAGGATTTTTTGTCTCTTAGATATATGTTTAGATTAACAATAGACATTACATAGATAGAAATGAGATATAGATGAATAGATCGATCGATACCATAGCTAGTCTGTAACTAGATATTGTAAGTATCATTAGAAAGATAGACATATAAGGGGGACTTATCTCATGGTTTACCAGCGTATGAAGGAAACCTCACCCCCTTGTTACCCATATCTTATGGTGTACTGATCCTCCGTCACCCAACGGTTCTAGTAGGAGTCTCTGGTCTCCTCATATACAAGGCAAGAATTAAGCTGCAGGCAATTCTACATTAGGTTGTACCCCGCACAGGATTACACCCTAGCTTGCGCCAGAACGTGCTACCCTCTGTTGCCAGACATGCCCCTTTTTGCTCACTTGACGTGAAGGTGGCGCAAGTGGGGACATAGGCTCAATTCCTGACCGTACATCAAGAGTTGGTCCTGTTTCGAGGTTTGTAGTCCAGGAAACTTCGTCACAAACCAAACAAATCACCCCAGTAGCAGTATATTTATCATAGGCTGGCACTAGATGGTGCCCCCACCAGATTTATCAGGAGGCTCCAGTCTCCAATAAATTCCGGCGAGTAGCTGCGATGTGCTGCATCGGCAGGGCACTTCTGTGTCAGGTCTGACCTAACCCTAGCCGGCTCAAGAACGAGCGCAGGCTGCAGGCAATGTGAAGGCAGAAATGTCCTGCTTTTGCCCACTGTACCACCGGCTGTATCTACCTTCAAATCCCTCCATGTTTGGCGCAATTCTCATAGTCGGGAAGATGCACAATATTGCACAATATTACAATGGATTAACATGGATATCATCTGACGCGTTTCAGACCTTACTGGTCTTTAATCATAGATTAAATCGTAGATTAAGGCTCAGCAAGGTCTGAAACGCGTCAGATAAATAGAAGAAAAGAAAGTCCATGCCAACACAGTGTCCAAGCTCCTGATAAGGAGGGGTTCAGCCCCCACAGGTCCTGGAAAGTCACCTAAAATTTTTGCTGATGCTTGAAATGCTACCTGCCTTTCTTCTAAGGTAGAAGAGAAATATAGAAATATGAAATAGATGGATGGATAGAAATAGATATGAGACAGATAGACCTTTTGGTCGGCTTTTCGGGCAGACTCTAACGTGAAGTTCCTTCTAACTTCAATATGGGGTGATATAACAAATATAGGACCAGCGGGTGGGGGAGGAGGGGGATGTAGGTGTACACTCTCTGTGTTTGGGACAGGTGTGGGGTGTTTGGGAAGGTGTGGGGGTAAAACACCAGATTGTTAACAGATTCTTACAGAATTAGACAGGATCTGCCATAACATTGCTATGAGCCTGAAGCAGGTATGTGCCTGGCTGTCATACACACCACCACTGTGTTCCTTCGTACATGTGTTGTAGACACGTTCCATTACCCAGGAATGAGGCAAGCTATACATTTATTTACTCTACCGTAATGGACGGGAACGGGCGGCCTGGATTCAACAAATTTAACTTTGCAAAATTCTGCATTTTTTTTGAATAAGCTCTCTATTCTTCCTGCCAGTTTCCAAGGTTTCTGCTTATAGTCATTGAATTGTCATAGTTTAGATCCTGAAAAACATTGGTTCTGGTCATTAGATGGACCGAAAGGCATGTTTTTTGTTTTACAACTTGCAGCACAGTTGTCAGAGTGGTGTCAGGTCACTGCCTCCTGCAAAATCAACATACTTATTGGGGCACATTTACTTACCCGGTCCAGTCATTGTCCAACAAGGATTCGGGTCTGCCGGGATTCACTAAGATCATGCGCCCGATATCCAGCAGGTGTCGCTGCTGCCCCGAGGTCCGCCGGAGTTCACCTTCTTCTTCCCGATGCATGTGAGTGCTTGATCTTGCGACACAAATAGTTTTTTAAAATTCCGCGGTTTTTCCGAATCTGTCGGGTTGTCCGACAGCCACGGCCCCCATTTCTGTCACATGAAAGCCACATGCGCCACAATTCCCCACATGTGTGCCAAAATCCCGGGGCAATTCGGCGCAAAATGGAAATATTCGGAAAACCCGACGAAAGTGCGGCGTTCGGACCCTTAGTAAATGAGGCCCATTGTCTTCTGCAGTTGTTTCGAAGACCCAACTGACTGTGAACTACTCTGACGGCATTCAAAAGATAATCATCACCTAAGAAGATTAGGTCACTGCTTCTCACAAGATCTGCACACTCTTACCCTTCTGCTGTCTTCATTATTATGACCCATTTAGCTTTATATGAGGGTTCTGTACACTCAAACGTCATCACATTAAAGTTCAGGTCACTGCCTCCCATAAAACCATGGCACTGGTATCCTGCTGTTGTCGTCATTACCTTGACCTATTTGGCTGTAGAATATTCTACACAAAAACATTGACCAAATCACATATCCGCATAATTATGACGACACACAAAGATAAAAAAAAAAAAAGAAGATAAACAGCAGGTGAACAGTGTGATGATTTTGTGGGAGAAGGTGCCCTGAACTGTAATGTGATGATGTTTTTGTTGACCTAGAGAGAATCATATACAAAAAAGGAAAAGAAAGAGCACTCAAAAAGGAGTGTTTATAGGTCACGGGAACAAGGGCAACAGCAGGAGAATAGTTTGTTGACCTTGAGGAAGGCAGTAACCTGACCTTCAATGTGATAATTTTAAGGGTCATGTCCTATTTGTACAAATAGGTACAATGTCATAAGGAGATAAAAGTGATAAAACACATAGGGGCACATTTACTAAGGGTCCCGTGGGCGCATTTCCGTTGGGTTTCACAAATTTTTCCGTTTTGCGCTGAATTTAACTGGGTTTTTGGCGCACGCGATCGGATTGTGCCTCATCGGTGCCGGCTTGCATGGGACACAAATCGGACAACCCGACTGATTCGGACAAACCGCGGAATTTAAAAACCAAATTGTGTCGCATGATCAGCATTTACATGCACCGGGAAGAAGATGGTGAACTCCGGTGGACCTCAGCGGGGGAAGCGACACATGCAGGAAATTGGACGCACGATCTTAGTGAATCGCGGCAGCTCTGAACCCTCGTTCCGGATCGGCAGTGTCAACAGGACGAGTAAGTGAATGTGCCCATAGTCACCTACCACATGTAAATAATGAAAGCAGCAGGAGTAGAGTCTGCTGACCCCGTAGTGGGCAGTAACTTGACCTTTCATGTAGTGATGTTTTTGAGGGTCAAAGGGACCATAGGGACAATGCCATGATGTAAACAAGGACATAAGACTCTAAAGTCACGAAAATAATGAAAACAGCAGAAGAAGAGTGAGCTGACCATGTAGGAGGCAGTAACCTAATTGACTTTAAAGTGTTATATCACCGTTCACATCATAAAAATTTTCCCTACTTACATGAGTCTCTGTCCTCACAGACATCATCGTGTTAATGGCCAGGTCACTGCCTCCCACAAAACTAACACAGTCCTCTCCCGCTGCTGTCATCATTTACAAGGTTCCATCAGACTGAATCTGTGTCCTCAAATCCACACTCAACACTCAATAAAGGCATATAACTCGCTCCCAAAAGATGAGCTCATCTGCCCTGGCTTTCCTTAAAGGGTCAAGTGGATCTCGAGTTATGGGATCGTCAAGAAAAGTAGCACCTTTAAAAAGAAAGCTGTCATCTTCTCGGTGGCTTGAAGCGCACCACAGTCATTGCACAGCGCGCTAGGATGATGTTTACTATAGATCGCATGGAGTATGTTTCCACCTTCCTGTTATGAAACGCAAACTGGCAGATAAATGACCAATAAAAGTATGAGAATTTGGGAAAAAGGACTAAAGGTTTTGGCTAAAATTTGCAGCCTTCTTCTCCTGGGGGAGAGGGATAACAGTAGATCTTCTGTTTTCTATTCCCTCGCTCTTGAATGCAATGAGAGACGAGCACAAGTCTCAATGGTGCGGCCTTTGCCAAACCACCTCGTTGTCACAGCAGCGCTGCAAATTGCCAAAATAACATGTATTTCTGTCAAACTCTGCTGCCGGGATTATTCTCACTAGTAAGACGCTAAGCAACATTTCAGCAGATCCGACTGTAAAGTGCCGGGATCCAAATATGACCGCACCCTGAGCGCTCTACTCCACACCCAATCCTACTAGAAAGAGAGGACATGTGTTACTGTCATTAAGGGCCACTCTAGTATCCATACATTATAATAATGGTCATAGTGGTGGAAACTCAACAAATGACAACCAACATTTCACAAAACATCTAAACAGACCCAGACCCGGGGCACACTGCTTAAGTCCAGACTCGGGGCACAGCTGTCCAGACCCAGACTCGGGGCACACCGGTCCAGACCCAGGCTGGGGGCACAGTGGTCCAGACCCAGACAGGATATAGTTCAGGATCAGTACACGATAAATAATGTCATCTCAGTCCAGACCCATACTTAGGG
This sequence comes from Engystomops pustulosus, assembly GCF_040894005.1. Lineage (NCBI taxonomy): Eukaryota > Metazoa > Chordata > Amphibia > Anura > Leptodactylidae > Engystomops > Engystomops pustulosus. Next base: position 14,400,721 of record NC_092413.1, read on the forward strand.
CACACCGGTCCAGACCCAGATTCGGGGCACACCGGTCCAGACCCAGACTCGGGGTACACCGGTCCAGGCCCAAACTCCGGACACACAGGTCCAGACCCAAACTCCGGACACACAGGTCCAGACTCAGACTTGGGGCACTCCAGTCCTGACCCAGACTCAGGGCACTCCGATCCAGAGAAAGACTCGGGACACGCACTGGTCCAGACCCAGACTCGGGGCACAATGGTCTAGAACCGGACTTGGGGCACACCAGTCCTAACCCAGACTCGATGCACACCAGTCCTGACCCAGACTCGGGGCACCCCAGTCCTGACCCAGACTCGGGGCACCCCAGTCCTGACCCAGACTCGGGGCACACCAGTCCTGACCCAGACTCGGGGCACACCAGTCCTGACCCAGACTCGGGGCACACCAGTCCTGACCCAGACTCGGGGCACACCAGTCCTGACCCAGACTCGGGGCACACCAGTCCTGACCCAGACTCGGGGCACACCAGTCCTGACCCAGACTCGGGGCACACCAGTCCTGACCCAGACTCGGGGCACACCAGTCCTGACCCAGACTCGGGGCACACCAGTCCTGACCCAGACTCGGGGCACACCAGTCCTGACCCAGACTCGGGGCACACCAGTCCTGACCCAGACTCGGGGCACACCAGTCCTGACCCAGACTCGGGGCACACCAGTCCTGACCCAGACTCGGGGCACACCAGTCCTGACCCAGACTCGGGGCACACCAGTCCTGACCCAGACTCGGGGCACACCAGTCCTGACCCAGACTCGGGGCACACCAGTCCTGACCCAGACTCGGGGCACACCAGTCCTGACCCAGACTCGGGGCACACCAGTCCTGACCCAGACTCAGGGCACACCAGTCCTGACCCAGACTCAGGGCACACCAGTCCTGACCCAGACTCAGGGCACACCAGTCCTGACCCAGACTCAGGGCACACCAGTCCTGACCCAGACTCAGGGCACACCAGTCCTGACCCAGACTCAGGGCACACCAGTCCTGACCCAGACTCAGGGCACACCAGTTCTTACCTATACTTAGGGCACACCAGTCCAGACATAAGCAACAACGAGCAAGATTTGAGGTTGGAGTTGGATCTGGTTACAGGGTGATCATGCCATGGACCTGCCTCGGACTGCAGTGGTGGAAACTCAACATATGCCACATCAGAATTTTATTGTAGGTGCATTGTCTTGCGACACAATTTCAAACTTAAATCAGTCCAAATCAGTCGGATCGGCCGACAGCACGCCCCCTGATTTGTGCCGCATGGATGCCAGCGCAGCTGCGCCAAAATGTGACACAATCCCAGCGCAAACTCCTGTTAAATACCGGTCAAAGCTGTGCAAATCCCGAAAAACAGCGAACGAACCGACAAAAGTGCGATCCGCGACCCTCAGTAAATAAGCCCCAGTATATACATCCTATAATGCACAGCTCTCTGAACTCTATAGGTCAATGAGCCTGGAGTCTGGATCCTATGAAATAGATTTTTTTGCTGATTCTTTGATGCCTTCGGAGTTAATGCAGGAGGTCAGGAACGTTCACTGGAGACTTGTGAATGTGTAACGTGACGGGCGCTCGGTGCAGATGTGGAGGATGCACCTGCACTCGCTTCTTTCCTAACTCCGCTGAAGATCCCGGAGCCAAAACAAAAGGATATATTCTCCAGGCCGTCGTAACCAGAGCCGAAGGGGGCTCATCCACAAAATAAGCTAATTATACCAAATCAGCAGCGATGTCCTCAGATTCATCCCAATCAGTTAAATCTAGAACTTACAACAGAACACACTTTCTGGGAATTTACTAAATCCACTTCAATTTCAACAAATACTTTGTTGTTACAGGTCGACTAAGCCAGATTTATCGTAACCGTCAGTCAGGCTGATCGCCGTCATTAGCCAACAATCCCTGGAAATGCTGAGAAGTCACAGGGGTTATCCAGGATTACAAGACAGGGATATATTGAGAAACAGCGCCCCCTCCCGTCCGTGGATTTAGTTAGTACTGCAGTATATCCAAGTGGATAAGATGTAGTTGTAATACCAGGCATGACCTAAGCACAAGAGTGGTGCTATTTCTAAAAAAAAAGGTAGAAACAGAAAGCAAATTCCCCCCCCCCCCCCCCAAATTACTTCTTAAGCATAAATTACATTCCCCTAGGTAATACATGAACATATTATTATTAAATTATTAATTATTTAAAGCAGTGATTCCTTTAGTCATTGGTAGGCACCAGCATTTTTGTATTCCTTGCTCTCAGTTAATGCACTGTGTATCTGTTGCATGAAAACAAATCCCTTAAAGGGGTTTCCAAAGACTAAGACACTGATGAACCCTTCCAAAGTATAGATCATTAATATCAGCGCCATAACTTGTATAGTGGCTATGTCTGGTATTGCAGCTTAGCTTCATTCACCTGAGTGGGACCAAGCTACAATAATGACTGATAGTCATGACATTGTTGGCTTGGGAAGAACATAAATGCTGGTGGCACTCGAAGCAGCTGATTGGTGGAGGCTCCAGGTATCAAACTCCACCAATCTAATATTTATAACTTATCCTAAGCCCTGGAAAAAAAAAAGGAAATGGTTTTGTTTCAAAACCTGTTTCAAGAAATTAGAGTCTATAACCGCCGCAAAAGGAGTCTCTGGAGGACCCAAACATCCATCCGTTGCATAAACTTTCTACAGATGTCAATGGACATGGTGTAATACCTTCAATGTCCTGTTGGAGTGCTGCAGGGAAACTTGTTATTGAGATTGCCTAAATTTTACAACTGTTTGGTAAAATTTTGAATTGTTGGGCATCTGGTGATTGCTCATGTTTGAGGTCCAGTTTCAAAAAACATCCCATCCATATCAGTTTTTAAAAAACAAAAATACAACAACGATACGTCTGGTATTTTTAAGGACTATTCATGAATCCACTTAGAGGGGAAAGAGGATATGTGAGTTTCACATTGAGCTTGTAGTAACATTCAGCTGATGTTCCAGTAATGGAGGCTCGACAAATTATTTTTCAAAAATAATCCATCATTTCATTACGAAAGAACATTAGAGGCCGTTGCCAAGTCAATTCATCCACATTCACATTAAAATATGGAAATGAATTGGCCCAAAACGCACAATTCTCTGACCGTGAAATGCTCCAATGTGAAATAGAAGTCAGCTTAAAAAAATTTCCATCCAAAAGTACTTGACGTCCGGATTTTGACCGCAACACGTTGACCTCCTTGTGGGACAACTGACTCCATGTCCATGTTGGGTTAGCTGGGCCCACTGGAGATCTGGAAACTGGGCCCATTAATACAGACACTGAAATGTAACAATTCAAAGAGGTGATAGTGTGCCCTAGATATGTAAGGGTGTCCACCGACTAAGATGGGCAACTCAGCTCTAATGGCTAAAGAACTGTAATAGTGGCTAAAATAATAATGCCTTAAAGGGGTTTTCCCACCAAAGAATTTAGGCCCTACCCACAGCATAGGGTCAAACTAGCTGATCGGTGAGGGTCTCAGTGATGGGACACCAACAGATCTCGAGAACGGTGGGTCCAACGGGGTCTGAGGTACCACCGCCAGACCCCTCATCGCTCCCCGATAAGAGTGGAGCAGACAGACGCTCATGTCCGTTCTGCTCCATTCAACGCTATTGAGCTGATGGACATGTCCGCAGATCCATGGTCATTTGATCTGTCCATGACCAATGTACTACCTTCTACCTTCCAGGACCTCATGATAGTGTTCATGCATACAAGATTAAGGTCCTGGAAGTGAGAATGGTCATTGACAATGAAATGACCAACCATCTGCAACCATGTTATGGACAGGAATATCGATAAATTACCTAATATTCTCAAAAAAAACCCATGAAAACAGAGGCCAACACCTTTAACGTTGAAATTGGTTAAAGGAGTTTTCCATACTAAAATTCTAATACCTATTCCAAGTATAAGTCCTCAATATCAGACAAGTGGTGGTCCATAGTCCCAATGACTACAAAAATAACCTCATCCTGTTTGGATGTTGATCTAGTGTTGACTTAGATTGGCTGGTAACCTAAGCCCCACAAAAAAATCGTATACGTTCATATAATTCACCTGTAGGGGCAGAATGACCCACGAGCAAGTCTGGCATTGGAAGGTCTAGGCCAGTGGTTCTCAACCTTTCTAATGCTGTGACCCCGCAATACAGTCCCTCATGTTGCGGTGACCCCAAACCATGAGATTCGCAGTAAAAATGTAATAAAATTGAGGCTCCGATGGCTTTAGGCGACCCCCGGTTTTGGTCGCTCGACCCCCACTGGGGGCGCGACCCACAGGTTGAGAACCACTGGTCTAGGCCAAAAGAGTGGGATATGTTCTTCTCGTATGGAAACTTCTCTGTGATGTTTATAAGAGCTACAATGTCCCATAGACAGAGATTGCCCTTATGAGCCACCCCTTTAAGACAGATTTCTTAGCAAGTTCTCTGTAGTCAACGGCAAACCTAGAGTTAAAAAATCTAACCAAGGCCTTCGTTTTGGCTCACTGGGGAAAACAGGTCATCAATAACGCGCAGAAATAAATATTGTAACCTAACAGTCTGCCGTCAGCCCATTATACATCTTGGATTTCCAACATTTGTTTGCAAAAGCTGTATGATACCAGACGATACGTAGGCTTTCTATAGAGAGCAGGCTCCAGAGCCCATTAATTAAAGGGGCGGCCCCCAGTTTACCGCACTACGGGTCTACCAAGTTCGGGGGGAACGATAACATAATAACATTTTGAAAGTTTTTATATGAGCACAAATAAACATCTCCCAAAGTCCTGTGTCTTTACGATGGGTCACCGGCGTCTGGAAGCCATCACTAAGTAGATAATAAACACAATGTTGAAGGAAATGGGGGTGGCAGAGCACTTCCCAGCGATTGCACAAGCACCCTTTGCATTATTCAGTACGGTATTATGTGTCTCTACCTTGGGGCAAGGAAATTGAAGTGTAATTATCTCTCTCGCTCGTTTCTGCATAATGTCAACTCGGCTTCGGTTTTCCAATTAGCCTCGTTAACTCTCAGGCCCATGGAAAACAAAGGGACGTGTGATGGCACATACCGCTGACCTAATCAGCATCCAAAGTCATAGGAACTATAGCGGTATTACAAGATTTCATGGCACGTGATGAATGAAGCTCCTCAAATGAGATGATGCAACCAGGAAATATTCATTTCTCACAGGCGATGAGGCAATGATTAGTCATGTACGTATAGTAGTTCCAGTAGAACATTACTGGAATAATATGGTGGCCTACCATGGTCAAGGTCTCAGCCACAACAAGAAGACTTCTGCCCAGTGACTTGAATGTGGAACCAATGGCTACTAATCCCAAAGCTTAGTTTGGGCGAACAAGTAAGGTCTTATTCAAAATAGATGAGATGTCCTCATATATAGGAGGCCTAAAGTTGGGGACATCATAGAAGGGAAGCCCACGAGGTGGATTTTTTTCAGTATGAAGTGGATTTGTTCTGTAGTCAACGAAGGAGGTGAACGTCTTGGCAACAATGAGACTCCTGCGTAGTGACTTGTATGTTGAGCCAATGGCTACTATTCCCAAAGCTTGGTTTGGTCAAACAAGTAAGGTCTTATTCAAAATATATGACATGTCCTCATATATAGGAGGCCTAAAGTTGGGGACATCATAGAAGGGAAGCCTACGAGGTGGATTTGTCTCATAGTCAACTGGAGAAGTGGATGTCTCGGCAATAATGAGACTCCAGAGCAGTGACTTGCTTGTTTGGGCAGTGTCTCCCAAAGTTTGGTTTGGCCAAGCAAGCATGTGGTGTCAATGGCAAGATTGGAGGAGGTTCTATCAAGATCGTCTGTGGTTATCTCCTCTGAGAATAAAGAGTCAGGTATAAACTTGCTTTTCTGCATAACCCAATAACAGTCTTCGAAAATTTGTGTGTGTGTATTTATATACAGATGCTTCCTTTCTTACCTTCCAACCTGGCTGGACACGTCCAACCTGTCGACAGATGATCACGGTTTTAAGACAATGGCTTGTCACAAAGTGACATCATGAATGTATCCTTGTGTGACCACTAATGGTTATGTTGTGGAAGAATTGCTCCTCAACCAATTTTGAGCCAAGTTCTTCTTGGTTTGAGATCTCCTGAGATGATTGGTGTGAGAAGACCAGATCTGAACAAAGAATTTTTGGAGTTTTTTGACCTGGTCATCTCATGGTCTTCAGCTTACGATATCCTAAGTTAGGAGGAAAGGTAAGGAAAGATACATCTGGCTCTGGGTTCTCTCCACATGTATTGTGTCAAAAACAGGAAGAGATCTCAGCCATAAAAATAAGTTATGTGTAAATGTGTAAATGTGCCTTCTACTTGGTCCTGGCTGAATGTGATATGTGGCCACGATAATGTGACTTATAGGAAACCAACCATGAGGAATCTACCATCAGAAGAAGATCCAATGGTAGATTCCTCCTGCTGCTTCTGCTATAATCTGTAATTTAATAAACCTGGAACTTCACCTAACTTGATCAAATAGTTATTTTAGTAATATGTAAATTAGTTGCAGAGGCTTTTGGGGCGTGTACTACCCTGGCCGGGCACTGGGAGCTAAGGCTAGGACACACCCCAGTAGCCTCTGCAGTTAATTTACATATCGCTAAAATAAAGTTAGGTTAGTCTGCAGGATTATTAAATTACAGATTAGGGAAGAGGCAGATAGATGAAATCTACATTCAGATCTAGAATTAATATTCATTTTATTGCAGTACTTCCAAAAGGGCCCCTATTTTAATAGAAGAATCTGGACTTGGGGTGAAATTGGGCAGCTTCCTCACACTGCTTTGCTCTGAGCTCTCTGCATTGAACTGCTCAGCCAATGCCCCCTGCTCTGTATAGAATGTAAATAAAATTTGGTTGGATACTATTGCAAAAGGGGAGGGGCTGTGGAGAAGATCAGCAACACAGCAGTGTGAGGATACTCCCCGAGTGCACCAAGTGTTCAGAACTGCTGACAGTTTCCCTTCAATATCCCCAATATGATACTTATCCATGACACCCATCAATGAGAAAAAAATCCAAAAAGTTTAGACTTTGTTATCTAGTTTGGCGCAGGAGTATAGAACTACACCCCCGACCCCTGGCCGCCCCTGGGCGCTGCAGTTACACACAGACACCATCCAGCTCTGAATACAATCCAGATGGCAGCGGTGGATGAATATGTCATGGCGAGAAGGCGGCGCTCAGGAAATGCTGCGCAGCTATTATGGTGGAACCTATAATTGACATCTATTATAGCTGGAGACATAATAAATTAGCAGTTGTAGCAGTTTCGCTGTGTCATCGTCAGAGAACATGGGAATGCTACTCGGGGGTACGACAGGCTGCTCCCATAGAAACTTCTAGAGCTGCATCGTTTTCTCCCATATTATATAGGATACTGGATTATTGCTCTTGGCATGAGGTTTATATTATTGTTGTATATATGGTCAGATATTCGTCGTGTCACATCCCCTCTGCAGGAAACCTCCAGAAATCAGAGAGACCTATGTAAATGGCCAACCAGAGAGCCCTATATACAATGCCAGAGAGCCCTATATACAATGCCAAACAGAGAGCCCTATATACAATGCCAACCAGAGAGCCCTATATACAATGCCAGAGAGTCCTATATACAATGCCAACCAGAGAGCCCTATATACAATACCAGAGAGCCCTATATACAATACCAGAGAGCCCTATATACAATGCCAAACAGAGAACCCTATATACAATGCCAACCAGAGAGCCCTATATACAATGCCAGAGAGCCCTATATACAATGCCAGTCAGAGAGCCCTATATACAATGCCAGTCAGAGAGCTCTATATACAATGCCAGAGAGCCCTATATACAATGCCAGAGAGCCCTATATACAATGCCAGTCAGAGAGCCCTATATACAATGCCAGTCAGAGAGCCCTATATACAATGGCAGTCAGAGAGCCTTATATACAATGCCAGCGAGTGATCCCTATAAACAGTGCCATCCATAGTCTTACATTCAATGGCAGCCAGAGATCCCTATAGATATAATGCCAGGCAGAGAGCCCTGTATATAATGTCAGTCAGGGAGCCCTATATATAATGCCAGCCAGAGAACCCTATATATAATGACAGCCAGAGGGAATTATATATATATATATATATATATATATACATATATATATATATATATATATATATATATATATATATATAATGCCAGGCAGAGAGCCCTATATAAAATGCCAACTAGATAACTATATACAAAGCCAGCCATAAAGCCCTATGTATAATGCCAGCCATAAAGCCCTATATACAATGGCAGTCAAAGAAAACTATATATAGTGCCAAAAAAGATCCCTATATATTTAATGCCAACCAGAGAGCCTTATATACAATGCCAGCCAGAGAGAACTATATACAGTGTCAAGAAGAGAGCCCCTTATATAATGCCAGCCAGAGAGAACTAGTGTATATACTATGCCAGGAGATCCCTATATATAATGCCAGCGAGAGAGAAGTATATACAATTCCAGCCAGCTGTTACATTCTCTGTTCATCAGATGATTCCTGGAAATGCCAGACACCCCAGACAACCCCTTTAAGTCCCTTCCGCCAGAAAAGTCTGCAATAGTTTTCTCTCTTAACTTGAATGGTTTATTTCCGAAATATTTATCCATTTAAAGAGTTTAGGCTTATACGAGAAATCTGTATTATTTCCAGAGACAGCGCCACTCTTAACTAATAGGTTGTGTCTGGTACTGCAGTATTCACTTAGATGCAATACTAAACACAGCCACAGACCGGGGTGGCGCTGTTCCTGGTGCAGTCCCTACCACATACATTGTTGCCTATCTGTAGTAAACAATGTTGTACAGTAGTGAAATGTGACGACGCCTCGTACCGCGCTCTATATGTTATTGTCAGGCACGGATACTATGCGCACGCTGACTGAAAACAGCTTTACGAGCCGGGAGATGTTTCCTAAAACAAGGCACTAATTATAAATCTTCCCATATCCGGGACAGAACCGCTATTCCTAGCGCTACAGTAGCTTATAATGTACAACCCACAATAAATGCTTCCTGGCGTCGAGTCAAATACTAGACTTGTCTTTCCATTTCCGCACAGCGGCGAGGATCCCACATGACGAGAGGGTCGTAAAAATCCAGTCGTGTAAGAAATAAACGCATGGAGGATGGAATTCCTACAGAAGCTTATGGCGACCGAGTAACGGATGGACAACAAGCTAAAGGGGTTTCCTGGGCTAAATTCTTGATAAGATACCCAATTGGTTGGTGGGGATCCAATACCCAACAACCCCACATATGAGCTAGTATTAGAAGGAGAGTGCTGCTCTCTGTGTAGTGGTCAAACGAGGTTACTGCAGATTATCCCCCATTTATTCAGACCAGGATGTATGCTGCACTTACTCCGTTCCACCACTACAGAGAGAACGGCGCTGTTTGAGATCATCTGTAGACCTAAGGATCGGTAATTTATAATTTTAGGCTGGAAAAACACCTTTAAAGGGAACCTAAGATAGGTTGTAGAAGACGATCACATCTGTAGTGCAAATATATCTTTCTGCTTTCTCTAAGCATTTTTATTTCAATATAATTGTGTGTTATAACTTACCTTGCACCCTGAAAGAATCCTCTGTGTAGTCCCAGAGGTTGGGCTTTGGTTTGGAGGCGTTTCAAAAAACAACACGTGACTTGTCTGTGCTGTTCAGCTCTCAGCCCCCACCATTGTGCTCCTGTACAGCTCCTCCCTCCCCCACTGATGTCAACTCATCAGGCTGTGACTTCTGAGGAAGCAGGAGGGAGGAGCTGTACAGGAACACAAAGGTGGGGGCTGAAAGCTGAGGACTCTGCAGCACAGACATGTCACATGTTGTTTTTTGAAACGCCTCCAAACCAAAGCCCAACCCCTGGGACTACACAGAGGATTCTTTCAGGGTGCAAGGTAAGAAATAACACACAATTATATTGGAATGCAAATGCTTAGAGAAAGCAGAATGTCATATTTGTACTGCACTTCAAAAAGGGAACCTGTCAGGGCGACATTAAACCATCCACAGGACCAGGGATTTAGTGTCGCCCTGCATTAATGAAGGGCTCACATGAAAAAAAACAAACATTTATACCGATTTATATTATTAGAATATTATACTTATTTATACCTACATTCAGAGCTTGCGGTGCCTGTGCGTTGCTGCAAGTGAAATCGGCGTAGTACAGCCCAGCTATAGGTACAGCGCATGCGCAATGAAACCGGGAAGATATCCAAGCTTCACTTGCCGTAACGCGAGCGGTGGTGCCCAAAGCGGGATCTGCAGATGGGAGTCCGATATGTCTCATCAGCTCACATTCAGGCAAGTACAAATGTTTGGTTTTTTATTTAGGCCACGCAAAGTTAATGTACAGGTCGATTTGGGGCCATAAATCACAGGCCCAGAAGGACATGTAGTTTTTGGTACAGGGTCCAAAATCGACCTGACAGGTCCTCTTTCAGTTGTAATATAGGTAACACAAGGTCACTGACAGCTATAAAAAAAAGTCAATGGAAGACGCTGATGAAAATGCCTCGTCACATGACCTAATATTGGCACTTACGTATGGAAGCAACGCAAAGCTTATGCACCGACGGCACTTGGTGGTAAACGGTCTTCTTTATCAAAGAAAAACGGGGAATATTTTATTGATCATGTGCCAGGAGATCAGCAAATCTTCCTTCTCTTCATTTTCACAATCCAGTCTCTTCCAGTAAGACAACTGTCTTCAGCGGGAACCTCCCCCACCACAAAAGAATGAGATTAAGAATTTTTAGATTTCCTTACTAATAGAGATGAGAAGTCTCGAAGGTCAGGTTTAGGTTTGGGTACGGCCGTCTAACCCAAACACATTGCTGGATTGGCCGAATAGCCAATTGGGCAGGTTGACACCCCTAACAACCCACCTCCCCTGGCCAATCACAGCCATAGTTAGTTGCTACGGGCGTCAATTTGCCGGATTGGCTGTTCGGCCATACCCCAAACACCAAACTCAACCACATCTCTACTTATGGATTCTACCAAGGTGTTTCTCCTGCGTGTTGTGTCCCTCCATACATCAGGCATCGTTCACATGTGTCTGGTTATACGGTTGAAGTGTCAATCTTTGGTAGCAGCGAAAACATTTTTCTTCAATTTTTGGATTTTTCCCAAATCATTTGCTTTGTTTTTCTTTCTGCCCTGCTAAATGATGAAATCCAACATCTGGCGCTGAGAATGCCCCAGTGTTTTCTGTAGCTCAGGTTAAATTAGCAGCGCTATAATTACCAGTGCGTGTATCAACTTAAAATATATTTAATTTTAATCTATTTAATACCCCGATTTACAAAAAAAAAGTAAGAGAAAGCAACACATGTAATCCTCTTCAGGTGTTTGGCTTATGTCGGGCAATTATGTAGCCGGCACTTAACCCATCTGTTACCAGGAAGCTCTGAGCTGTGATGGGGACAGAGAACCAGGCTATAAGGATCATATTAAAAAATCCATTCGTTATATAGTCTAATGGCCACATACCGGCTCGTTTTTGGTCATGGTTTGGATTTTCAGCTATGGGAAAAGTAGGGGGTTTGATGTGTCCATCTATGTGGATTTTGAGAGAACTCAACGTCCAAGATCCGGAGACACAACATCGGCTCAATTTGTTCATATTTCTTATATGACGTCAATATATTACAGCACCATCGGAAATGGTCTACACTCACATCAATCACACCCTAGGACAGTGATGGCAAACCTTTTAGAGACCGAGTGCCCAAACTACAACCAAAACACACTTATTTACCCTGATGTGCCAATGTGCCATTTTAAGCAGTAACTTATTGCTACCGGTTCTTCCACTTCTTTAATTGTATCGGCTGCCTGATGCCACCAATACAGTTGAAAGAAGGTGGGCAAATTCAGACTATCATTGTAGCTTCTCTCCAGGGTGTCTCTGTTTAGGAAGAATGGTCAGGTCCAGCAGGAGGACCACAAAGATAATGCACTTCTTTTAACACCTTCTCACTTTTCAAGCAGTTCCAAACAGTCAATGAAGTGTCGCTGTAAAATAGCGCTGAGCGCAGCATCTCATAAGTTGTCTAGGACTGCAGGAAGATTTAATGGATTTTGTCCTGTTTGGTGAACTCTGTCCTAGGCTGATGGCCTGAGTGCCCACAGAAAAGGCTCTGAGTGCCACCTCTGGCACCAGTGCCATAGGTTCGCCATCACTGCCCTAGGAGATAGATTGGGAATGTTGAAATTAACATGTAATCTTCTTCTAATCTCTCCTCGCGAAAAATTAGATAGTCATCGGAGTATATTTGCAGCTGTTTCCTCCCTTCTCCACATTGAAAATATGTGCAAAAATTGCTCAAACCAAGCATATTGGGAGGGAGGCCAAATGGACATTTCGAAGCAGTAGCTATCGAAGATGTACAGGCACATTGACCATCGCCTAATTTAACAGTAGAAGCTACAAGATCTAATGAAGTCACCAAAACATGTGGGCCACGGAGCTAAAACTTATCATGAGCTAAAAGGGTTCCTCAACCTCCACATCAAGAGCCGTCTTGACCACTAAAAAGCACCATAAAGGTCCTACACCTTCAACTCAAAATAAACTTTGCTGTCTTTGACCCCTAGACAGGTGTTCCAGGATCCAGGGTCTCACTATTAGAGACCCTTTCAAGCAGTTGATTTTGTCTTCTTCACCATTTACCAAGAACATCACTTGGGCCTAAACTACGGTGGTAACATTCTGATTCAGTCTCTGTTATCTCTTGGCCATAACTTCTAAAGTCTCAAGAGACCCCTAAAAAGTAAAGACCTATCTTACTACAATATTTACCTAATTAATTTGGGAGTGACCCACCTACCCTAAAAACAACTTTGGTTAAATATTTGACCAGAAGAACCTTCTGGTCAAATCTTCTAGTAACTTAAGAAGAGGGTTATGTTGGGTAGAGATCTTGATAGAAAAGAACGAGCAGCTACACCCGAAAAGCTGCAAGATCGTCCTCCACGTAAATGAATCAATGTTTTAGAACAAATTTGTTATTTTTGTGGATCTATGGAACTTACCCGGCTTACATAACGGTTCACACAAGGGGCATGTAAAACTGATTGCTGTAATGACATCCTGCTCTAAGTCTAATCACCTGGTTTTCTGTAGATAAGGTTCCTCGTGTGTTTATTGTACTTTCTAACCGATGACGAGTAAATCCCAGACCTCCAGGAATCCTTCATGCTGGACCAGAAAAGTGATGGATTATCAATTTAATGGAATCTGTTCTTAGACCAGGAGGTCAGAGGTCTACAAGCCTCGAAGTGATAGGTGACATTTCTATAGAAGAAGCAGGTGAAGATTGAAAAGTTGGTGGCAGCTTGACCAGATAGAGATGACATAGGCCCCCACAACGTGCTCCACGTATATTTCACACCAGCAGGTTGAAATCTCAAAAGTGTTGCCATCACACATCACACATCCCTCACAATTCTGAGGAGGACGTCAGCATCCTCTGTCAGCACATTAAGAAAAAATAAACCGTTCTAACATATTTATAGAGCCCTTCCATTTGTCTAACCACTTCCATTGGACTTCTTTGAAGAATTTAAAAACAGGATGTCAATTCCTCTCTTGCCAGCTTCACACCCACTCGTTCAGGCCCAGACCACTCCCATTATTCCTCTTTCAGCAATGGGAAAGGTGTAGGAGGAAGAGAGGAATGAGCGGTAGAGATAACAGTAATCCCTCTCTGTGGGAAAACAAACAATCACCGTCTACCTTTTGTACGACAAGATAAATACGAGATATTTTCTGTAGTCTACCTTGTCTCCCGACTCAAGACTTAAGAGCCCCCATACCTAAAATATATGTTATGTCCATCTGCTAGGCAACGGAATATAATCTAGAGACTGGGAAAAGGGTAAGATTACGGCCACAAGGTCAAGAAAAGTCCTTGCTTCGTCTTTACATCACCACCATCATGAGCACAACTTTATCTCTAGAGTAAGTGGTGACCATCGACATGAGCTATAAGGTCACATACATCTTTAATAGTTGTAGGAGGAAGTATGACTTCCTCAGATTGGCAAAGTGAGTGACTTCTATCTACAAAAAATGCTAGATCCTTCTAAAGTCAGGAGGCCCAATACATTTTAGATGATTAGGAGATCACTTTGAAATCTGTGGGTTCACCAACTTTTATCTAATGTGTATGGTGGTCATTTGATTTGTCTAACTTTCTTAGGACCAATTTCTGTAGGACCATCTAATTTGTGATAGGCACTTGGGTTTCTTTCGAAATATGGTAGTTAAAGAGAAGATCAGCCATATTGAACTTCATCATAGCTGCCACCGGAGGAGACGCTCATTGATTTTTACTGTACATCGCTTATTTTGGATTTGCTTTTTAATTTAGACTAGAAGATCACTTTTAGTGTAGCCATTTTGTGAAAAATAGCTGAAAGAACCTTGACTTAAGTTGGGGCTCAAAACTTGGGAGCCTCGTAATCATTTATAGTTGACACATCAAAAAGTTGCGATTTCTAGAGCGTGTATTGTAGATTGACAGCCTACTGTATGCTGAAAACGATACGGAAAGTCTGAATGGAAAGTGAAGATTGGTGTAGAGTGACCTGAATACAAATTTCCACATATTATGTAACTGGCTGTTTTCTCTAAGTCACTAAACTAAAACCCATTTTCGGATTGTGCTTTGTGTACTTTGGAAGACGCCAATCTCTTGAATATTTCAATCCGTCTGTCTTCAATCCCCATGTTTTCATATGTTTTATATTGCGTGGCATTTAGCCTAGCCCCTTATTCACCGGACATGTATGTCACTACCACTCGTAGCTTGACTCCTTTCTACTAAGGCGATTTAACCCTTCACAACCAGGGGTCACTGCTCCTTTAACTACTGTGAACATTCTTCTCTAGCATCCATGCCCACCAAGGCCATTATATTTTATTTCTTTCTAAGATTTGGCAAAATAACATCTCAAGTCCTCTATGGACATCTTTAGCTGATACGATAGGATCTGTATAATAGCTTATATTACACAAGTAGTGATACGGAAGCAAATCACTTTGTCAAACAGTAAATCTGTTGATTGAACATCTGGTGGACCATAGAGGAGGTTCATCATAATATTCTGTAAACCCCATTATGATGGACCTCGTCTATGGTTAAGTGGAGTTAGGGTCAGGGGCTGGATGTTAATGGAGGGTTGCGAATGAGGTACTTTTATAATTGAGGAGCCACCTTCTCCTCCACCTCCTCGCCAGTGACTTGGAAGCAGAAGCACCCAACTGCCCGGCCATCTTGTGAAGACTACTCAGCAAAGGAGTCTTATTTTGTCAACAAGTCACAGGGGTTAGGTCTTTCAGGGCCAGTTTTATTTGGCACATGATGGGGCATAGGGTAAGAAGTGCAACCTCCTCCCCACTTGGTGGCTTGGTAACTTAGTTGGCTTATGGATTACAATTTGGGGCCCCCCTACAGAAAAGCCATGTGCTAACGAGATGAATTTACATACGAGTGGTTTTTTTTGTAAACATTTAAGTTATACCATAAAAGACAGAATGCTAGAACACTTATTTCATTCCCTATCTGAGGAGACTTGTAGTTTAGTGGAATAAAACTAATACCCCTTTAAGTAAGAAACTGGACCAACTAGAGGATCCTTTGGATGTCTGGTGGGTCTTTCTAACACTGGCAGCTGTGCCTTTAAGAGCAAAACCTCAACCATGAGCAATCCATCAGCAGATAACATATTACAGCAGACAGTATCACGTAAACTGATGACATAACCCATGAGATTACATTTAACAATAATTAACAGAAATATCCGAGTCTGTGCTACATATTAGACAGGCACTCACATGAAAAAAGTCACCCACAAACTCACATATCAATGTCAACTATTCTTAGCCTCATCATACAGAACAGGAAAGGCCTTCAACACAACAGCCTCAGAGACTTGTAGTTTTAGACAAGCCATAAAGAGGAAGTTAGGGATCCCAAAGGATAACCCCCCCAAGGGCATTTACCCTTCTGGCCCTCCATATAAACCATACATGTTTCTATGGATGTGTTAAGATTACGAGAATCCTCCACCTGCAGTCCTCCTTAAAGGGTAATTCTAAAGTTACCTGGTCAAAAATAGTTTTTGCACAGATGGAGAGCCCCTTTGATAACAATTCCAACGATACCTATATCATGCTGCTGGCTTCTTCCTAACCTGAGATTCATCCTGGTATATCCATCAGCCATTCTTCTAAAATACAGCTTCTCCTGAAGTGGGCAGGAACTTCCTGGTTGTGAAATCAGCTTAAGGCATTGAGGCCAGGGCAGCTTTCCTCGCTTCCCATAATGCTGAGCTCTCCTCTAATGCATTATTACTAGCAGCTCAGCCCAGAATCTCCGGCTGAATCATCTCATCAGTGATACTACTGTGCAACACAGATGTGACCCTAACTTGATGGATAAATTAAATCTCAGTATGGATATAAGGATGTCAAACTAAGAGGCATTTCAGTTTGTGTGACCTATTACACACGCATATACATCTACACAATGTTACACAGATAGACTTATAATCTATTACAGCCTTATGGCTACTATACACACTACCTGCTAAGATGGATGTTTCAGCAAGGCTGCTAAGCAGGTGTTCTCTCTCCCCTCATCTCAGGACAGTGGAGGAGGGAGTACAGAGAACGGAGGAGACATAGCACACACAGAAGTAAATTGTGTTCATCTTATGTATCAGACTTCTGTGCTGCTACAACCTGCTTCTCTTAACTGACCCCACTATAGCCTTATGGAGATATGGAGGTGGTTTAAAGAGCAGGATTATGGGTAATATTGTGTGCACACTAGATTATTACACTGGGCAGCTGCAGCGGGGGAGACGTGTACTGTCTGTGGGAACATAAGTGCACAGTGTAGACTGGACAGAGCAGACACGATGGAGCTGCTTCCTGTAATCACTGAGCAGAGACTGAGGAGCACACTGCATAGCTCCAGCCTCTCACCCTTTCCTGACTCTCAGGTCTGTAGAGGGCCAGGCCAGTACAGGGGCTGAGGGAGGCAGAAAACCAAGAATTAGAAAAAAAACAGGTACAATTAAGTAATGAGTGTACACTGGAAAAATGTCAGTGCTCAGCAATTGCAGCTATAGGGAAAATTTTCCCCTTGCTGCTAAAATCAACTTTTAAAATTATGCTAATGAGTCAGGAGGGATTCTTAGGGTGTTTCCATAACACCACGGTGCCGCAGCTTGTGAGTATCTTGTAATACACTCACTGTTACACAGGTGATTACCAGCCCAAACCAACCGCTTCTGGTCACGATTCCTCTACCTATTGTGATGTTCCATTGGGTTGGCCGCTAAGCCTCTTTCAGACATGGTAGAGGCTAGGTAGAGCATGACACATCATCAATGAGGTGTCCATACTTGGAGAAGGGGACAAACGCTTACAATAAAATCGAGTTCCTCCCCTTTCTGTCTCCGCCTCTCTGCTACTACTGGCCCTCACCTCTATGGAATCGGAAACATTACACACAGAAATAAGTGATGGAAACAATGTGGCGTGGAGGCAGGAATGGCACATTAGTAAAGATAAACTAATGGGATAAATGGGGGTTTATTGACAGAAGAAAGAGTCGCCAAGCCAACTTCTGTAAAAAAAAATATAATATCCTAAAACCAAATGAATAAAGTTGCCGGATGATTACAATTCACCAAAATATCGTTCATATATACTCAGAGTTCCTCAGCAGCAGCAGAAACCAAGACTGTACGGTTTAAGCTTCGACACTTCACTACAGTTTATTTTTTTCCTGTCCAGATGGAAAAAGTTTTACCTCGAAAAAAAAAAAAAAAGAGAAAAAGAAATCCAGCCCCAGTTCAGAGAGTAGGCGACTGATACAGACAAGGAAGGGATTTGGAAAGGAATGGTGCACAGGGGAAATGAAAAGTAAAATGTATTCATGAATAAATCCATAAAATGAGATGAGGGAATGTGATGCGGGATGGTGGCGGCACAAGAAAAAACTCGGACAGAAACAATATAACTTGTTTGATTGCCGAGAGCGACAGAGGTGAAGAAGGAAGGTTCGAAAAAACAAAGTAATAGCTACAAATCTAATCCTCGTGTCATGGCTCCGTCTGCCAGCCTGTCTACGTGGATATATTCCCTTCCCTTTCTCCCCAGTCACCTGGTGAAAAAATATAGCACAAGAACACGACATTCGGAAAAACATTAAAAGCGTCTCAAGCGTACACCTCTCCACCGCCAAAAGTGTCTAAATGGGTTGGGTCATGAACAAATCTGATATCCAAATGGGCAACAAGGTCACATTGATGTAATAAGAGGGGTCAAACCACACCTTGAGCCTAACCTGACTGTACTTAAATAGCAGATACTAAGGGATAGATTTGGGCAATAATTCATCTGCTTGATGCTTTTTGTTCTGCTTCTTGCCATTCTTCCAAAGTCCAAAGAAGAAAACAAGGGGCACTAGCACTGTATCCCCTTCTAATATATTATCTAATTCATAACTCTCCTGCTACAGCTCATCCTATTCAGCAGAGCTCAGTCATGTAAACAAAGAATCACAGAGAGTCTGCACCCGGTGCAAAAGTAATTAGCAAGACTGCCAAATCACTTAATGAACATTCAAAGATTATCCAGAAGGCGGTAAAGGCACATGGGCAACTTAAAAATGTCAAAAATATAAATAGGTGTAAACCCTTAGACTCATCAAAGTCACCATTATAGTCAATTTAAATAGCAACCTGTTGAAATTACTTTTTGAAACATGTTCTATGTAGATGGGGTTACCCTACTGTTCCCATATCTTCGTAAAATGACAATATACAATTTGGATAATAAAACCGTGCATAATGCAGAGAAACCACTGACAACTGATGTAACTTCAAGTGGTTGTTCACAAAACAACTACAGATGATGGAGCTTACAGTACCTTTTCTGACAACTATACAGTGTATAGAGCTGTATAGTTCTGACACAAAGTGACTCAAGCAGGATTTCCGATTCTCTTCGTAAAAAAAAATAGGAAAGTTGTGGACAAGCCCCTAAAGAGCTAGTCCAGATCTAAACTGGATTATGTTTTTTAGGCAGACCGACTCCCATTCACAGACTGTTAGATGCACATTATTGATTTTGCAACCACATGGCGTTCAAGCATCAAGAGCAAGGGGCACCAATGATACTTGAGGTGACCATATTGAAATCCAATAAAAACAACTTCCCAAGAAACTTATTAGAAATATTTTAGAATGTTAAAACCAAATGTGGATGGTAGTAGACATTGGTAGTTCCTATGCCCAAGGGGACAGCAATGGACCATCCTCTAGTGGTATCTCTATGGCTCCAAGAACTTTCAAAGTGTTCTTCCATTTGCAATCCATAGATAGATTTGCAGTCCCTATCTCCATACTTAAGCTCTACATGAAGACCCCAAGAGTTCCTGGGGCAATGGACACAGCAGTGGAGCTCCCAAGGACTTCTCATGAATTGCTTTTCCTTCGTGGTTCCTTTGAAGTTTCAATCTTAGGACAGAGATGGAATTATGGCCCATCCAAAAATTTGCTTCTGAATTAAATTGAGTTGGGAAGTGTTTTTTAGTGTTTGTTCCCTCTTGTAGACCCAATGGATCTTCATCTATGGAAAGTGATAACATCTTCTCTCTATCTACCAACAATAATACTGATGCCTGGACCTCTGCACCCCCTTATATGCACCTCTGCTTGTAATGGCACATACACAGAATTCAAAAAATTTAAATAAACCTCAAAAAGTAATCATCATCCGAGCAGTAATCCTCCTCTCACCGATGAATCCAGGCCAGAGGTTTAGTGCCATTTATGAAGTTGTTTGTCTTGATGATTTTCACTCGGCGGGCCAGCGCATTATCTCTGACTTCAACAAAAAATTTTTTTTTTTTTTAAAAGCGCTTTCCTCCCTTATCCTGCTCCGACTTTGCCAACTTAATCCACAATGGCAACATTCTAAGGCATTAAAAACACAGCTGTTGTCTCGAGCAGGAATGCTGCGCTTTGCAAAGGCGGCTGCAGTGATTAGACTCTGGTGTTTCTGGATGAGGTTGAACCGGGGACTTGGAGCCAGTTGGAACCAAGCGAAGCATACAACAAAGATTCTCACCATAAGGCATTTACAAAAGACGTGCTTATTTTCCTTCTTCCATGCAGAAAATAGTTGCTTTAAGTCAGCATTTGGGAATTATTTTTTGTGAGACGGTATGTTTAGCTCAGCACATCAGTCTTTTATTGTAGTTGTCCTCCTCGGCTTGTGGAATTCGAGGTGGAACAAAGACTTTTTCTAAGAGGGAACAAGTTGGCTTTTATGAAAATGAGGCATCAAAAAAAAGTTCCTTCAAAAAGTTTGCTATATAGCATCTGGTCATAAAGTGGGTACCAGGGGTTGGTGGCCCGTTTGTTGCAGCGGCAGATTAAGACTGTCACGGGCCCTGGGCTGCATGAATAATATGGCCCCTACAAGCTTCTTGGAGAATGGAGGATGTGTCCTTCCCGCCTGCTTTCAATATGTGGTTTCCAGACCTTTGGAGGACCTTCATGTGTATTGAAAGCATGAACAGATGTATGAGCATTTCATGAGTGAAGGTCCTTCTGAGTATAAAATGTGGAGGGTGGTGTGGGTGGTCATGAGCCCGTAGAAGGATAGGGCACTAGGCTACCACCCAAACCACCTATAGAATAATCCACTACTGGGTGGCTGGGTGAACATCCCATCATTGTTTACATAGACATAGGTGGCTCAATCATACAAGAAAATGTGCTTGGCAATGTAGCAACCCAAGGATGCCATTGACCGAGCTGAACTGATCGATGAGGATTAAGGAAGTCCAAACCCCACAAATCAAACCCACCTTCACAGAAGGAGAACTTAATTTTCATCTCCAAGTTTCCATAAACATGTAAATGTAGGGTGGACGTAGGCAAGTAGATTCAAGGAAACCCTTAGACATCACAATCTCTGTCAAAAATAGAAAATTCAATGGATATCCCTTCACTGGTCAGTAACTTTTCAACAAACTTTATGTACATCAATAGTGCAAGACAATACAAGAATCTGTGTCATATATCTTCTCTGAGGTAAGTGCTTCCTTCTCTATTTACTTTTGTCTCCTATCACCCTTCCTCCTAAACTGCTTTTAAATCTTAAAGGGAAACTGTCACAACCCATCACAAATAGAGCTAGTGCTGTGATTTCATGTGATCAGATACATACATTGGGTAGAAGTTGCAAATTTTAGTGGGTAAAGTACTGAATTGTGAGTATGGGGCGTTGGAAGAAGTGGAAATTAGTGAGGATGGGAGGACACATACCCCTGACTCACTGCTAGATCTGGCTGTATGCCAGGTAGGATAACAAAGTAAATTTTATGGGAATGTGAAGGAAACTATTTTTTATCTAAAAGAAGAGTGGCATTTAGTTAATAGGGCTCTATGGGAGCCTGTCACTAGCTGTGTTTGTGAAAAATGTGGTGACAGGTTCCCTTTAATCCTGTTCACAGTAAAGGGGGCAAATTGCTGATCGGTGGGGTCTCAGTGATCACCCCCACAAATCACAAGAACCGTTGTACCCCCTTTTTACCCCAGATGAATAGAGCAGCCAGCAGCGCATGCGCCCTGCTACTCTATTCAACCTTTTGGTGCTCACTATCTCCATCAGTCCACTGGCCACTCCATTCTTTTGGAGAGTGACAGGGTACATTTTTGCTTTCCGTGGGGGCCCCAACACTGAGACCCCCACCAATCAGCTAGTTAGTCCCTGTGGATGGTAGATAACTTGACGTCACTGTTCACATCTATACTGAATTTCATCTTGCTATGCAAGAAGTACATAAACTCGCTGGGGTATCAGAATACATAGTCTATGAAGAAGAGAGGGGTGAAGTGAGTCACAGCAGCTAGATCCCCATTCAGCTCCTTTGCTCTTTGACTACTATAAATTCACTTGCTAAGGGGAAGTCTTAAAAATCACATAATGAAATGTTACTTCCCATGTACACACATCGGACTACTGACTAAGTGTGACGTGAGAGCAAAGAGAGTTATCGAGCTTCCTTTTAGAGAGACACAAGCGATCAGCTGGGTTTGAGAGGATCTCAGTTCTTGAATTTGCAATGCAGCACCCCCACAGGTCATATATAAAACTACACATTTTGTGTCCTCCACAGCAGGAGGTTCTCTTTATAGCTGCTCTGCGCTCTGGTCTATTGGTCGAGGTCCCAAACGTTGAACTGTTACATCAGATTTTCCAAAATACAGTCTGATGCTTTTTGTTTTTTTTTAAATATTCAATTACAGTGAAAAACTCCAGTTTTTCCCACTAAGTGATAACGTCAGCCTCTGTTTATAGAGATATTCTCCAGATATTCCATTATCTACACTTGAATATCGCTCTCACATTCAGCTGATGACTTCAATGGAAGATGTTTTCAATTTGGATTTTTTTTTTTCCCACAATCAAGTGAGATAAAATCCAAAAAATTGAAGGGGTGGGAGAAGAGGCCATGTGAACACAGCTCGAATAATAAACATTTTCCTCCTAAAGTCAAGAAGTTCAGGCCAGGTGATAAAACGCTTGTGTAGAACCTTGGCTCCGGTCATTTTCCGCTCGTCTACGCTTCGTATGGAGAAATTTGCTTCGTTTTTTTGGAAGCCGTCCTCCTGGCCCCTCTAGATGTAGACTTTTATTGAATTACGGCTCCTGTAATTGACACGTTTTCAGAAGTGCAGTGCGAACCAATTACGATGATGGCTACATTTTTCCTTTCAAATAAAAAAACCAAAAACTATCTTCAAAATAAACCAGTTAACAAAACGACAAATTTTTTTATTGCCGTAAATTTAAAAAGTTTGAGCTGGAGATCGGGGGAGCCGGGATTTTGGGACACTGGAAGTTAAATTGAGGGAGTTAGAAAGTTGTAGTTTAAAAAAAAAACACCCAAAAACTATCTTCAAAATAAACCAGTTGACAAAACGACAATTTTTTTTATTGCCGTAAATTTAAAAACAAGTTTCAAAAACTTTGAGCTGGAGCTTGGGGGAGCTGGGATTTTGAGACACCGGGAGTTAAATGGAGGGTAAAAAAGTTTAAAAAGTTGTAGTTTAAAAAAAAAAAACACCCAAAAACTATCTTCAAAATAGAGAAGTTGAAAAACGATGATGTTTTTATTACCGTAAATTTAAAAACAAGTTTCAAAAACTTTGCGCTGGAGCTTGGGAGAGCTGGGATTTTGGGAGACCAGGAGTTAAATAGAGGGTAAAAAAAGTTAATTCTGTAGTTTTTGGGAGGTTTTGTAGATATTGCTTTTTCAGCTGGAGGTAGAATCCAGTGTATTTTAAAGGAATCCGAGTATCAATAAACACATAAGCCCTTGCTGGTAGGTGTTGGATATTCCGGAACTGGACATCAGGTATGGAAAGAAAAAATTCACCAGATGATATTCAAGGAATCGTTCACATTTACCTCGATAATTTTAAGCAGTCTATAGTTATGGTGATGTGAATGTCACATAAAAAGGGACAACTAAGGTTTCAACTTAGAACAGACTCGGGAAAAGATTCCGGAAAAAATTGCTTAAAAATAACAGTGCCACTACTGTCAACAGGTCATGGCAGGTATTGCACCTAATTACATATCAAAGAGATGGAACTAGGATGTAATTCCAGACATTGATATACACTATATATAAAATGCAAAAAAACTTTTTTTTTTTTTTAGTTTTTGTTTTGTATTTAATCATGAAATCCCCTTCAAGGGGATTTTTCAAGAACAGACATAATAAACCATACTCTGCCCCACACTGTTTCTTTGTTGAGAAGTGCAGCATCGGAAAAGTCTTTCTCCGAAGGTTTCTTGCCTTTGTCTCTGCCCGATTCCGCTTGACCCCTCCCATAATGGATGTGTGAAATGGTGAAATCACTGTACACTGGTAGATACAAGTGCAACAAGAAGGACAGCAGACTCGTAAGGGCAGGGAGAGGGCTTCCTGTCTGCTCTGGACGAAATTTGAAGAAACAGTGAGATGCTTGTCAAAAGAAGGAGGTGGGGTTCACTGGCAGCGAGGGAGAAAACTTGACTCTTCTATTCAGAAGTTGACTCATCTATACTCATTTGCATATAAAAACGGCTGTAATTAAGATATGGTGCCTCGGTGGCCGATAATTTAAAGTGATATGGGGAGGAATTTTAACCCTTTACAAAAATGTATGACTGGTGTAAGGGGTAAAATTCTGATGAAGGGTTCTCTCTAATAATATAGGGGAGCTGGGAATGAGTTTGCCTCTTGTCCCTCTGCCAAAGCAATGCTAACAGTGACGTCACTTTGTGTCTGGTACCTTCCAGGTCCCTGGCCCGATCCTTGACCCTTGATGGGCCACATCCTCAACAAATGAAGACTTTCTTGTACTTATGTCACAAGTCAGTCACCCAATTTCTGGAAATCTATGAGGAACGGTAAAGGATGTTTTTTCCCTTGTGTGAATGCGCAAAGAACAACCCTCTGGGGCTCGAAACAATTAAAATAATATCATGAAATCTAAGAAGGGAAGACAGGAAACTAAACGGTGAATATATATCGAATAAACATAAACAGGAACCGGCGCTGACTCACCATAGACTGTGGTAAAAAGAAGGGAGAAAATCCAAATTAAAAAAATATTAAAAAAAACAGGCTTAATGTTTTCTATACCTTTGTTGTTTCCCAGCCTATCGAAGAAAATCAGAATTAATTCTCTATGCAAATTAGGTTGTTGGTGCAATATAGGAAGGGCTAATCCTTTGGTACTTTTCTATACTTTTTTCTATACCGTTACATCTCTGTCGGCTGAGGTTGCGTTGATAACAGTCAGTTTGTTTCATGCCTTTTGCTAGTCTGAACACCGGTATATTCCTTTCCTAGCAGCCTTGATTGATATCCACCACACTAACCTGCCTCCTGTGAACTCAGCTCTGGTTCACTAACAGTTAATCCGGTGAGATTGACAGAAGCTCTCCCCACTTTAATTTTTACTGTCTAATGTCATAGAACCGATCCAGTCACTTTCTAGACTGGGACTTTGGCATGTCATATAAGGTTTTCTGGACCAGTGCTCTTTTATCTGCTATAGTTTTGTACTTAGTAAGCTGTGTTCATTCTGTCTTCAAGTTTCTGGTATCTAATAATCATTTGCCGGATTCTCTGTTTGCTTAGTGATTTTGTACTGCATTGTCCTCCTGGTTCTGACACATAATTAGCATCTATCATTCTCTTTTTGTATTGTATTGTCTTGTCTTTGTTTACACTTTGGTGCCAGACAGGAACATCAACCAGTTGTCTCCTACCACTTAAGGTAGGCAGGGGTAATAGGCAGGGACAGGGGTTTAGTCTCAGGACTAGCTTTTCCTGTCCGTTCCCAGACCCTGAATAGCATATACTTAATTTCTATGGTGGATAGAAAAATGGAAAACCCTTTGAGTGGCCGGGGGAGAAAAAAGAACGCAAACTTACGGTAAGTGTTTTTCAGGTCTGCGTTTTTGGGGGGGGTCAAGGGATCTGCTCTAGACAATAAGTGACCTTCTTGGACCAGGGAACAACAAAGGAAGTGAAGTTCCCAGGACAACGGGCAGTGAAGTCCTGAGGTCTGAGGATGCCGCTCATTTATTATCTGAACCGAGTCAAGTGAGCTCCCAAAACTTCTGTCTGGCAAAGATTTGAAATATAGTTCTGAAATAACATGTAGAAAGCCCAAAGTCTGGGGCTGTTTTACTACTACATCCTCTTAAAGGGCTTTTCAAAGCTAAAAATATTGGTGATTGGTTGTTACAATTGGTCATCAATATCAGATTAGTTGGATCTGACACCAAGATCCCCCCCCAGTGGTCAAACCAGGTTACTGCAGGTTAGCTCTAATTCACTTGAATGGGAGCTGAACTGCAATTTCACAGTTCAGCCACTAAGCAAAGAACGGCGCTGTTCCTGTTCCATTCTCTGTTGCTGAGAACTGCTGATCTCGGGGGGCCTAGTGTCAGACCCCAATGCCAAGAACAAAAGAGAGATGTATAGTATAAAAGAGATGGGAGAATAGATTCTTCAGGTTGGAAGTTTTATATTCACATATTGGAAAAAATTCTAGTGTTTTGTGATGCAAAAATCATAGAAATTATAGTCTTAAAAAAATGTAAGTCCTTTACTTTTAACAACTACCAAAAACCCTTCAATAAGTCAATAAAGTTATCATCATATTCAATATTGAGGGAGAACGTGGGCGTTTGGCAAATCCGGGAGATTCCATTGTGCAGTACGGACAGTGTGCCGAGCGGATCTTCTTATCAGACTCTCTCTGTTCTACTAGAAAAATCCTCTGTCAGATGGAAAAAATCTCTGGCAAACTCGATATCTCGCATAGAAACGCTACATGTAATAGAGAGATGCACTCGACGTGGACAGAACAGTACACAGTAACATGGTGTCAAGAACAGACATATCAATTATAGAATTTTTGGGTAGTGTCTGCATAGAGGATTGTTCCTCCTGTTACCATAAGGGGTAGAAGTAGCAGATGGGATCTTGTTACTATAGAAGGAAAGGAAGAAGTTGTTAGTATAAGAGTAGAGGTGGCAGGTGGGATCTGGAAGCTATCGAAGAAGAGGAAGTAGTCGGGGCCCTTTGCTATAAGAGTAGATGTAGCAGGTGAGATCCCGTAGCCATAGAAGAAGAGGAAGTAGTTAGAACCTGTTGCTATAAGAGTAGAAGCAGCACATGGGATCCCGTAGCCATAGCAGAAGAGGATGTGGTCAGAACCTGTTGTTATAAGAGTAGAGATAGCACATGGGATCCTGTAGCCATAGAAGAAGAAGATGTAGTCAGAACCTGTTGCTATAAGAGTAGAGATAGCACATGGGATCCTGTAGCCATAGCAGAAGAGGATGTAGTCAGAACCTGTTTCTATAAGAGTAAAGGTACCAGGTGAGATCCCGTAGCCATAGATGAAGAGGATGTGGTCAGAACCTGTTGCTATAAGAGTAGAAGCAGCACATGGGATCCCGTAGCCATAGCAGAAGAGGATGTAGTCAGAACCTGTTTCTATAAGAGTAAAGGTACCAGGTGAGATCCCGTAGCCATAGATGAAGAGGATGTGGTCAGAACCTGTTGCTATAAGAGTAGAGAAAGCACATGGGATCCTGTAGCCATAGCAGAAGAGGATGTAGTCAGAACCTGCTGCTATAAGAGTAGAAGCAGCACATGGGATCCCGTGGCCATAGCAGAAGAGGATGTGGTCAGAACCTGCTGCTATAAGAGTAGAAGCAGCACATGGGATCCCGTGGCCATAGCAGAAGAGGATGTGGTCAGAACCTGTTGCTATAAGAGTAGAGATAGCACATGGGATCCCGTAGCCATAGAAGAAGAGGATGTGGTCAGAACCTGTTGCTATAAGAGTAGAGAAAGCACATGGGATCCCGTAGCCATAGCAGAAGAGGATGTGGTCAGAACCTGTTGCTATAAGAGTAGAAGTAGCACATGGGATCCCGTAGCCATAGCAGAAGAGGATGTGGTCAGAACCTGTTGCTATAAGAGTAGAAGCAGCACATGGGATCCCGTAGCCATAGAAGAAGAGGATGTGGTCAGAACCTGTGGCTATAATAGTAGAAGTAGCACATGGGATCCCGTAGCCATAGAAGAAGAGGATGTGGTCAGAACCTGTGGCTATAAGAGTAGAGGTAGCAGGTGGGATCCCGTAGCCATAGAAGAAGAGGATGTGGTCAGAACCTGTTGCTATAAGAGTAGAGGTAGCAGGTGGGATCCTGTAGCCATAGCAGAAGAGGATGTGGTCAGAACCTGTTGCTATAAGAGTAGAAGTAGCACATGGGATCCCGTAGCCATAGAAGAAGAGGATGTGGTCAGAACCTGTGGCTATAATAGTAGAAGCAGCACATGGGATCCCGTAGCCATAGAAGAAGAGGATGTGGTCAGAACCTGTTGCTATAAGAGTAGAGGTAGCAGGTGGGATCCTGTAGCCATAGCAGAAGAGGATGTGGTCTTGGCCCCTTTTCTATAAGCGTAGATGTAGCAAGTGAGAACCTGGACCTACAGAAGTAGTGGAAGTAGTCGAGCCCTGTTGCTATAAGAGTTGACGTAGCAGGTGAGACCCTGTTGTTATAGAGAAGAGGCTCCTGTTGATATATAAGAGAAGAAAGAATTTGAGCTGCTTTTGCTAAAGAGTAGAGGTATCAGCTGAGCTCCTGCAGTCTCCTTTTTGCCAGGACACATTCACACTTGGCAGAATCAAATGTGCAAACATCATTAATTAGTCTCTGTAGACAATGAACGAATGAATGGCTCATGCTTCTCACAATAGCAAAGTGTAGCTCGTTATCTGCCTCATACCCTATGGTCATCACAAAGAATTACAAGGAAACCAATAAGAGTTCTCCCACCATAACGTCTAGTAAGTCTACTATTTCTTAGAAGAAACGGCTCCACTCATGTCCACGCCACTCACGATTCTTGCGTTGTCCGAGTGAATGCGGCTGAACCATAATTTCAGACACAACCAATGTACAAGACTATTGTCATTCCTAATCCCGGACGAACCCCCAAGGAGTTAAGTGCCAAACTAAGCTCTGCTTCATCTGTAAACAAAAACTTTTCGTTACACTGCTGGCAAATATCCCACAAGCTAATCCTCAGGCGCCCCATAGGCACGCGCCTCCATAGAGAAGCTGGAAGTTTGTAGAAGAACCCTACCCACATAATTGTATATTGCGATAGGAAACAAGCGAGGGACGTATAGTTGTGGCAGGGGTGACGTTGTTACGACGGGTGTATATGGGTTCTTAATGCTAATAATCATACACAAAGGATTGAGCGGTTTAACTCATTGTTTACACTGCAGACCGCTTTTACGGACTCGTTGTTTGCTATCTTTGGGTTATCCCTGGCAATGTTTTTGCGAGACGTCCAGCTCTATCTCGTCAGGCGAAGCCGCTGAGTGATTAAGGAACATTTCCTCCGTCCGTGGACTGTATTATGACATGTGTATTTGTAAAGGCCTCCGCAGGCTGCTATTACAAAGAACTTCACATACCTAGCTGCCACATTAACAGATGTTAAACAAACTCCGCTCCTTTGTTCGCCGTCTTTCTCTGTAGCTTTTCTTAAACATTTATTGCAGGGATATAAACTTTGGTATTTGGTTTGCATATATTCAGGGGATTATGCAATTATTTCTGTTTAACAAACTTGCAAAGAAAGACTGGAGTGTTCTCGGGGGGCTACCGTACGGCAGCTCCGCACGTGTGAGGCAAATGTGGAGTGATCACGTCTAAACGAAAATGTGATCTCAAAAGGGAACCTGTACATTGGGCGCATGCACAGTGAAGTGTGTTGTATTAACTAGTGATAAGTGGACCCGACCCATACGCGGTCTAACTAAACCGCCAGAAGTCTATGTTTGGTTCACCCCACCTCAACCGGTAACGCTGGTCGCAGGTGTTATCCTGTACATGCTGTGGGAAAAGCTGCTGCAGCATGTAGTTGCTAGTGGAGCATGCACACAGCCATATTGGCAGTGATCTTGCTGCTCCCCGTGTTGCAGAACCTTTACACATCGGTGGGTGAGCGTATCCATTTAAAGAAAATGCACCACAAGCAATAACATCCCACGGTGGAAAGCTGTCCGATTTCAGGTGTTGTCAGTGGGTGAATGGATCCATTTGAAGGGTTAACACCTGAGATCGGTGCTCGATTCAGGTCCAGGTTCGGCCGAATACGCTGGACTGATGGGTCCGCTCATCACTAGTAATGACCCCTGCTTCCTTTACCATATGAAATCTCCAGAAGTTGACCACCGACATAGGTGAAAAAATTTGGCACCCGAAACCCCAAATGCATGAAGGTGGTTTAGAGGCTCCAAACCTATTGACAGGTTCGCTTTAAAGAAGTTTGATATGGATCAATTTATGATCAATGGGGGAGCAATGCTCAGTCCTTGTTAGCTCACGTTTTGCAATCTGTAGTCGGCCTGACACATTACAATGATAAGCAGAAAGTATATGTCACTCCATCTCCAGGGGGTGCTCAAATAGGATACCACTCCATTGGGATTGCCGAATTCTCTTCATAGACACATTGCAGTGCACATGGTTCCATGTTCTGTATAGTGGCCATGAGCTCATACTGCAGTGAAGTGAATAAGGGCAAAATCTGCAGTTGTGAAGGTCACTTCACAGTGCAAAGAGCCATCTTCTGACGGCTCTGTGCACGCGATTGAAGAACTGGTGGCCTTTCCAAAGAATAGGCCATCAAAATAAAATACTGGACAACCCTTAGGTGTTCACACTGTGGATTTACTGCAGAGTAAATCGTGTCTTTGGTAGATCAAGAACATTTTACAGTACTAGGAGAGAGGATGAGATATTCTTGAAGCCCAAAGTCTGAGCCCCAGGAAACCCACAAAGGTGCAGTGGTGGTTACCACAGTGGTGATACACTTCAATGATGTATTCGTCACAGGGCCCCTCTAGTCCAAAAGAGGAGACAAATCTAATACAACTTTTAACAAGCAAATACTGTGCGTGGAAAATTTATGCCCCCTCATCCTCCTTCTAGTTAAAAGTAATTTACTCCCGTGCCAAAAGGGGACCTCCTACAGAAAAGGGATTTTATTTTTAGCCAGGCAATGCCGCCCATTCAGCGATACGATGAATGTGTTGAATGCTATTTACATCTTACATCTCATTTCATTGCAGATGATCAATCAATATGGCAGCTCGCATAACCAAAAATATGAAGATAAATATGGCTCTTTGTTGGTCACAATCGCGGTTTGTATGCGCGCATCAATGTACAGTTATGGTTATGGAAAGCAATGAAAAAAAAATCTACTTGTGACTACATTTACAGACTTATTAGACCTCATTTATCAAAGCTGTCCATGTTGTCCATAGCATAATAAATAATCATAATAAACCAAAGAGTAGTCCATAATAAGGCAAGTCTTATAAACTTAGCCATCCTTATGGTTTCTCCATGTCTACTAAGCTTGGGCAACGTATGGAGGAATCCTTATACCATAAACAGAAAGGTAAATGTTAGGCACATTAAACTACTATCGACTAAACGTAGCAATTTTGGTAATACCAGCTGACCGGCTACTGTGTATTAGATGTTCGGCCAATATACCGTATATACTCGAGTATAAGCCGACCCGAGTATAAGCCGAGACCCCTAATTTCAACACAAAAACTGGGAAAACCTATTGACTCGAGTATAAGCCGAGGGTGGGAAAGGCATTGGTTACAGCCTCCCAGTATATAGTCTGCCAGCCCCTGTGGCATACAGCCTGCCCAGCCCCTGTAGCATACAGCCTACCCAACCCACCCCTGTAGCATACAGCCTACCCAACCCCTGTAGCATACAGCCTACCCAGCCCCTGTAGCATACAGCCTGCCCAGCCCCTGTAGCATACAGCCTGCCCAGCCCCTGTAGCATACAGCCTGCCCAGCCCCTGTAGTAGGAAAAAAAATAACACTGTACTCATCTTTCCGACGTCCCCCATACGTCCTCTTCTGTCTCAGACTGACAGAAGAGGACCTACGGGTGATGTCAGAAAGGTGAGTTTTGTCTTTATTTTTTAGTTGACTCGAGTATAAGCCGAGTTAGGGTTTTTGAGCACAAATTTTGTGCTGAAAAACTAGGCTTATACTCGAGTATATAAGGTAAGTTCTTCAGATGATGAGAAATTCTCCATGTTCAAATCCAATGGATACACACTTCTACCAGAGGTGTCTGGTGGTGGTTTTCTTCCCTGTTCCTACTGAGAAGGTGAAAAACTAAAGGGTCTTTGCCAAGCAAGAGTTCTTGTTGGCTCATCTCCAGTATGTGTGACCAGTGGGCTACATCCATTGACCTTAATTGCTAAGTGGTCTCCAATACAGATTCCCAAAGCCTATGGAAAAGGGTCAAAAACTTGCACTCCTATGTCCATATTCTCAACGGTATCAGCTGAGGCTGTCTCTACCGTGTCTATGACCTCCGACAATTTACCGTTGGATGAAGGAGTCATATTTCCTCCTCATTCATGGATTAACATCTTTGAAGTGCTACAAATCGTTTGATCAAAGATTTTGAAAATTCTATTCACACCAAACTTTACTATCATAAATATTAATTTTACCCCAGAACAATTTACTGCTAGTATGTTTGAATCGCTCATACAACAACTTTCAAATCAATGTCAATCATCTACGTTGTAGCCTAACTAGTAATGTTATCAAACAGAGAAGGAAGATGTAGAATTGGATGGAGTTGTTGGTTGATTGCGGTGGTTAGAAATGAATATTTGCCATAAGTATCAAAATTTTTAAGCCTAAAGAAGCTGAAGGATATTGAGGACACACCTCATATTTTTGGCACATTAACAGTGGCCTTCACACGCCGAAAAAAAAAACCAAATTGGTTTGTCGATAAGACAACTTGCAATATCTCAAATAGATATTTAGAAACTGTAAAATTGATGGGGACCCACAAGCTACAGAACCATAAAAATCGAAGAACAAGCCTAAGAATGTCTCAATCCTTGAAGAAGAGGAGACAACATATGCATTGGCCCTCTCTGCCAAAAATGGATTGTTGTGGAAACCTTCAAGATCTCTTAGTTAACCTTCAAATCCATTAAGTAGGCTTTTGGGATTTAAGGTTGACTTGGTTGGAGAAATTGCATCATGGAATTTACTGAAGACCCTTAAAGACCTAATATTCTAAGAAAAAACACAATATCAATAGGATATGGCAGTGATAAAGCATAAAGTCCTTTATCTAAGCCAAGTAAAAACCTCATTTGTAGGTGAAAATCATAAAGTCTGAGGTGTAGAAAGACGAGAAGATCCATCACTAAAACCTCTGAAGCACAAAGCAGCTACAGAAAGATAGATAATTACTGGATGAAATATCTTAAGTGGTGGGGAGAAAGCTGAGAGATTCATGGAACAGGTGAGCAAACAGATGTCCCGAGGAGTCAAAAGGAGTCAATATTGTGACAATGTATCAGGAGAAAAGCAAAGAATGAGACAACCACAAATCCATAAAAGGAGAATGTGTGTATTTTGGGGGCTGGGATGACAGAAGCCCCATGCGCACGGCAAGTTATTGTCTTTGAGGAACATGAGAGTAAACAGTATATACCGGTCCATAATACTCCATTACAAAAAATGTTCACAACATTTTGCTTCTTCAACACTGCAACTGAAAAACATCTCCAGTCTCAAGGTAGCAAGACATACACGACTTACATTGTGGTCAAAGATGGGAAATTCACAAGAGATTCCTGACCAATGTTTCCAAGAATCCATCAAGTTTTCATTTGTTGCCAACAGTATGGTAGTAGATGGTTTGCATCATATGCCTCAACAAAACCGCATTGACCTTCTTAGATCCAGCACATTATGGTCAACCACATGGAGCTCATTAGATACAGTACATTATGACCAGTTACATAGCCCTCAAAAGATCTAGACCTCTTATATTCAATTCATTAAAGCCAGTTACCTTGATCTTATTAGATCCAGTACATAATGGTCAACGACACTGACCTCATTAGGTCCAGTACATTATGGTCAACCACTTTTATCTTCTTAGATCCAGTAAATTATGGTCAATCATATTGACCTTGTTAGATTCAGTACATTTTGGTCAATCACTTTGACCTTGTTAGATCCAGTGCATGACGGTCAAACAAGGTCAAAGTGATTGACCAAAATGTACTGAATCTAATGAGGTCAATATGATTGACCATAATTTACTGGATCTAATAAGATAAAAGTGGTTGACCATAATGTACTGGATCTACCACTTTGACCTTGTTAGATCCACAATTACACCATTAGGTCCATTGAATTATGGTCAACCACACTGACCACATTAATCTAACACATTATTATCAACCAAATTGACCTTTCTAGATCCAGTACCTCATGGTCAACCACTTTGACCTTGTTAGATCCAGTGCATTACGGTCAACCACATTGACCTCATTAGGTCCAGTACATTATGGTCAACCACATTCACCTTGTTAGATCCAATGGATGATTGTCAATCACAATAACCTCATTGGGTCCAGAACAATATGATCAACCACAATGACCTCATTAGATCCGATGCATTATGGCCAACAAACATGACCTTTCTAGACCCGGACATGCACGGTGTTCCTCTTACTAGGACGTACCACAGATTGATGGGCCGTACCAATGCTTCTATCTATTTTACTACTTGATCACTGTGTAAATTTAACGAACCTGAAGAGAAGAGTCATTTGCTCTCGAAACGCGTTGTCCATAACAAATAGATGGATTAGTCTCCATTCCACCGTTTGAAACCTGATCTCAATTCATCTGGGTAGTGCGTCTTCACATAGTCTGATTCTCCATTTATCTTTACAAACCTTTCTAGACCCAGAACATCATGATCAACCACTTTGACCTTGTGCATTACGGTCAACCCCTTAGACCTCTTAGCTTTCAATGTATTACGGCCAGTTAAGTTACATTGACCTCATTGGGTCCAGTTCATAATGGTCAACCACACTCACCATGAAAGTATACACTGGTTATTTCTCAGTGTGGCTCTGACCCCATTATCCTCAAAATGAGTTTAAGATATCCTCTGCCTATAGGTTATATTGTGACATGAGGACATCAAATTGTGGGTTCCCCAATATAAGAGAATGTTGGTCCATTCCCTCCTTCCATATCCAGAACCTTCTATATCTTTGACTAGGGCTGAGCTGCAATACCAGAAGCTGCCTAATGGTGGCGTGGTTCTGAACAATAAACAGACTCACTAGTTTTCTAATCTCAGGCAATCCCTATAAGTCTAGTAAACTACTTAGAAACTACTTAGGAAGAATTAAAGCTATTAAGCAATAATAACGCTCAAAGGTTGAAGAAAGGATCCAGATTAGGAGCTTTCCCTGGACAGAGGACGCGGGGAAAGTGACATTTCTTAGTAGAGGAATGTACGGCGAGGGATTGCTCGTCTATTTTGGAAAGGCATGCATGAATATCTATCCTAAGGCAAAGCTAAGAAGGATATTTTATTTCCACCACCCCCACACTCCCCATCCATAGCCGCTTATCATAACTTCTGTCTCCTGCACGGATCACGCTCATCAGTTCTTCATGCCTTCCTCAGGATCCAGAGCGGAACGAATGTACAGGCACAAAAACTCTACACGACAGGACACAGAGCTTTAGCTCTAGACTACAGTCAGTGGTGGCCTCCCAGACTAGCTAGTCCTATTGATGGAATTGGTCTACAGGTCTAGAGAGGACACCCCTGGCCAATCATAGCCATGGATAGTTCTGGGTCAGTCGGCTGAACCCGAACTTTTAGGTCAGGTCCGCTCATCTAGGACACCTCAAGGTTACCAGTGGATGGTGTCCACTGCTTGGTGGCATCTATACAACGAGACCTGGTCTGATTAATATCAGGTGGACCTATTTGTATTAGGGTCTTGACAAGGTGCATCTGTGTCATGTGTCCAGAATGTAAGTGGTGTCTATGTGGCATGAGTCTAAAGTTGGAGATGTACATATGTGCAGGGGGCTTAACAACAGGGGTGGCAGTCATAGCAGCTGCTAT
This sequence comes from Engystomops pustulosus, assembly GCF_040894005.1. Lineage (NCBI taxonomy): Eukaryota > Metazoa > Chordata > Amphibia > Anura > Leptodactylidae > Engystomops > Engystomops pustulosus. The sequence continues at coordinate 14,436,496 of NC_092413.1, forward strand.
GGGGCCCACATGGTTAGGGGACACCAGCATCTGGGGTACTGGGTTTGTGTATGCTGGATGTGTGTATATGTATATATGCTGTATGTCTGTATATGGTGATGTTTACATGTTCTATATATGTGTTCATATGTTATGTGTATATGCTGCATGGGTTTGTATGGTACTGTATGTAGGTGTGTATATGATGTATGTATGTATATATGGTGGGTACATAGTGTATATATGTCTGTGTGTATATGATGTATGTATGTATATATGGTGGGTATACAGTGTATGTATGTGTGTATATGCTGTATGTATGTATATATGGCGGGTATATAGTGTATGTAGGTGTGTATATGCTGTATGTATTTATATATGGCAGGTATATACTTTATGTATGTTTATGCTGTATGTGTGTATATGGCATGTATATACTGTATGTATACAAGTATAGTAAATGTGTGTATATATGAGTGTATACATGTATGAGTATACCAATATGTATATTTTTTAAGGCTAAAGAGGGGGCCCCATTCAGAAGTCAGCTATGGGGCCCTGTCTTTCCTGGTTACAATCCTGCGTATGTGATATGTATTCTGCATGTGAGTGGTGCCTTAGCGAGATATCCCATCATGTGGGCGATGCCCATGTGATATGTATCCTATCACAGTGGTGGCGAACCTATGGCACGGGTGCCAGAGGCGACACTCGGAGCCCTTTCTGTGGGCACTTGGGCCATCGCCCCAGCGCACCAGACAGAACTCAAAGAATCTTCCTGCAGTTCCAAGCAACTTAAAAGATGCTGCTTTCAGTCGTATTTTGATACTTACTTCGCTACTTGGGACTGTAGGAAGAGGGAAAATGAGTTTGGGTTTTGGGTTGCAGTTTGGGCACTCGGCCGCTAAAAGGTTCGCCATCACTGGTCTATCATGTAATTGGTGCCCATGTGATATGCAACATTTTAGAAATCTAACGTTCCCCTGTTTATGGCAAAGCTTCACCTCTCTGGGGCAGAGCGTGAAGCAGACCGATCGCTAACATCAACGCAATGAATCGACTTGCTATTGTGTGTTATTGGAATTACCGATTACTGGTTGCGGTTGAAGGGCAGACGCTGCGCACAATTTAACACTACGAGGAAATTACAAAAACATTGGCCCGTTCCAGCTCTCAGCGCGTTACTGTCATATAGAGCAGCGTGGGTGGTAACACCCTGCAGAACACTCATCTATTTGGGTTAAAGCTTTAACCGGTCTCGCACTTACAGGGAGCGGAGGAGGAGGCGGCGTGAAGCCAGGTGGATCCGGCATCCAAAAAACAGGAATTCACAAAAAGAGCTGGATATAAAATACCAGGATAAAGGGGGTATGAAATTTTCACAAATACCCCTGGGGGGAGAGAATAAACACATATTGCCAAGCGTGCAGGGTCACCACAAATCTCCAGCAGCAGCTCCTGGTCTCCAGTCCCAATAATGACAAGTGCATTCCGTACGTGACCACTGTGCCAATCCCAGGGGGGGGGGGGGGGTGTCACAAACAGTATGAAGGTAACGTCTACACTTCTGTTATGGGACTGTACTGGGAGATGTATATTTTATTTACCTTATTCTCTGCCAACTCTATTACACTCTGCATGCTGATAGGACACTATGTACAACCTGCTCAGCTCCTCCTGCTCTATAACATGCTGCCTGCAGATAGGACACTATGTACAATCTGCTCAGCTCCTCCTGCTCTATAGCATGCTGCCTGCAGATAGGACACTGTGTACAATATGCTCAGCTCCTCCTGCTCTATAACATGCTGCCTGCAGATAGGACACTATGTACAATCTGCTCAGCTCCTCCTGCTCTATAACATACTGCCTGCAGATAGGACACTATGTACAATCTGCTCAGCACCTCCTGCTCTGTAACATGCTGCCTGCAGATAGGACACTATGTACAATCTGCTCAGCTCCTCCTGCTCTATAACATGCTGTCTGCAGATATGACACTATGTACAATCTGCTCAGCTCCTCCTGCTCTATAACATGCTGCCTGCAGATAGGACACTATGTACAATCTGCTCAGCTCCTCCTGCTCTATAACATGCTGCCTGCAGATAGGACACTATGTACAATCTGCTCAGCTCCTCCTGCTCTATAACATACTGCCTGCAGATAGGGCACTATGTACAATCTGCTCAGCTCCTCCTGCTCTATAACATGCTGCCTGCAGATAGGACACTATGTACAATCTGCTCAGCTCCTCCTGCTCCTCTATAACATGCTGCCTGCAGATAGGACACTATGTACAATCTGCTCAGCTCCTCCTGCACTATAACATGCTGCCTGCAGATAGGACACTATGTACAATCTGCTCAGCTCCTCCTGCTCTATAACATGCTGCCTGCAGATAGGACACTATGTACAATCTTCCCAGCTCCTCCTGCTCTATAACATGCTGCCTGCAGATAGGACACTATGCACAATCTGCTCTTCTCCTCCTGCTCTATAACATGCTGCCTGCACATAGGACACTATGTACAATCTGCTCAGCTCCTCCTGCTCTATAACATACTGCCTGCAGATAGGACGCTTTGTGCAGTTTATAGACAGGTTTAGGCTTTCGGCAGTCGTTCTGTGTAACCATCACATCCATGAAGTCTGTTTCCCTTTATGAATCGGCCAAACAATGTTTCACTCTTTGAGACCCCCTTTGATCCCCACAAGCTGCTGTTCTGGTGACAACCTGACACCTTTCATTAGGGAAAAAAATAATAAACTGGCAAAAAAAAAAGTCAATTAAAATCCGATTTCAAAAACGGGAAGGTGATAGAATCGTAAATCACAGACACATAGTTATACATCAGAACAAGCGGCCGCAGGGTCCCAAACCAGAGACCACCCTGCGAGAACACGGGACCCCAGATACTCGACAGAACAACACTTACAGCGTCTGTGCAATGAATGACCCTCTTGTCTCCCTGTACACAAGTGTGAGGCCGCTCATAAATTACAATAAACCCGACTGAGCTGCTGCAGAAAATGCTATAATTTGGTTTTTCAAAGAAAAAAAATAAAGCTAAAAATAAGATATTGCTACTGCACATGTATATAATGTATCACCCTACATAGTACAGTATATAATGTATCACCCTACATAGTACAGTATATAATGTATCACCCTACATAATACAGTATATAATGTATCACCCAACATAACACAGTATATAATGTATCACCCTACATAGTACAGTATATAATGTATCACCCTACATAATACAGTATATAATGTATCACCCTACATAGTACAGTATATAATGTATCACCCTACATAGTACAGTATATAATGTATCACCCTACATAATACAGTATATAATGTATCACCCTACATAGTACAGTATATAATGTATCACCCTACATAATACAGTATATAATGTATCACCCTACATAGCACAGTATATAATGTATCACCCTACATAGCACAGTATATAATGTATCACCCTACATAGTACAGTATATAATGTATCACCCTACATAACACAGTATATAATGTATCACCCTACATAGTACAGTATATAATGTATCACCCTACATAGCACAGTATATAATGTATCACCCTACATAACACAGTATATAATGTATCACCCTACATAGTACAGTATATAATGTATCACCCTACATAACACCGTATATAATGTATCACCCTACATAGTACAGTATATAATGTATCACCCTACATAGTACAGTATATAATGTATCACCCTACATAACACAGTATATAATGTATCACCCTACATAGTACAGTATATAATGTATCACCCTACATAGCACAGTATATAATGTATCACCCTACATAACACAGTATATAATGTATCACCCTACATAGCACAGTATATAATGTATCACCCTACATAGTACAGTATATAATGTATCACCCTACATAGAACAGTATATAATGTATCACCCTACATAACACAGTATATAATGTATCACCCTACATAGTACAGTATATAATGTATCACCCTACATAGCACAGTATATAATGTATCACCCTACATAACACAGTATATAATGTATCACCCTACATAGTACAGTATATAATGTACCACCCTACATAGTACAGTATATAATGTATCACCCAACATAGTACAGTATATAATGTATCACCCTACATAACACCGTATATAATGTATCACCCTACATAACACCATATATAATGTATCACCCTACATAGTACAGTATATAATGTATCACCCTACATAGCACAGTATATAATGTATCACCCTACATAACACAGTATATAATGTATCACCCTACATAATACAGTATATAATGTATCACCCTACATAGTACAGTATATAATGTATCACCCTACATAACACAGTATATAATGTATCACCCAACATAGTACAGTATATAATGTATCACCCTACATAGCACAGTATATAATGTATCACCCTACATAGTACAGTATATAATGTATCACCCTACATAACACAGTATATAATGTATCACCCTACATAGTACAGTATATAATGTATCACCCAACATAACACAGTATATAATGTATCACCCTACATAGTACAGTATATAATGTATCACCCTACATAATACAGTATATAATGTATCACCCAACACAGTATATAATGTATCACCCTACATAGTACAGTATATAATGTATCACCCTACATAGTACAGTATATAATGTATCACCCTACATAACACAGTATATAATGTATCACCCAACACAGTATATAATGTATCACCCTACATAGTACAGTATATAATGTATCACCCTACATAACACAGTATATAATGTATCACCCTACATAGTACAGTATATAATGTATCACCCAACATAACACAGTATATAATGTATCACCCTACATAGTACAGTATATAATGTATCACCCTACATAGTACAGTATATAATGTATCACCCAACATAACACAGTATATAATGTATCACCCTACATAACACAGTATATAATGTATCACTCTACATAATACAGTATATAATGTATCACCCTACATAATACAGTATATAATGTATCACCCTACATAGTACAGTATATAATGTATCACCCTACATAACACAGTATATAATGTATCACCCAACACAGTATATAATGTATCACCCAACACAGTATATAATGTATCACCCTACATAGTACAGTATATAATGTATCACCCTACATAGCACAGTATATAATGTATCACCCAACATAACACAGTATATAATGTATCACCCTACATAGCACAGTATATAATGTATCACCCTACATAGTACAGTATATAATGTATCACCCTACATAGTACAGTATATAATGTATCACCCTACATAGCACAGTATATAATGTATCACCCTACATAGTACAGTATATAATGTATCACCCTACATAGCACAGTATATAATGTATCACCCTACATAGTACAGTATATAATGTATCACCCTACATAGCACTGTATATAATGTATCACCCTACATAACACAGTATATAATGTATCACCCTACATAATACAGTATATAATGTATCACCCTACATAACACAGTATATAATGTATCACCCTACATAACACAGTATATAATGTATCACCCTACATAGTACAGTATATAATGTATCACCCTACATAGTACAGTATATAATGTATCACCCTATATAATACAGTATATAATGTATCACCCTACATAACACAGTATATAATGTATCACCCTACATAGCACAGTATATAATGTATCACCCAACATAACACAGTATATAATGTATCACCCTACATAGTACAGTATATAATGTATCACCCTACATAACACAGTATATAATGTATCACCCTACATAGCACAGTATATAATGTATCACCCAACATAACACAGTATATAATGTATCACCCTACATAGTACAGTATATAATGTATCACCCTACATAGCACTGCATATAATGTATCACCCTACATAACACAGTATATAATGTATCACCCTACATAACACAGTATATAATGTTTAACCCACATAGTACAGTATATAATGTATCAACCTACATAGCACAGTATATAATGTATCACCCAACATAACACAGTATATAATGTATCACCCTACATAACACACTATATAATGTATCACCCTACATAGTACAGTAAATAATGTATCACCCTACATAGTACAGTATATAATGTATCACCCTACATAGTACAGTATATAATGTATCACCCTACATAACACAGTATATAATGTATCACCCTACATAGTACAGTATATAATGTATCACCCTACATAATACAGTATATAATGTATCACCCTACATAGTACAGTATATAATGTATCACCCTACATAACACAGTATATAATGTATCACCCTACATAGTACAGTATATAATGTATCACCCTACATAACACAGTATATAATGTATCACCCTACATAGTACAGTATATAATGTATCACCCTACATAACACAGTATATAATGTATCACCCTACATAGTACAGTATATAATGTATCACCCTACATAACACAGTATATAATGTATCACCCTACATAGTACAGTATATAATGTATCACCCTACATAATACAGTATATAATGTATCACCCAACATAGCACAGTATATAATGTATCACCCTACATAACACCGTATATAATGTATCACCCTACATAGTACAGTATATAATGTATCACCCTACATAACACAGTATATAATGTATCCTCATACATAGTACAGTATATAATGTATCACCCTACATAACACAGTATATAATGTATCACCCTACATAACACAGTATATAATGTATCACCCTACATAGTACAGTATATAATGTATCACCCTACAAAGTACAGTATATAATGTATCACCCTACATAGTACAGTATATAATGTATCACCCTACATAGTACAGTATATAATGTATCACCCTACATAGCACAGTATATAATGTATCACCCTACATAGTACAGTATATAATGTATCACCCTACATAGTACAGTATATAATGTATCACCCTACATAATACAGTATATAATGTATCACCCTACATAGCACAGTATATAATGTATCACCCTACATAGTACAGTATATAATGTATCACCCTACATAACACAGTATATAATGTATCACCCTACATAGTACAGTATATAATGTATCACCCTACATAACACAGTATATAATGTATCACCCAACATAGTACAGTATATAATGTATCCCCCAACATAGTACAGTATATAATGTATCACCCTACAAAGTACAGTATATAATGTATCACCCTACATAACACAGTATATAATGTATCACCCTACATAGTACAGTATATAATGTATCACCCTACAAAGTACAGTATATAATGTATCACCCTACATAACACAGTATATAATGTATCACCCTACATAGTACAGTATATAATGTATCACCCTACATAGTACAGTATATATTGTATCACCCTACATAACACAGTATATAATGTATCACCCTACAAAGTACAGTATATAATGTATCACCCTACATAGTACAGTATATATTGTCCTACATAGTACAGTATATAATGTATCACCCTACATAACACAGTATATAATGTATCACCCTACATAGTACAGTATATAATGTATCACCCTACATAGTACAGTATATAATGTATCACCGTACATAACACAGTATATAATGTTTCACCCTACAAAGTACAGTATATAATGTATCACCCTACATAGTACAGTATATAATGTATCACCCTACATAGCACAGTATATAATGTATCACCCTACATAGTACAGTATATAATGTATCACCCTACAAAGTACAGTATATAATGTATCACCCTACATAGTACAGTATATAATGTATCACCCTACATAATACAGTATATAATGTATCACCCTACATAGCACAGTATATAATGTATCACCCTACATAGTACAGTATATAATGCATCACCCTACATAACACAGTATATAATGTATCACCCTACATAGTACAGTATATAATGTATCACCCTACATAACACAGTATATAATGTATCACCCAACATAGTACAGTATATAATGTATCCCCCAACATAGTACAGTATATAATGTATCACCCTACAAAGTACAGTATATAATGTATCACCCTACATAGTACAGTATATAATGTATCACCCTACATAACACAGTATATAATGTATCACCCTACATAGTACAGTATATAATGTATCACCCTACATAGTACAGTATATAATGTATCACCCTACATAACACAGTATATAATGTATCACCCTACATAGTACAGTATATAATGTATCACCCTACATAGTACAGTATATATTGTATCACCCTACATAACACAGTATATAATGTATCACCCTACAAAGTACAGTATATAATGTATCACCCTACATAGTACAGTATATAATGTCCTACATAGTACAGTATATAATGTATCACCCTACATAACACAGTATATAATGTATCACCCTACATAGTACAGTATATAATGTATCACCCTACATAGTACAGTATATAATGTATCACCGTACATAGCACAGTATATAATGTATCACCCTACATAACACAGTATATAATGTACCACCCTACATAGTACAGTATATAATGTATCACCCTACATAGTAAAGTATATAATGTATCACCCTACATAACACAGTATATAATGTATCACCCTACATAGTACAGTATATAATGTATCACCCTACATAACACAGTATATAATGTATCACCCAACATAGTACAGTATATAATGTATCCCCCAACATAGTACAGTATATAATGTATCACCCTACAAAGTACAGTATATAATGTATCACCCTACATAGTACAGTATATAATGTATCACCCTACATAACACAGTATATAATGTATCACCCTACATAGTACAGTATATAATGTATCACCCTACATAGTACAGTATATAATGTATCACCCTACATAACACAGTATATAATGTATCACCCTACATAACACAGTATATAATGTATCACCCTACATAGTACAGTATATAATGTATCACCCTACATAGTACAGTATATATTGTATCACCCTACATAACACAGTATATAATGTATCACCCTACAAAGTACAGTATATAATGTATCACCCTACATAGTACAGTATATAATGTCCTACATAGTACAGTATATAATGTATCACCCTACATAACACAGTATATAATGTATCACCCTACATAACACAGTATATAATGTATCACCCTACATAGTACAGTATATAATGTATCACCCTACATAGTACAGTATATAATGTATCACCGTACATAGCACAGTATATAATGTATCACCCTACATAACACAGTATATAATGTACCACCCTACATAGTACAGTATATAATGTATCACCCTACATAGTAAAGTATATAATGTATCACCCTACATAACACAGTATATAATGTATCACCCAACATAGTACAGTATATAATGTATCACCCAACATAACACAGTATATAATGTATCCCCCAACATAGTACAGTATATAATGTATCACCCAACATAACACAGTATATAATGTATCACCCAACATAACACAGTATATAATGTATCACCCAACATAACACAGTATATAATGTATCACCCAACATAACACAGTATATAATGTATCACCCTACATAGTACAATATATAATGTATCACCCAACATAACACAGTATATAATGTATCACCCTACATAGTACAGTATATAATGTATCACCCTACATAACACAGTATATAATGTATCACCCTACATAGTACAGTATAAAATGTATCACCCTACATAACACAGTATATAATGTATCACCCAACATAGTACAGTATATAATGTATCACCCTACAAAGTACAGTATATAATGTATCACCCTACATAATACAGTATATAATGTATCACCCTACATAGTACAGTATATAATGTATCACCCTACATAACACAGTATATAATGTATCACCCTACATAGTACAGTATATAATGTATCACCCTACAAAGTACAGTATATAATGTATCACCCTACATAGCACAGTATATAATGTATCACCCTACATAGTACAGTATATAATGTATCACCCTACATAACACAGTATATAATGTATCACCCTACATAACACAGTATATAATGTATCACCCTACATAGTACAGTATATAATGTATCACCCTACATAGTACAGTATATAATGTATCACCCTACATAACACAGTATATAATGTATCACCCTACATAGTACAGTATATAATGTATCACCCTACATAGTACAGTATATATTGTATCACCCTACATAACACAGTATATAATGTATCACCCTACAAAGTACAGTATATAATATATCACCCTACATAGTACAGTATATAATGTCCTACATAGTACAGTATATAATGTATCACCCTACATAACACAGTATATAATGTATCACCCTACATAGTACAGTATATAATGTATCACCCTACATAGTACAGTATATAATGTATCACCGTACATAGCACAGTATATAATGTATCACCCTACATAACACAGTATATAATGTACCACCCTACATAGTACAGTATATAATGTATCACCCTACATAGTAAAGTATATAATGTATCACCCTACATAACACCGTATATAATGTATCACCCAACATAACACAGTATATAATGTATCACCCTACATAGTACAGTATATAATGTATCACCCTACATAGTACAGTATATAATGTATCACCCAACATAACACAGTATATAATGTATCACCCTACATAGTACAGTATATAATGTATCACCCTACATAGTACAGTATATAATGTACCACCCTACATAGTACAGTATATAATGTACCACCCTACATAGAACAGTATATAATGTATCACCCTACATAGTACAGTATATAATGTATCACCCTACATAGTACAGTATATAATGTACCACCCTACATAGTACAGTATATAATGTACCACCCTACATAGTACAGTATATAATGTATCACCCTACATAGTACAGTATATAATGTATCACCCAACATAACACAGTATATAATGTATCACCCTACATAGTACAGTATATAATGTACCACCCTACATAACACAGTATATAATGTATCACCCTACATAGTACAGTATATAATGTATCACCCTACATAGAACAGTATATAATGTATCACCCTACATAGTACAGTATATAATGTACCACCCTACATAGTACAGTATATAATGTACCACCCTACATAGTACAGTATATAATGTATCACCCTACATAGTACAGTATATAATGTATCACCCAACATAACACAGTATATAATGTATCACCCTACATAGTACAGTATATAATGTATCACCCTACATAGTACAGTATATAATGTACCACCCTACATAACACAGTATATAATGTATCACCCTACATAGTACAGTATATAATGTATCACCCTACATAGAACAGTATATAATGTATCACCCTACATAGTACAGTATATAATGTACCACCCTACATAGTACAGTATATAATGTACCACCCTACATAGTACAGTATATAATGTATCACCCTACATAGTACAGTATATAATGTATCACCCAACATAACACAGTATATAATGTATCACCCTACATAGTACAGTATATAATGTATCACCCTACATAGTACAGTATATAATGTACCACCCTACATAACACAGTATATAATGTATCACCCTACATAGTACAGTATATAATGTATCACCCTACATAGTACAGTATATAATGTATCACCCTACATAGAACAGTATATAATGTACCACCCTACATAGTACAGTATATAATGTACCACCCTACATAGTACAGTATATAATGTATCACCCTACATAGTACAGTATATAATGTATCACCCTACATAGTACAGTATATAATGTACCACCCTACATAGTACAGTATATAATGTACCACCCTACATAGAACAGTATATAATGTATCACCCTACATAGTACAGTATATAATGTATCACCCAACATAACACAGTATATAATGTATCACCCTACATAGTACAGTATATAATGTATCACCCTACATAACACAGTATATAATGTATCACCCTACATAATACAGTATATAACGTATCCTCATACATAACAGGCAAATTATTTCCAGGGACACTTGGCCACTGAGCCGGGGCATTTAAGGCCGCGCTGTTTTCCGGGGGAATTTGCTGAGCTACAAAACTGCATTATGTCAGGTCTAATAAATTTTGCTGAGATTCACCATTCTGTATTTATATTTAGATTTATAGTGGGATGAAAAAAAATATATATATTGAAAATTGCACTTATAAAATTGCACTACTTATATGTAGTTTCACAGGCTGTTACAATGTGGAGAAGCACTTCTCCCTCCCACTGTGTGAGACAGTCTAACAGCCTGTGAGGGAGGGGCTCTGGTGGGATCACCAAACAAGCCACCGATGAACAGTACATGGCCAAGAGAACTCCCCTCAGACAGCGAAAGGGGGGATGTGGTAATACACAGTTTAACAGTCTGTGAAGCTACAACATAGAGGGGCTCTTGTAACGCCCCCAAAGCCCTTCTGGCTCGTTTGCATAATTTTAACAGTTGATTTTAAAAATTAAGGAGGCCATGGATTACAAATATATATGAAAATTACCACGGTGCATGCTGTGCATAGTGAAGCAACGGTCAGCACACCTTCATTTATGCCCAAGAGGACCCCCAATAGCCAACAGCTAAATGGGTAGTTCAGGCATATGGACACTATGCAACTGTCCAATATCAGGAATAGGTCAAAAACGTGACAATAAGGACAAGTACATGATACTCACTGGACATCAAATTATATCAACACTCGGGAAGCACTGGTGGCTCTTCTTGTCTCATGTAGCCATAGTTAATCCATTATAAATAAGACAAAGAACCTAGATTGACTTGGATCCAAAAGTGAGGTCTGTTGGTAGGGTTGGGCTGAAGTTCTGTAGACCAAAGTTCTCTAGATTATTCTGGGGTCTACGTTTTATCTATACACAACATGTCCATTGCCACTTATTTCCAGACTACCCAACACCAACGCTAACCAGACAACTCTTGTGGTGGGTTAACTCTCAGGGGAACATCATGAGATGCAATTCAACATTACTGAGCCTTTTTGAACTGCCCAACTATCTCGAGAGAGATGTAAAGCCTTCATATGCATAAGATGACCCTGCCAAAAGTCCAGCCAACTTTGTTTGGCCAGATGGCCGGAGATTAGCCAACGTTTTCTATGGTAGGACCATTTGTGATTTGTGGCCATAATTAACTGTAAAACTAAAATTTATCAGGTCATATGGAGAAGGTCACAAAAACAGCTGTGGTTCCACCAAACAAACTACCTATGAACAACCAGCTTCAACCACTTCATGGCCAAAAGAATAGTTTAGTCATTATAGACAATGAACCTAGATTGACTTGGATCCATACATGAGGTCACACAACATGTGCATTACCACTTTGTGGTGGGCCAACAGTCTGGTGAACATCACTGAAAATGAAACCTTTTTGAGTTGGCCAGCTATCTGGAGAGAAAAAGATGTGAAGCCTCCATTGACATAAGATGGTCCTACCAAAAGTCCAGCCAACTTTGGTTGGCCAGATGGCCTGAGGCACCATTATAGGTTATTTGTGAATCATGGCCAGAAGAACAGTAAGGCTAAGTAAGGTTTTTTTTTTCTGTAAAACAAAATTTATCAAGTAATATGGAGAAGGTCAAAACCAGCTATGGTTCCACCAAACAAACTACCCAAACAATTCATGGCCAAAAGAATACATAAGAAACATGAATGTCTCATGTAGCCATAGTTGAGCCATTATAGACAAGACAATGAACCTAGATTGACTTGGACCCAAAAGTGAGGTCAGTTGGTAGGGTAGGGCTTAAAGGAAACCTACCATGAGGATTCCATGAAGTAGACCTGATGGTAGATTCCTCCTGCTGCCTCTGCCCTAATCTGTAATTTAATAATCCTGGAACCTAAAATATCTTGTTAAAAACTTTATTTTAGTAATATGTAAATTAACTGTAGAGGCTACTGGAGTAGTCATAGCTCCCAGTGTCCGGCCAGGCTCGTACACGCCCCAGTAGCCTCTGCAGTTAACTGTAGAGGCTACTGGAGTAGTCATAGCTCCCAGTGTCCGGCCAGGCTCGTATACGCCCCAGTAGCCTCTGCAGTTAACTGTAGAGGCTACTGGAGTAGTCATAGCTCCCAGTGTCCGGCCAGGCTCGTATACGCCCCAGTAGCCTCTGCAGTTAATTTACATATTACAAAAATAAAGTTTTTTTTTAACAAGTTAGGTTCCAGGATTATTAAATTACAGATTAGGGCAGAGGCAGGCAGGAGGAATCTACCATCAGATCTACTTCTTCTTCATGGTAGGTTTCCTTTAAGTTCTCTAGACCTTTCAAAAGAGAAGATTATTCTGGGGTTTATGCTCTATTTATACACAACATATATATTGCCACTCTTTACTCCTGACTACCCCATACCAATATATCCTTACTTACTACCAGACACCTTTTGGGGTGAGGTAACTCTCAGGAGAACATCATGATCCTTTTAGAGCTGGTCAGCTGAAGCCTCCATGGACATAAGATGATCAAGCCAAAAGTCCAGCCAACTTTGATTGCCCACATGGCCTAAGATTAGCCAACTTTTTCTTATGTGGCGCCAACCTAGGTTATTTGTGAATAAGGGCCAGAAGAACAGTAAGTGCTTTTTTTTGCTTAACTGTTAAAATAAAATGTAGCAGGTCATGCGGAGAAGGTCAAAAACCAGCTGTTGTTCCACCAAACAAACCACCGGTGAACAGCTCATGGCCAAGAGAGTACGTAAGAAAAGAGGTTTAGCATGATGGAACATCTGGTTTAAACCTGAGCATAGACCTCTGTTGGCAGGTTCACAATTTTCGACAGGAACTGTTGGGTCAAGTAGACCCTCGGCCAAGAGTTGTCATAAGGGAAACAAGAATGCATTGGTAGTAGGTTTTTTTGGATCTTCTTGGAGGAGCTCTTCAGGAGATGTCTAGAACTGCAGCTCAGGTCTACTTACTGGAATACGGCTAAGCTGCAATACCGGGCACAGCCCACTGGCAAAAGTGGGCGCTGTTCTAGAAAATTTTAGATCCTTTCTCTAATTCCAAACAACTTAGTCCTGGATTGTTGGCATCTATTATCCAGTATCCCGAGTCTCGTTCTTCCCTTCTGCCTCTCCTAAAAAGCTGTTTTGCGTTAAACATATGCGGCACTGAACATATCTTAATCTGTTAAATCTTCCTCCAACACTCTTGAAGACTGTGCTACTGTTTTGGAATAGAAAAGGTATGTCAGAAAGAAGGGCTCCCGGGGGAGATCTATTGAATATGTTTATTAAATACAAAGTTGAAGACTGTAAAGACTCTTATAAAAAGCAAATAACAGACTCCAGTGTGAGAAAGGTACAAACTCCGAGGACTGGCACACGGGCAAATTGGCAGAGCCCCCGCTGCTGCGGCCAGTAAGCACAGTGTGTGTAATGTGGAGCGTGAATGTTAAAGTCAACCTGTAATTTAGGGCCTAAAATTTCTAGAAAAAGAATATGATCCAGTGTCTTGTACATACATAAGCCAGGAAATCTACCATCGAAATCCATCATGATAAACCGGGGACATTACTCATAGATCCAGGCACCGGGATTGTGCTAATAGTCTTATATTTGCTATCCATGGCCTCCTTCCTTCTAAAAGCAACTTTTATAATCATGCTAATGAGCCAGAAGGGCTACTCTAGACCCTCTGTGATCTGGCTTTACAAGCTGCTACACTGTCTCAATGTAACAGCCTGTGAAGCTACAGAACGTACGGGCTATGAAATCACCACCAAAGCCGTTCTGGTTTATTGGCATAATTTTAAAAGTTGATTTTAGAAAGAAGAAGGCCATGGATAATAAATTACTACAGAGTCACGGTGCTTGGGTCGATGAGTAAGTGTCCCTGGTTTATTATGATGGTAGATTTCCTTTAAAGGGGGTTTCCTGATGCCCAAATCATCCCACGAATTAAAACACCATTGTTTAGGGCACTCTTTAAGCTTTCCAGAAACATCTTTCTTGTTTCCAGGGGATCTATGGTTTTGAAGAAAAAAAATTTTTTAAATATTTTTGGCTTAGGTGCACTAGGGGCGGGGCAGTGCCTACTTGTGCGCTTCTTTTTACTACAAAACACCAGCCCTTTACACAATGAACTCCCATAGAAATAACAGGTAGAAATGAGAAAATGGGTGTAACAGCCCCGCCTCCAGTGCATCAACAACCTAATTTGCACATAAATCTAAATGTGCCAAAATACTAGATTTGTGTTAAAAAAAGAAAATAATGTATGTAAAGGTTATAAAGTGAGATAAGCAGTGTGGTTTTTACTTGTGGGGTAACACCGTAGTTGGTAGATTTCCTTTATTGTTATAGAGACCACACAGTTTTTCACAAAATTGCTCCAGGTCCACCCACCTCCCTCCGACTGGCTCATAAAGTCACATGTTCTTGTCAGGATATAGTGGTGAACCAGGAACTAGACAGTTGGACTACCGTGAAACGGTGAAATGTGACTGGGCGGAGAATGTGATTCAGTCAGATTCTAAACCAACAGGATGTAGTCGTGAACCAGGAAGTAGATGGTTGGAGTATCGTGAAACGGTGAAATGTGAGTGGGCGGAGAATATGATTCAGTCAGATTCTAAACCAACAGGATGTAGTCGTGAACCAGGAAGTAGATGGTTGGAGTATCGTGAAACGGTGAAATGTGAGTGGGCGGAGAATATGATTCAGTCAGATTCTAAACCAACAGGATGTAGTCGTGAAACAGGAAGTAGACGGTTGGAGTACCGTGAAACAGTGAAATGTGAGTGGGCGGAGAATATGATTCAGTCAGATTCTAAACCAACAGGATGTAGTCGTAAAAAACAGGAAGTAGACAGTTGGACTAGCGTGAATCGGTATGTTTCTGCTCCTATTAAAAGGTGCCTACATCTCTACATTAGTAGTTTGGGAAGCATTTAGGACCTGACAGCGCAAAGCGCTAGGGAGGGTATGTTCACCACGAGAGCAAGGTCTGCCCTCACGACCGACGAGTACCGGTATATTGTTTTCTATCGATTACTTGATCTACTTTCTGTCAATGGCCTAATAAACTACTACGAGAATATTGTCAGAACACCTTCTAGATCATGTTTCTTTCATGATCCCAGCATGGTAACATCATCCAGAATTGTGATGTAAATGAGATGTATAAAATTAAGGAGGCAGAGAGTTTAACGCTGAAGTCAAGTTCTCCCCACCTCAGAATGCCCTCTTTACTGTAACTGATGGTCCCAAATCCAAAGACATCCCTAACTGGTTCTGCTAAAGTCCAGCGCTTGATGTCAATCACAGGGGAGGAGGTGTTCATAGCTGGGGAGAACTGGACTTCAGTGTTAAACCATCTGCCTCCCTTACTTTATACAACTTATTTGTGTCTCACTTCAAAATTGATTTTCTGGATGATGCCACCACCCTGGGCCATGAAAGAAACATGATCTGGAGGGGGTTCAGCTGCTTGGCTACATACTGGTAGTGGTTTATTAGGGCAATGTCTAACATGGTTTCTTCTAACATCTTTGTAAGTCAACGTAATTTTTATAAAATTTTAGGGTCAATAATTTAGAGTCTTCACCCAACTACAAATATAGAATTCTGTACTATTTTTCGCTCGTGAATATCATTTTGTATTTCGATGAGGTCATCTCACCCACCGCCCGGCCATAAATCAGCATAATTTCTGCTCCTTATTCCACTGTGGTTCCTACTTTACCTCACACACGCGTAGAAAAACGAGGTGGTTTTTCCTATCCAAATAAACTCTGCTAAGCAGAATTTAGGCTGAAGAGCGCTTGACAGCTAGCAGGAGCGGTTTTGTTTTTTTGAAAAATGTTTAGGGGGTGGTTTTTTATTATGCACTTATTTGCATAATTCCTATAAGGAGGAGTTATGAAAGAAAGACAAGACCACATTTTTATGGAAGTATGAAGATATCTGCAACATGGTTTATCCAGCCACATATAGTAGATATATATATATATATATAACTATACACCTCGGATACAGAAGCATTATTAGAACTTGGTGTTGGGGCAAACCCAAAGTGTAGTTAAGTAGTAGAACCCTCCTACCTCTGCTGACTTAAAATTATCCCTTTAAGAAGACATATGGGCACTGCCTCCCTTGTTGATGTGAGAAATGTTATGACTAGAGCAACACTCACTTATAGTCAGAAGCAGAGACCCTGATGACGGGTGGTCCCTGATGACATTGAGGAGGGACATGGACGTACACCTCAACTTCACTGAACAATCTGTCAGGGTTCAGGGTCTGTGGACCCCCTTTACCGTGGCGGGAGATGGTACTAGCCGACATCTGGGACCGAAGTCTAAGTGGCACCTGGTCTTCACCAGAGCCCGCCGCAAAGCGGGATGGACTTGCCGCGGCGGGGTACCACCAGGTCGTTCCACAGGTGCGACTAGCCCGCGCAGGTTCGAGGTCAGGACCAAGCACGAAGTCAGGGCAGGTGGCAGAGATGCAGAGGTCGGAGATTAGGTCCGAGGTCACGACAGGAGGTCAACTCAGAGGCAGGGAACAAGGAATGACACAGGAACTCACTGGGAAGCTTTGTCTAGGGCTAATAAGCGCGAAGGCTCCCTTCTCTCCCCGACGGACTTTATGGGAAAGACCGAAGTGCCAGCGCTAATCAGCCCTTTAAATTTACGAGCGCCGGCGCAGCCAGGGCTGGACGGGAGCAGGCTCGTGGGAAGGTAAGTGAGGGTAGGGGGCGCCGTGGTGTGCCTGCAATCCAAGGCATGGACAACCGTGACACAACCGTTGGGGTACCTGAAGGTTCATAAGGACCTCTGGGTTTTTTAGTGTCCTTAATCGTCCTTAAAGGGCCAGTAAGTGCCACACTGAGTGGATGTATGACATGCAGCTACCCCCTCGCCCATGTCAGATTGGTGGACCCATTAAGGTTTCTTGGCTCCACTAATGGACTGAAATGTGATAACTGTCTCTTTATTCCAAAAATTGGCCCAGATCAGAAAAACTTGGCTTAACAATACACATGACTTCAACCCAAGTCAACTTTTTACATTTTTGTTCATAAAAATAATTAAAAATGCTTCTTCTTGAAATGAATGAAAACAAAGGATTGACCACAACAATCGTAGATCCCTTCAAGAGTGATTTCTTAATTCCACTAGAGAAACATTCAAATAAAAGGGCATTCCAAGAACTTTAAGAAGGACTGGAGATGATTTAAGGTCTCTCTACCCCGCAGTGTAAACACAACTATTAGGAGTCTCCATTTTGCTGTGTCCAAAGATGCTTCTACGTACGATGAGTTCTGTAAACTACAAACAGATGCTCCCCGGCCGCCCAGTCTGCCCTCCCTCCGAGGATGATGCAAAACTTCCTGGGGTGAGAAGCTACTGAGGTCCTTAAACAGAAGCCTAGAAACACACAAAACAGAAAGATTCCAAACTACTGACCCATCCCTGCAAGAAATATCTAGAAATATTCACAGATGACTCAAGTTTATCTTTGCTTATATACAGGAGGAGTAGGAAATTCATTAAGAAGAGACAACACTGCCCTTGAGTGAACTAACTTGGGTCTCTGTCAATTACCTCCTCCCTACCCCTTGTCTAGGACCGTTTCTGTTATGGGGGTCCTGTTAGCATGCTACTGCCAAGTCCTCTTCTCCGACTGCTTCTGTTATGGGGGTCCTGTCAGTATACTGCTTCCTACCCCTTATCTAGGACTGTTTCAGTTATGGGGGTCCTGTCAGTATCCTGCGGCCGAGCCCTAGTCTCTGCTTCTGTTTAGGGGGCCTGGCAGTATCCTGCAACCTAACCCTTGTCTCGGACTGTTTCTGGCTGTGTAGCCATTGTCTCTGCTTAGGTTTAGGGAGGGTCCTACTGCCTAGTTCCGATCTTGGACTGTTTCATTTATGGGGTCCTGTCCGTATCTTGCACCGCGACCATAGTGGTCAAGTAATACCAACATACAGTGAACCAATAAATGATCTACAGTGGGTATGGAAAGCCACTGTGCTCTTAGGAACCTTGAGTACTGCAGACATTCTTTTGTAACCTTTGTAGCCAGATCTGTGCCTTGTCAAAATTCTGTCTCTAAACTCCTTGGGCAGTTCCTTAGACCTTATGATTCTCATGTGCTCTGACATTCACAGTGAGCTGTGAGGTCTTATATAGACAGGTGTGTGCCTTTCCTAAACGAGTCCAATCTGTTTAATTAAACACGGCTGGACTCCAATGAAGGAGTAGAACCATCTCAAGGAGGATCAGAAATGGCAGCATGTGAGTGTAAATATGAGCGTCATAAAAAAGTGTTTGAATACTTCTGACCATGTGATATTTCAGTTTTTCTTGTTTTAACATTATCAAAAATATCTATATTTCTTTTTTTTGTCTGTCAGGATGGGGGCAGAGTGCACATTAATGAGCAAAATAAGAACTTTATTGATCTTGCCAATTGGCTGCAATGTAACAAAGAGTGCAAATTTTAATATGGGTCTGTACCCACTGTATACATAAGTTTTATACAGTGTCTACATATATTGCTATGTGCTTTTCACATAACATGGGTACATCTTTGGGACCACCCTGTTGTCAGCTTTAGAAATCCCATAGAAGTGAATGGTGGTCCTACTTACAGTAGGTGTCATTTGTGGCACAACCCTTTAAGGGAGGATGAGGATGAACATTTCTACATTTGAAGAGTGTAAACAGGGTTAAATAAACCATTTCATGAGTCCACAACTGTTACCAGTGTCTCTGTGGTTTCCTGGGATATCCCCGAAATACACGTGATTCAGCCTTACTCACATCACAAATTCTGGGATACTAGGAAGGGGTTAATCAAATTCTGGCCAAGGAAAAATCGAAATCCCAAACAGAAGGGTGGCGGGTTGGAAAAAAAAAAGCGAAACAAAGGAATTATATGAGGGAAACACTGGTTTTGGAAAGAATGACAGCTTTATAGTCGAAATTAAAAAAAAAATTCCGCTTTTGACTTCCACAGGAAGCGTCGAAATTAAAGTTTCTGAAATAAATCCAACACTTAGAAATTCAATTATCTCCCCTCCAGAATATTTTAATCACGGGGCGAAAAAACAGATGTTTAAACATCGAGGTCTAAACTCCAAGGCAACTTCTGGCCTCTGCATGGGGTTGTTGTTGTTTTTTTTTTTTACTTTTTTTGTTTTTTTTTAGTTGAAATTTTCTTTTTAAAGTTAAAAAAAAAATAAAAATTTTGAAAGAAGAAACAAGAAACAAGAAGCTTCTCCATTGTTGCATCTGGCGAGCTGCGAGTCTTGCGAATGAAACAACGGCCTAGTCAGGAGCCGGGACAGATGTGGTATTTCGCAGTGTGGTGTGGGGTTTTGATACGGCCAGATAGAGCCAAATAAACACGGCCGGGGTCAGGGGAACAGAAGGAAGTTTTGTGCCGAGCAGAAGAATACTGCAGTATTAGCTAATTGACTTAATGTTAAGTCAACAGAAACACTCCGTCTCCCTCCGTCTTGTTTTTCAAGGGAATTTTTTTTTGTATGAGAAAAAAAAAATAAATAACAAAAACATTTGTTCGGTTTAAAAAATAAAAACAAAAAATAAAGAAAAATAAAGAAATTTTCGACGGGGTTGGAACTGGCAGCCACGATGAGCTTGGGGTCACGGGTTCAAATCCAAGGGGCGCGTGATGTGCACTACGTGTTCCCGTCCTCCCCGGGATGATGATGATGATGACATGGTTTTCCTCCTCGTGCTCCGATTCGATTCATACGGAAAGGTTAATTGCTTTCCCATGAAATTGTGTACGGCTTTGGTAGGGAAATTACGCGGGGGAGCTCCGGGGGGAGCGGCTGTAAGGTGCGCTTAATACTTTTTTTGCACTTCAAAAATGTCAGCACTGGGCGTATAAGTGAAGGGTAAGAGCCCGGATTGTTTCCACTGGAGACGTTTTTTTTTGGCTTTTACTATATACAAAGACCTTGTAGTAATCCAAAGTCCATGGCTCAAATTTATCACATTGGGTCTCATTTACTAAGGGTGAGAACGCCGCACTTGTCGGGTTTCGTGATTATTTCCGTTTTGCGCCGAATTGCCCTGGGTTTTTGGCGCACGCGATCGGATTGTGGCGCATCGGTGCTGGCTTGCATGCGACAGAAATGGGGGGCGTGGCCGTCGGCCAACCCGACGGATACGGACAAACCGCGGAATTTAAAAAGCTAATTGTGTCACAAGATCATGCACTCACATGCACCAGTAAGAAGGGGGGAATTCATCAAGACTAGAACGCCAGTCTTAAAATTACCCCCTCGGGCGGTCCTGCGCCCCTATATTCACTAAGAGACTAGTTATCCGGCAGAGACTATAGTAAATATGACAGGCCGGGTCTGAGAAACTCAGAAGCTGACAGGGAGATTCATGTGGATTCTCTGCCAGAAAACTGTCGGAGAAACTATAATGAATCTCCCCCCACATCTCT
The DNA here is from genome assembly GCF_040894005.1 of Engystomops pustulosus. Lineage (NCBI taxonomy): Eukaryota > Metazoa > Chordata > Amphibia > Anura > Leptodactylidae > Engystomops > Engystomops pustulosus. The sequence goes on from NC_092413.1 coordinate 14,458,967, forward strand.
ATACCTTACTTAGAAGCATCATCATGTAGGACATTAATGAGTAGTACTAACTTGAACTGGTGGGAATAAAGCACTTGGAGTGAGATAGAAACTTACTACTAGCACCAGCAGTCTCAGGTTACTTTCTCTCCTCTTAATAATCATATTACAGACTGTTTCCTCTTTCTTTCTCTAACCTCTCTCCGGCATCTCCATCTCTTCTCTCACCTTTCTCAGGGTCCTTCATTTTATCTGTTCCCACTCAGACTCCTCCCACTTTCCTTCTCTATCCTCTCTCTGACTCTTCCCTCTTTGCCTCTAAGACAACATTTCCATATCCTCTCTCAGACTCCTCCCTCTTTCCATCTCTATCCTCTCTCAGACTCCTCCCTCTTTCCATCTCTATCCTCTCTCAGACTCCTCCCTTTTCCTTCTCTATCCTCTATGACTCCTCCCACTTTCCTTTTCTATCATCTCTTTGACTCTTCCCTCTTTGCCTGTAAGACAACTCCCTCTTTCCATTTCTATCCTTTCTCAGACTCCTCCCTCTTTCAATCTCTATCCTCCTATAAGACTCCTCCCACTTTGCATTTCTATCCTCTCTCAGACTCCTACTTCTTTCAATTTCTATCCTTTATAAGACTTCTCCCTCTTTCCTTCTCTATCCTCTGTGACTCCACCTGCCTTCCATTTCTATCAACGGTAAGACTCCTCCCTTTCCCTTCTCTATCCTCTCTGACTCCTTCCTCTTTCCATCTCTATCCTCTCTCAGACTCCTCCCTTTTCCTTCTCTATCCTCTATTAGACTCCTCCCTCTTTCTACCTCTATCTTCTCACTGACTCCTCCCTCTTTCCATCACAATCCGTTCTCAGACTCCTCCCACTTTCCATCTCTATCTTCTCTCAGACTCCTCCCTCTTTCCTTCTCTATCCTCACTAACTCCATACTTTTTCTATAGTGTCTCACAGCCCCTCCCTCTTGCCTTCTCAATCCTTTCTTAAACTCCTCCCTCTTTACTTCCATAATTATGTTCTCAGACTCCTCCTCCCTGACAGTCAAAACCATTTAATAAACTTACATTTTTTTTCTAGCAATTCCTCGAGGCCCGCCATAACATAGGTCTGACCTCTCACATCCGTTATACTCTTATTACGTTACAGATCTCTTTACAAATTATAAAATCCCATTTTTGAGATTAGGGGAACAAAAAATGCCTAGGAGTAAGATGGGGGAGATAAGTCTCTGGCAGTGCGGTGGTCTGCAGTGCGGGTAAGTCCCCGAGGCGCTGCCTAATAACTCCACAGAAGGAACCTATTATCTAATGACTCACGTTATAACATGTCAAATAGAATGATCCCACTATTTATGATAGCGGCCTAATAATCTGGCCGTGTATCGCTCTACTATCAGGCGAGGAGCAAATGACACGCCGCCTCGCAACACTTAATTAGAAAAACAACTTGCAACCGGTTACGCACATGTGTGACACAAAGAGCGAGCAGCTGTGGAGCGGGATTTTCTGGACGCGGAGGAATGTGTTCATCTGCCACCGGGTCTGACTATGTATGAAGCAATGTGGATTGTACAAGGTAATAGTAAAAAAAAAAAAAGAACTTTTGAGAAATAGCGCCACCTTTGTGCAGAGGCTGTATGTGGTACTGCACCTATATTAATCAAAGGGGATATTCCCAGGGTGGAGAGATGATACATTTATGGTAACTGGGATAAAATGTAACTTACTAAAATGGATAACTAGAGTATTCAGTGCGTCGCTGGACTATTGCTACGCTGTTACCATAATAGATCTGTTCTCAGGGACAAGGAAGCAGTGACTTTTCACTTGCAGTGATGGGTTATAGGGTCACCCCCTCCAAATAATAAGAGCATCATTGCATCAGGTGATCGGGGGTTGGATTAATTTTGTGGTACTGTAGAAATCCAATCCCCTCAGTCACAGCTTACTATATAGATGAGCCGTTTAGAGGGAGCTGGACCTCTTTAGTAGTGCAGTGTAAATCCAGTGGTATGGAGTGTAGAAACTGCAGTGACTGAGGGAGCTGGACCTCTTTAGTACTGCAGAGTAAATCCAGTGGTATGGAGTGCAGAAACTGCAGTGACTGAGGGAGCTGGACCTCTGCAGTACTGCAGAGCAAATCCACTGGTATGGAGTGCAGTGACTGAGGGAGCTGGACCTCTTTAGTACTGCAGTGTAAATCTAGTGGTACGGAGTGCAGTGAAACTGCAGCGACTGAGGGAGCTGGACCTCTGCAGTACTGCAGAGTAAATCCAGTGGTATGGAGTGCAGTGACTGAGGGAGCTGGACCTCTTTAGTACTGCAGTGTAAATCTAGTGGTACGGAGTGCAGTGAAACTGCAGTGACTGAGGGAGCTGGACCTCTTTAGTACTGCAGAGTAAATCCAGTGGTATGGAGTCGCATTCATGCATAAGTACCCTATGGTGTAGATACTCATAGTACTAAGTATTTCATACCTGTGCACAGTCTCTTATAACGTAAGTTATATGTTGCAGATGCTGGAGGTCCAAACGCTTCCAGAACAAGGGAGCAAAAGTAACCCCCCCAGTCCTATGGAGTGAGCAGGTAATTGGACTTCCATTCACTTCTATGGGGCTGCAGGGATGGTGATCTTGAAGGGCTCCTTAGCAATGCACCAACTTATTCTGCAGCAGTTGCAAAGGGTTAATATACAGATATACTCTCTTTAAAGGGGTGGGATCACCCCTTTAAAAGGAGTTCGACAGTGCAATGTAGAGGATGCGTAAAGCAGCACGGTGATGATTATGCATGACCTCAAAATCGACAAATGCACTATAATCACAAGTGCTCCGGACGCGGCCCTTTGATATACAGTTCACAGGGCTCACTACACTAAAATATTCCTAATGGATTGTTCTAGCACCCAATCAGAAGCCTGCCAGAGTACTATTTTGCCTGAGATGAGACAAGTTTATCGGTTGCAAGAGGAGCGTCAATTCAGACTCCACTATATTCAATTCTATAGCACCTGTTGCTGGTGTCATATTAAAGATAAGAATCTCATCTTTCAGATGACACCAGGCTTGTGATTCTGTGAGCTACAGAAACGGAAATGCGGATAGAGAAATAGTTAGAATATAGTTATATAGATTTAATATGACACCAGCAGCATATTTCTAGGTGCTACAGAACAGTAGATAGGGGTGTCTGAAGTGACCCTCCCCCTAAATCAAAATTTGACTCTTCTCCGCTCAATTGCATATGTTTTTGTGGGATATTTTTTATAGGTAAATTCCACATTAAAGAGGGAATTGTAGAAAGGACATTTGATCCCTGACCTGAGGGGGCTGCTAGTTTAATCAAGGGAAATCTGATGACACATTCCCTTTAAATGCTGAGGCCCTGCACTTAAAGGGGCCTATTCCTTAATTTCTCTAGTCTCCATAGTACTCAATTGTTACCAATGGAAAACCGACAACCATTGCTCAGCCATCACAGCCAAGCCCCTTTTTTCTCATTTGCATAATTATAAAACCTTACTTTTCTCAAAAAAACGACAAATCACTAGGAGTCAGGAAAGTTATATCTGAAAAGCTTACAAAAAACCCTACAAGATGATGTTTTTACTTGAGGGGTGATTTGGAAGTCAGGAGACCCCCTTTAAGTGTTTTCAATGGGAGGAGATTTATCAGAAGCGTCTGAGGTAAAAATGTTCCAGTTGCCAATGGAAACCAATCAGAGCTCAGCTTTCATTTTATAAACAGCTGTGGGAAAATGAAAACTGGGCTCTGATTGGTTGCCATGGGCAACTAGAACAGTTTTACCTCAGACAGTTCTGATAAATGTCCCTAAAGGGGTCAAAATGATAAAATTGTACATTTTTTGGACCTACACCTACCATATCCAGTCCATGGAGCCCAAACCTGAAGCCCCCAGACCAGATGTTGTCCTATTTGTAGCCCACGACCTCTCCCCTAAGGCTTCTGCCGATGATGTCATTGTTTACAGGCCTTAAGTCCAAGTTTCTACCGTATAACGTTCCCTTTATTCCAGGACTTGGACCGATCTTCTACATTCACTTGACTTTTTTTCAAGACTCGACCTAAACTAACCTGGACTTTTTTTTTTCTTCCAGGGGCCACAAACAGACCTTCCCTTTAATTGCTTTGACCTATGTGCTAATTTTTGATTTCCCGTAGCCAAGGCCCTTTGCTGGGCTTTGGACGGCAGCCATTAGGTGTCTGTCAGTCTTCAGCCTGTAATCAATCATCGGCCCTAATTCCTAATCCCCTGCCATTGAAGGATCTAATGCGTTTTTGCGTAGGGTATAATTATAGGCCGCATATTTGGGCGATATGTGCAGGAACTTGTGTTTAACCCCCGATTGTCCTCCCGAGAGTCGACTTTCGAGGTGCTCAGAACCACATACAAATTGTAGCAGATGTGAGATCATTTACAGTCTCGGGGGAAGGTGGAGTTCCCCTTTAAGAGAGCGATTACGAGACGATAAAGGCAAAGCTCAATCTTGTCACACCGAAACTGTTCAAGGCCTCAACACCTGTTCTTCCCCATGATCTATTCCCTGGAATCATGACATGTGTAACATTCATTCATGAGATGCGTCTTTTTATAACCATCTGCTGAGCCGGCGTTAAAGGGGAAGTCCAGGATTAGAAGATATGGCCGGTTGCCAAAAGAAACAGCGCCACAACCATCCACGGGTTGTTGCAGGGATTGCAGCACAATGGCATTGAAGTAAAAGGGTTATACCGGCCACATTAGGGGCCAAGACTCAAAAACACTGGACCATAACAGGGGCCAAAACTCAAAAATAGCAACTACAATGGGGACAAGACCCAAACATAGGAGCTACAACAGGGGGCAAGATTCAAATATAGTAGTCACAACAGGGGCAAGTTCCAATAATATCAGCTACAATAGGATGCAAAATACAAAAATAGTAAGTACAATGGGGGCAAGAACCAAACCTAGTAGACAAAAAAGGCCTAAGACCCAATGATACCGGTCACATTAGGGGACAAGACTCAAAAATACTGGCCATAACAGGGGGCAAGACCCAAAAATACAGGGGGCAAGGGGCAAGACCCAAAAATACTGGCCATAACAGGGGGCAAGACCCAAAAATACTGGCCATAACAGGGGGCAAGACCCAAAAATACTGGCCATAACAGGGGGCAAGACCCAAAAATACTGGCCATAACAGGGGGCAAGACCCAAAAATACTGGCCATAACAGAGGGCAAGACCGAAAAATACTGGCCATAACAGGGGGCAAGACCCAAAAATACTGGCCATAACAGGGGGCAAGACTCAATGATACCAGCCAAGACTCAAAAAAAGCAACTACAATGGGGACAAGACCCAAGTCTAGTATTTACAACAGGGGGCAAGACTCAAGGAAACTGGTCACAATTGGGGCAAGATTTAAAAATAGTAACTACAATAGGGACAAGACCCAAACCTAGTAGCCAAAATAGGGGTAAGACCCAATGATAGCAACCACATAAGGGGGCAATACTCAAAAATACTTACCATAACAGTGGGCAAGACTCAATGATACCAACCAAGACTCAAAAATAGCAACTACAATGGGGACAAGACCCAAGTTTAGTAGCTACAACAGGGGGCAAGACTCAAGGAAACTGGTCACAATTGGGGCAAAACTCAAAAATAGGAACTACAATGGGGACAAAACCCAAGTCTAGTAGCTACAATACGAACCAAGACTCAAAAATAGTAACTACAATGGGGACAAGAACCAAACTTAGTCGCCAAAACTGGGGCCAAGTAGCCCAATGATACCAGCCACAATAGGGGGCAAAACTCAAAAATATTAAATACAAAAGGTGGTAAGACTCAAAAACAGTAGTTACAATAGAGAGTAAGATGCAAACAATTTGGCCATAACAGGGGGCAAGATTCAATGATTCCAGTCAAAACTTAAAAATAGCAACTACAATAGGGATAGAATCCAATATTATCGGCTACAATAGGGAGCAAGACTCAAATAAGACTCAAAAATAGTAACAACAATAGGGACATGACCCAAACCTAGTAGCCAAAATAGAGGCAAGAACTATGATACCAGCCACATTAGGGGGAAACACTTAAAAATACTGGCCATAATAGGGGGCAAGACTCATTGATACCAGCAAAGACTCAAAAATAGGAACTACAATGGGGACAAGACCCAAGTCTAGTAGCTACAATACGGAGCAAGACTCAAAAATACTGCTCACAATTGGGTCAAGACTCAAAAATAGTAACTACAGTAGGGACAATAACCAAACTTGGGAGCCAAAACCGAGTGATACCACAATAGGGGGGTAAGATTCCAAAAATATGAAATACAATAGGGGCAAGACTCAAAAACAGTAGCTAAAAGATGAGACTAGAAATGATAAGACCCCAAAATTCCAGCCACTCCAAAAACTGCGACCCAACAGTAGAATCACCTGGCAGGTGACAACCCCCCCGACACCCCACCCGCCTCCCCGGTCTCACCCTCAGACACGGTTGCCTTTAAACTCCGGCAAATAACCGGAGTAACGTCTTGGATAATTATTTTGCGCTTTCAGCCAGGAAGTTCTTTTGAAAAGCGTCCAAAAATTACAGAAATGCAAAACAAAGCAAAGCGCCTTTCACACAATGAAGCGCTCCCGTGTTATGGGACCTGACAGACAACCTGCGAGATCCTGCAGACGTGTTTATACAATGTAAACGCGCCCGAAAAATGGAAATGAGCAATACAAGATAAACTTCCAGATTACACCAAACCTCATTAGCTCGGCCGTCCCTCCCTAAATAATTTGTGTGAACGCCATGAGAAGACAAGCGCTGCAAGTTACGGGTCAGCACCGATAAATCAGCACCAATTTTTGGAACCAAAAAGTTAAACGTTGGAAACATACCTTATAGGCGGTATAGTATGAGGCGTAACTGTAAGCGTATACTACTTCTAGCCAGGTCTTTCAATGGGTGGAGAGGTGCCTTATGGGACTCTTGGGGCACCTGGCCTATGCGGTAACCAGCAGAATAGTGAGTGCAGCTCTGGAGTATAATACAGGATGTAACTCAGGATCAGTACAGGATAAGTAATGCCATGTATGTACACAGTGACTGCACCAGCAGCAGAATAGTGAGTGCAGCTCTGGAGTATAATACAGGATGTAACTCAGGATCAGTACAGGATAAGTAATGTCATGTATGTACACAGTGACTGCACCAGCAGCAGAATAGTGAGTGCAGCTCTGGAGTATAATACAGGATGTAACTCAGGATCAGTACATGATAAGTAATGTCATGCATGTACACAGTGACTGCACCAGCAGCAGAATAGTGAGTGCAGTTCTGGAGTATAATACAGGATGTAACTCAGGATCAGTACAGGATAAGTAATGTCATGTATGTACACAGTGACTGCACCAGCAGCAGAATAGTGAGTGCAGCTCTGGAATATAATACAGGATGTAACTCAGGATCAGTACAGGATAAGTAATGTCATGTATGTACACAGTGACTGCACCAGCAGCAGAGTAGTGAGTGCAGCTACGGAGTATAATACAGGATGTAACTCAGGATCAGTACAGGATATGTAATGTCATGTATGTACACAGTGACTGCACCATCAGCAGAATAGTGAGTGCAGCTCTGGAGTATAATACAGGATGTAACTCAGGATCAGTACAGGATAAGTAATGTCATGTATGCACACAGGGACTGCACCAGCAGCAGGATAGTGAGTGCAGCTCTGGAGTATAACACAGGATGTAACTCAGGATCAGTACAGGATAAGTAATGTCATGTATGTACACAGTGACTGCACTAGCAGCAGAATAGTGAGTGCAGCTCTGGAGTATAATACAGGATGTAACTCAGGATCAGTACAGGATAAGTAATGTCATGTATATACACAGTGACTGCACCAGCAGCAGAATAGTGAGTGTAGCTCTGGAGTATAATACAGGATGTAACTCAGGATCAGTACAGGATAAGTAATGTCATGTATGTACACAGTGACTGCACCAGCAGCAGAATAGTGAGAGCAGCTCTGGGGTATAATACAGGATGTAACTCAGGATCAGTACAGGATAAGTAATGTCATGTATGTACACAGTGACTGCACCAGCAGCAGAATAGTGAGTGCAGCTCTGGAGTATAATACAGGATGTAACTCAGGATCAGTACAGGATAAGTAATGTCATGTATGTACACAGTGACTGCAGCAACAGCAGAATAGTGAGTGCAGCTCTGGAGTATAATACAGGATAAGTAATGACTGAGTTCATGTGGCCATAAAATATTACAGAACAGTCAGTAAGGTGGAGTTTCCCTTTAACTAGAATGAAGGTTGAACAGGAATACATTTCTCATCCACGTTTACGATGGGAAATCCAAATCTCGTCTCCCATAAATACTTCTCCCGCTTCACCCTGGAGATTTGCGCTAAGTCGTATCAATCCACATTAACTCTCTTTAGAGGGTCCACTTAGCCAAAAATAATATTTAATAGAGAATAATCCTCGGGATATACGCGCTGTCCATCACTGGGGGCTATAAATACCTTGCAGGATGGGCTCTGCCGCGCTCTCTGTATATATAGACGCCACGAGCATATTAGGGGCATAGTTGTAATAGCTGGGAGATACTCGCTGCAGAGTCATTCCCATGACACCGGCTCCATCCTATGACCCACTGTCTAAGCTTATCAGGCCCAATGTTACGGGTTCTGACCGCAGGGGGAAATCCACCGGACCTATAAATAGTTGATATCCTAATCTCGTAATCGCCATCAAATTGGACGCCTCTTTAACGTGAAATTCATTTCCACGTTTTTTTATGAAGATAATGACTCTGTCCAATATAATTACACGGCGCCGGGAGGTAATAATCACTGGATTCTGAAAACGTCTGTCGCCCTCTATTGGCCACGGATGGAAATGCAAGCGAAATTTTATAAATATCCCCCCAAAATAGGATAGAGATTTTTTTTTCCATTGACACAAAGGTGGGCTGCAGACGTGTAACATTTCGTATATCTATCACAGGGGGTCTATGGGGGTGTACGTGGGGCTCATTAGACGTGACGCACTACAATGGGGGCTCTATGAGACTCTAATGTCCTGATCACTTATTTGGTGATTATAACGTAGGATGAAGACAAGGCGACGAGCGCTCGTAATATGCACTTGGCTCCGGCAGGTAACAGGCATTTTTCGCCCGAGGAAAGACAAGGGTGGAGCGTGTTTATCATATCCCGTATGTAATGAGCCATGTTAAAATATCATTAAGAGCATGAGAATTCTTGGCGGGTCGGCAGGAAGGGAAAACCTGTTATTTTTCGACTGTTTTCGACTGTTATTTTTCGACTGCAACTTCAGAGTAGCAGCTGCTGCAGAACCTCTTATTTTTTTATGATTTGTAAAAAAAAATTTAATGATTTTTTTAAATATATATATATTTTACAATGCACACCCCCCCCCCCCTCCCCCTCCCTGTAGATCTGTGCAGGCTCCGAAGCAGCCGGTTTTTGCTGAGCAAGATGTTTTACAGCAGCTGAGCTCAACTTGTAACCAGATGAGGTAGACATATAAAAAAAGGTTTGTCTTGTCAACTGGTGCCAGTAAGGTGCTGGAAAGCCCTTGAGGTTTTGTAGTGGCAAAGTTTTAAAGGGACGATACAACTGGTGTAACTCATATGTAAGGGAAGTCTAGGAGATGAAGTAGTTAGAATGGAGGGAGAATTAGAAGCAGTAAAATTATACAGTATAACTGGTGCCAGTAAGGAGTCGGAAAGCCTGTGAAATTTTGCAATGGTGATGATTTAAGAGACGTGCAATTCATATGTAAGTGACATATAGGAGATTAAATTGTTATAATGGAGGAAGAATTAGATGCTGTAAACTTGTGCAATATAACTGGTGCCAGTAAGGAGTCAGAAAGCCCATGAAATTTTGCAATGGCAAAAATTTAAAGGGACGATACAACTTGTGTAACTCATATTTAGGGGACATGGAGGAGATGAAGTTGTTATAATGCAGGGGGGAACTTAGTATAAAACCAGAGTAGCTGGTAGATGGTAGTAGACATATACAATATAACTGGTGCCAGGAAGCTGCCACAAAGCCCTTGAAATTTTGTAATGGCAAAGATTTAAAGGGACATTACAACCAAGTGTAGATTTGCTGATGCTACTCATAGGGCAGATAAAGCAATGATGGAGTCATAAAGCCACAATGTCCAGCATACAATTGGCTAACAAGGCTTGCTGGGAGTTGTAGTGTCACAAGCCTAAACCAACTAGTATCACACTAGTATCATACGATCCGATAGAGGCCTCCCTGTTAACCCCGTCATCCCGGGGTATGTGAAAACATTATAGCTATGCATAAACCTACAGAAGGGTATGAGATTTTTTCGCTTTTTTCCCTTTAACTGGAGGTTACCTTAAGGTCCAGTCCGGGCAGGCAGGGGTTAATGCCGTCACCACCAGGAGAGCTAACAGTGCATTGCAAAATTTCTCTTGGCTGCAAGTCAATTTCCAGAATGCAATTCACATTCTGTATTCGCTTTGGGTTTTTCTTCTTCTTCTTTTTGCCTATGTGTAACTATTACCCAGTGATACTACAGTAAGTGGGGTGTCCTGCTGCACCCCAGTAACCACAACCACTAATAGAGGCAGTCTACTATCTCACTCTACCACCAAATGACCCTCCATATTATCTGCAGGATGGGGGTGAATTTTTTGGGTGCAGCCAAGGAATAATCACTATGTCCTATGAGTGTGTGACTACAGGAATGGTGACTACTGTAGTCAGAGGGGAGGGGGGCGAGCTCCAAATATACTGTTGGGGAATTATGAGTGACCCATGTGATGTGATATCCACAGCAAGGTCAATCCACCATCTGTGAGGCCTAAGGGGGTTATACTACATACTACATATACCCCAGTGAGTTGTAACTATAACTCCCAGCATGCCCTGTCAGTCTGAGAACGATGGCAATAGCAGTTCTACTGCCACAAGTTAGAGACAACTTTTCCAAAAGTTTCTAAAAGTTTTTCACAACTTTCCAACTACTGGATAACTACGACTCCCATTATGTTCTACAAAGATGGTCAATGCTATATGCAGATAGTAACATATGAGAAAATGTACACAGTCCAAGGGTAGGGGGGAGGGGGGCACTTACTTTCAGAGGTGAAAGGAGGTGGAAGAAAATCTATTTTGTAAACTTCCTTGGCAAAGTACTCCTCATCAGTCCTCTCCTTGTCGCAGATGATGGCCCTCTGGTTGGCTTTCTCCTGCAGCAGGTCCCTTGTGCTGTTGTAGATGGCAATGACATCCTGGGAGACCTCCTCGGGCTCGGGGTAATCCTCTGGGGGGCTGTTGAGTTTGAGTTTACTGAGGATCTGCCCTCTGATGGCCTCGATCCTCTTCCGCATGAACTGATCCATGTCCAGGGTACTGCAGGTAGACAGGCTGAGGGCCAGCATGGCCAGGTCCAGGGTGAGGAACATGCTCACCAGATAAGGAGAGTAGTGCATCTTGGTTTATCCCTGGGATTATCCAATCCACAAAGAGGACACTGAATGATACAAAGTATCTGTACAAATAATTACAATAATAACAAAACGTGCAAAATGAAAAAAAGAAAAAAACAATGCAAAAAAAAATTAAAATCCCCCCAAAAAAGTTTCTAAAAGTCCCTTGAAAAGTTTCCACAAAAGTTTCCCAAAGTTTGCTACCAGTTCCCAAAAGTTTCCAAAATGTGGGCAAAAGTTTCTAAAAGTTGCCAAAAGTCTAAAAAAGTCCTAAAGAGCCACATGTAGTAATAATAATAATAATAATAACACCAATAACAGAGCTGGTGGGGATGAGCAGTCCATGGAGGTGGAGAGGGACGCGGCTCCTGATCACCTCCACATCGCAGGCAGGACGCACAGAGACTGCTGCGGGGCAGGGAGCTGCTGCTGCTGCTGCTGGGGGAAGGCTGGAGGTCTGACGTGTCGTGCAGGCTGCATCCAGGGCTCGGGTGCGGGGGGCAGGCAGCGGCTCCCCTCCTCCTCCTACATGCGGTGCACGCTCTGCCCCAAGTGTCACACTGCAGGCGGCTCATAACATCACATCACATTTATAAGGTCCCCCCCCCCACCACCACCACGTGCCGCCCCGACCCCCCTCCCTCCCAGCACCGTGACGTGGTGTGTGCACCGCTCCGCTCCTCAACCAGGGACTTCCCGGCCCGGGACACAGCGGGAGAGGATGGGGAGAGGGATAGGAGATAGATGGACAAATAGATAGGAGGTAGATGGATGGATAGATATGGAATGGCTAGATAGGAGAATGATAGATAATGGATAGATGTCACGAATTAGATATAAGATGATATGAGATAGGTGAATGGATAAGTAGATAGATAGATAGATAGATAGATATGAGATAGATAGATAGATATGAGATAGAGAGGTAGATAGATATGAGATAGAGAGATATATAGATAGATAGGTAGATAGATAGATAGATAGATATGAGATAGATAGATAGATAGATATGAGATAGATAGATAGATAGATAGATAGCAAGATAGATAGATATGAGATAGAGAGGTAGATAGATATGAGATAGATAGATAGATATGAGATAGATAGATATGAGATACATAGATAGGAGATAGATGATAGATAGGAGATAGATAGATAGATATGAGATAGATAGATAGATAGATAGATAGATAGATAGATAGATATGAGATAGATAGATAGATAGATAGATAGATAGATAGATAGATATGAGATAGATAGATAGATAGATATGAGATAGATAGATAGATAGATAGATAGATAGATAGATAGATATGAGATAGAGAGGTAGATAGATATGAGATAGATAGATATGAGATACATAGATAGGAGATAGATGATAGATAGGAGATAGATAGATAGATAGATAGATAGATAGATAGATAGATATGAGATAGATAGATAGATAGATATGCGATGGATAGATAGATAGATAGATAGATAGATAGATAGGAGATAGATAGATAGATAGATAGATAGATAGGAGATAGATAGATATGAGATAGATAGATAGATAGATATGGGATAGATAGATAGATAGATATGAGATAGATAGATAGATATGAGATAGATAGATATGAGATAGATAGATAGATAGATAGATATGAGATAGATAGATAGGAGATAGATAGATAGATAGATAGATAGATAGATAGATAGATAGGAGATAGATAGATAGATAGATAGATAGATATGAGATAGATAATAGATAGATGATAGAGAAGATTGATAGTCTTCTGCTGTACTTTGCACATGTATTTATGAAGTATTTGCCCCTTAGAGGGGTGTTCTGGTACCAATTCACACCAGGCGCCAAATATATGTTGAAAGTCTGACATAATTGTGTTGCCCCCCTGTTAAACTGGTGCACTCAGTCTACGTGCTTTGGGCGCCCCCACATAGTGCGCCATATTTATATTAAGATTGTGCTCCGCTCTTCATGTATCCGCCGCACTCTGCAGGTGGTACACACCGCTGCACTACTGACAGGTAGGTGAGCAGATATAGATAGATGGATATTGGCCGTGGAATAGATACAATATGGATACATAGATATGAGATCGGTGAGGGATCAGTAGAGCTGCTGGATGACCCATCGGAGAACAGGAGGACCTTTGGTCCTGAGGAGACCCGGTGATGTGCTATATTAGGGTTATCTTGGTGACCTCTGAGGTGTCATATGTCAGAGGTTTGCTGGAGGTTCGGGTGTCAACTAGAATGATTTCTTTACCTCTCTGTAAGGTTCATAACAGCTTCAGATGTTGACATCTTTTTTCAAGTCTTGGAATCATCTTCAAAATTTCTTTAACGTAGTCTTCACCGGGTTCTAATAAATGCCTTAAGCTTTTGTTCTAGAATGGTGAGGGGCTTCATGGACAGGAAGTCCCCAAACATTTACAACCATCAAAAACTTCATACACCCATCACAAAACCAACCTGACCTTGTTCTGTGGGAATCAAACAGGAGCAATGGTGGAAACATTTTGCTTCTTGATGCATTGGTGTCCTGGGTCCTCCATAGGGGAGACACTTCTTTACACCTGCACTTCTGTCTGTTTTAGTGTGGGACTGTCCCACCGGAGAATCAGAGGATCCACCGTTGGGCCCATCCCACCAGAGAATCAGAGGATCCACCGTTGGGCCTGTCCCACCAGAGAATCAGAGGATCCACCGGTGGGCCCAAGCTCTAACCTACTACTGGACACACAGCAGAAGTCAACTTATTTTATAGTCTTGCTCCATTTCCTAGGGGATGATGGAGGGTGAACCCCCAAAATAATTTTATCTGAAGGACCCAAGGAACCCCACTGGGCTGGTCAATAGATGAAAGCCCTGAATGGGGGAGATACCTTCTAGAGCAGTGGTGGCGAACCTCTGGCACCCGTGCCCTCAGAGCCCTCTCTATGGGCACCCGCGCCATCATCCCAGCGCAAAGTTCACCTCTTCTTTCTACTGTATTGGTGTCCTCAGGTGCCTATATGATTTAAACCTGTAACAGAGCAGGTAGTAATAAGTTACTGCCAAAATTGTCATATAGGCACTTTGCAAAAAATATGTGGGTTTTGGCTGTAGTTTGGGCACTCGGTGTCTAGAAGGTTTGCCATCACTGTTCTAGAGTAACCTAGTGGAGGATCTAACACAAGTTGTATCAAAGTGCTCAATTTTACGCTTTTTGCATAAATGATAATATAGAAGGTATTTTGCAGTCCCATGTAAAATCGTATCTCACATACTGTCATATTGTGAGTTGTGCAACAAACTCAGCTCTGCTACATCATGCAGGTAATGAGAAGTCAGCACATCCTTCCTACGCGCCTGATCGTCCTACAATGATGGGGTCTATATACAGGACCTAAAACTAACTCGAAGAGCTAGAGGTCATCGTGTAGTCAGCAGCAGAGCGCCATCTAGTGGTCACTAGTGTCGAGTCTAGACGATTATTCCGGCACTGACCAGTCTAGCACCTCTCGGGTTACGGTGCCCATTACTTTATGTTATCACTTTCTAATGGATACCGAAATTTTTTTTAAATTTTTTTTAAATTTTTTTAAATTTTAACTTTTTTTTTCCCCATTGACAAGCACAGTATACATAAAAGCTATTATATCACATATGCATAGTTTCAATTTTTTTACCCAAAATTTTGTTTTGATCTATAATTTTTTTTAACCCACCGATCCTCAGGGGTAGGCACTTAAAGGGGTTCAAAATACCCCCCCCCCCCCCAATAATAATAGTAGCCTTTAATAAGAGCAGAATGATACATTCTTACCACAAACCAATAGAGCAATGTAAGGATATGTAGCTTTTTCTATATATGCAAATTAGCGGCAAGTGCTCTAGGGGCGGGACTAATTTGCTTGAATTGTTTACACACAGCTGCCGGTGCTCGAGCCATCCTCTGAAAATTGGGCCCGCCCCCAGTGCACTTACAGGATGATTTGCATATTTATAAAAAGATGATTATCTCAGAAATGCTTACTTAGTTTGGGGCCACTAATGTATGTTTATGCTCCAATCAAAGGCTACCATAGGTTTGCAACTAACAGATCCCTTTAATTGTCAAAGGAAGCCTTTAATTAAAAGCAGCATCTAGTGGGATGTAAAGGAAGTAAAATGTAGCTGCCTTATTCTAAAAACAGCTCCCCTCCAGCCTGCAGGCTGCTAGTGGTACTGCAGATCATTGCTATTTAGTGAGCTGTAATACCAGAAGCAACCATATGCATGTATCTAAGCTCTCAGGTGTGATACACAAGATGGAAAAATAGGAAAAAGATAGAAGAGAGATACAGGAGATTCCTTGTAATGAGAGATGAGTGGACTCCATGTCCAGGTTCAGCCCTGGCCAAGAACGGGGTACAAGGCCCCCCCCATTATCAGTGGCTTTATGCACTTTTCTAGTGTGATAGATAGATAGATAGATAGATAGATATGAGATAGATAGATAGATAGATATGAGATAGATAGATAGATAGATAGATAAATAGATAGATAGATAGATATGAGATAGATAGATAGATATGAGATAGATAGATAGATAGATAGATAGATAGATAGATAGATATGAGATAGATAGATAGATATGAGATAGATAGATAGATATGAGATAGATGATAGATAGATGGATATGAGATAGATGATAGATAGATAGATATGAGATAGATATGAGATAGATAGATATGAGATAGATAGATATGAGATAGATATGAGATAGATATGAGATAGATATGAGATAGATAGATAGATAGATAGATATGAGATAGATAGATAGATAGATAGATAGATAGATAGATATGAGATAGATAGATAGATAGATAGATAGATATGAGATAGATAGATAGATAGATAGATAGATAGATAGATAGATATGAGATAGATAGATAGATAGATATGAGATAGATAGATAGGAGATAGATATGAGATATAGATAGATAGATAGATAGATATGAGATAGATAGATAGATAGATAGATATGAGATAGATAGATAGATAGATAGATATGAGATAGATAGATAGATATGAGATAGATAGATATGAGATAGATAGATATGAGATAGATATGAGATAGATAGATAGATAGATAGATAGATAGATAGATAGATAGATATGAGATAGATAGATAGATAGATAGATATGAGACAGATAGATAGATATGAGATAGATAGATAGATATGAGATAGATAGATAGATAGATAGATATGAGATAGATAGATATGAGATAGATAGATATGAGATAGATATGAGATAGATAGATAGATAGATAGATATGAGATAGATAGATAGATAGATAGATAGATAGATAGATATGAGATAGATATGAGATAGATAGATATGTGATAGATAGATAAATAGATAGATATGAGATAGATAGATAGATATGAGATAGATAGATAGATAGATAGATAGATAGATAGATAGATAGATAGATAGATATGAGATAGATAGATAAGTTACCGTATTTTACACACACTACAGACACCACAGACAGTACAGAGCTCAGCAGACAATACAGACACTTCCTGCAGTCCTTGTTTACAATTCATGACCTTCTATTTACAAACAATCTATTTACAACCCCCACCCCCCACCCCCACCTCTAGGTCTGGGTGATGGGTTCCCATAGGACAGGTTAGGGTTATAGGGGGACACTAATCATAGGCTGTTAGACTGTTTTGAGCGTCTTTTAGCGCAAAAGTAAAAAATACATCACAAATGGCCTTTAGATTGCAAAATATTTGGCTTTAAAGCTTTGACCAGTGATGGATAAGGACAATGGTGCTGGCTTTGGGTGATGTATAAGGTGCCATATTTGCAAATCATCTACATATGATATTTAAAGGAGCAGTTTGTGTTCTTATGATATGTAGACTCCATACGCTTTTGCTTATTTATAGGCGCAGTATTATGGATCTCATTTATACGCCATTTTCTGGCGCACGGCAAAGTTCGGCACTTAGTGGTTCTGAGTCCCTGCGCCTTATCTGACATAGTGGGGCAGATTTACTTACCCGGTCCGTTCGCAATCCAGCGGCGCGTTCTCTGCGCTGGATTCGGGTCCGGCCGGGATTCATCAAGGTAGTTCCTCCGCCGTCCACCAGGTGGCGCTGCTGCGCTGAAAAGCATCTTAACGCGCTGGAGTTCACCGGCTCGGGCTGAGTGAAGGTAAGCGCGTCCCAAGCGACACATTTCTTTTTTTAAATGCGGCGGTTTTTCAGAATCCGTCGGGTTTTCGCTCGGCCACGCCCCCCGATTTCCGTCGCGTGCAGGCCGGCGCCGATGCGCCACAATCCGATCTCGTAAACCAAAATCCCGGGGCAATACAGGGGAAATCAGCGCAAATCGGAAATATTCAGGTAACACGTCGGGAAAACGTGAATCGGGCCCTTAGTAAATGACCCCCAGTGAGTGCCTCCTATACAGATGTTTGCACGGGATCTATCACTAATTTGCGCCTAAAAAGGCACAAAATAGGCACAGAAAATGCACCTCCTCTGAGCAGGTGCACTTCCAAAAAACTTCCCTTTTCAGTACTAAAAACATACATTTTAGGTTCCCAAATGAAGAATTCCCTCTATGCAACATGGAAAATACTTCGGAGTAGTTTTAAAATGTAACATTTCTCCAGTAAGGACTTCATCATTGTCTATGGGATCATCTCTGGGAGTGATTATTGTCTTATTGTACAGATCTGAGAATATTATCAGTCTCCATTTCCTGTAAATTATAATAAAAAAGGAAAAGACTCATTTCAGCAAGAATTTTTTTTTTTTTTTTTTTCCCCCCATCTCTGTAACTTTTAGTCCCTGCAGTTACATCACAATGTGGTCCGGACATTGTACAAGCTGAGACTTTATGTGCAGAGATGACGCCCTGAATGTTCTGTCACATTTTCTCAGTCTCCTTTCATTATTGCTCACAAATGAGATCTAACAATTGGAGACAAATTTGGTGCTAATTTAGGCGAAATGAATGGGACATGAGACAATTCCAAAACGCATTTACTAAGGCAGAACCAGATCCATCATAGATCAGGAGCCCAAAAGAAGAGCAAACCAGGAGCAAAAACCTGAGAGCCCCTATGATTAATGTCCCCCATAGTCTCATTCTCCAGAATTCCATCCTTGTGTTACTTTTCTATGAATTCTCTGTTAACTTCTTTCGTTCTCCGTCTCCTGTGATTGATCCCAGATTCCCTTCCCAGGGGCTTGGGCCCGGAGTGGCGCTGCTAGCGGATGTGAGTGTGTGGTATATTTGTGTGCGGTGAAGTGCTGCAGTTTACGTTTCCGCGATAAGATAGATAATTCTGTCTATGAGGAGATAACATCCCATTAATGTTACCCAATAGGACGTCTTATCAGCCGGGACCATCGCAAATAAAAATACAAGAAGCAATCTGCCTTTTAGGTTTCTATTTATTCAGTTATAGCAGGATCTGGTGCACTGCAGGAATGTCCTCACACTGCTGTGCTCTTAGTTCTCTGCTACAAAGCTCCAAACAGTAGGTAGTAGATTAGGTGGATGAATACTACATGAGTCACTAAGAGCACTCACAGCTGGTAGCAACTCACAGCTAAGTGCTATACACTCACCGGCCACTTTATTAGGTACACCATGCTAGTAACGGGTTGGACCCCCTTTTGCCTTCAGAACTGCCTCAATTCTTCGTGGCAGAGATACAACAAGGTGCTGGAAGCTCCTCAGAGATTTTGGTCCATATTGACATGATGGCATCACACAGTTGCTGCAGATTTGTCGGCTGCACATCCATGATGCGAATCTCCCGTTCCACCACATCCCAAAGATGCTCTATTGGATTGAGATCTGGTGACTGTGGAGGCCATTTGTGTCCAGTGACCTCATTGTCATGTTCAAGAAACCAGTCTGAGATGCTTCCAGCTTTATGACATGGCGCATTATCCTGCTGAAAGTAGCCATCAGATGTTACAGGGTACATTGTGGTCATAAAGGGATGGACATGGGCAGCAACAATACTCAGGTAGGCTGTGGCGTTGTACCAAGGGGCCCAAAGAGTGCCAAGAAAATATTCCCCACACCATGACACCACCACCACCAGCCTGAACCGCTGATACAAGGCAGGATGGATCCATGACACCACCAGCACCAGCCTGAGCCGCTGATACAAGGCAGGATGGATCCATGACACCACCACCACCAGCCTGACCCGCTGATACAAGGCAGGATGGATCCATGACACCACCACCACCAGCCTGACCCGCTGATACAAGGCAGGATGGATCCATGCTTTCATGTTGTTGACGCCAAATTCTGACCCTACCATCCGAATGTCGCAGCAGAAATCGAGACTCATCAGACCAGGCAACGTTTTCCCAATCTTCTTCTGTCCAATTTCGATGAGCTTGTGCAAATTGTAGCCTCAGTTTTCTGTTCTTAGCTGAAAGGAGTAGCACCCGGTGTGGTCTTCTGCTGCTGTAGCCCATCTGCCTCAAAGTTGGACGTACTGTGCGCTCAGAGATGCTCTTCTGCCTACCTTGGTTGTAACGGGTGGCGATTTGAGTCACTGTTGCCTTTCTATCAGCTCAAACCAGTCTGCCCATTCTCCTCTGACCTCTGGCATCAACAAGGCATTTCCGCCCACAGAACTGCCGCTCACTGGATGTTTTTTCTTTATCGGACCATTCTCTGTAAAACAAAACAAAAGAAGGGACATGTGAGAGGAATAATATGCACAAAAATTTGAAAAATTAATAAACAATTTTTATTGGTCAAAAATACATAGTAAAATTACATGTGTTAAAAGGTGGCTTCAGGAGAGACGAACTTCACATGTGCAGCAACCATGATACACAGGGACAGTAATACATTTTTTAAATGTAGGCAAATGAGGTAACCAACCATAGTAAACTCTGCCCGTCCAGACCTCAAAATATCATCATCATCATCCACAAGAAATGTGATAGTATCAAAAAACATAAGCATACATGCATAGGTTAAATATAGTGGTCTGGGTCCTTGTGACCATGAGTACCTGGCTGCAGGAGTCCCCCAACGCGCGTTTCAACCCGCTGGTCTTTCTCACCCCTTGAAGACTGTTTTTTGGGTGAGTGCCGCGTTTTCTCTTTTTTATTGCATTTTTGTTATATAGCCTGCCAGCCCCTGACCCCCCAGTATATAAGCAAAAATACAGCAATAACAGCTATGTGCTGCACACCTCTCTCATGGAGCTACAAACAGTCAAGGGTTGATCCAGTGAACCCAAAATGAGTTCTGACCGGAGCTCCCGATTCCCTTGTTTCCGTGTGTCCTTCTCTTCCAATATGTCAAAATAGAGCAGTTCACTCTCCTCCAGCACAGATTCCTGAATCCTCCGATAAGAATATACCGCTATTCAGACCAACATTCCTGCGTTTTTCTTGTGACCTCCTCCGTATGCAACATATGTTGCGGTAGATCGCTGGAAGAAATTCCCCCGCAGATAGCGTAGTACAGTTTACACTCAGGATTTATTTAGATTAAAAACATACTCACAAAAGAGCGATAAAAATGCGCATATAAGACTCCAATATGGGACGCCAGCTACACGTTCTCGCCCGACCCTGGGTTTCGCCCGGTTTGGCTTCTTCTGGGGTGTTGCCAGTATATAGCCTGCCAGCCCCTGCAGTATATAGCTAGCCATCCCCCCAGTATATAGTCTGCCAGCCCCTGCAGTATATAGCTAGCCATCCCCCCAGTATATAGTCTGCCAGCCCCTGCAGTATATAGCTAGCCATCCCCCCAGTATATAGTCTGCCAGTCCCTGCAATATATAGCTAGCCATCCCCCCAGTATATAGTCTGCCAGCCCCTGCAGTATATAGCTAGCCATCCCCCCAGTATAAAGTCTGCCAGTCCCTGCAATATATAGCTAGCCATCCCCCCAGTATATAGTCTGCCAGCCCCTGCAGTATATAGCTAGCCATCCCCCCAGTATAAAGTCTGCCAGTCCCTGCAATATATAGCTAGCCATCCCCCCAGTATATAGTCTGCCAGCCCCTGCCCACCTCCAGCATATAGCCTTCCAGTCCCTGCAGTATATAGCTACCCCCCCCCCCCAGAATATTGCCTGCCAGCCCCTGCCCCCCCCCCCCGGTATATAGCCTGCCAGACCCTGCAATATATAGCTAGCCATCCCCCCAGTATATAGTCTGCCAGCCCCTGCCCACCTCCAGCATATAGCCTTCCAGTCCCTGCAGTATATAGCTACCCCCCCCCCCCCAGAATATT
Source organism: Engystomops pustulosus (assembly GCF_040894005.1). NCBI lineage: Eukaryota > Metazoa > Chordata > Amphibia > Anura > Leptodactylidae > Engystomops > Engystomops pustulosus. The sequence goes on from NC_092413.1 coordinate 14,480,783, forward strand.
GCCTGCCAGCCCCTGCCCCCCCCCCGGTATATAGCCTGCCAGACCCTGCAGTATATAGCTGGCCATCCCCCCAGTATATAGCCTGCCAGCCCCTGCCCACCTCCAGCATATATCCTTCCAGTCCCTACAGTATATAGCTACCCCCCCCCCAGAATATTGCCTGCCAGCCACTGCCTCCCCCCCGGTATATAGCCTGCCAGACCCTGCAGTATATAGCTAGCCATCCCCCCAGTATATAGCCTGCCAGCCCCTGCCCACCTCCAGCATATAGCCTTCCAGTCCCTGCAGTATATAGCTACCCCCCCACCAGAATATTGCCTGCCTGCCCCTGCCCCCCCCCGGTATATAGCCTGCCAGACCCTGCAGTATATAGCTAGCCATCCCCCCAGTATATAGCCTGCCAGCCCCTGCCCACCTCCAGCATATATCCTTCCAGTCCCTGCAGTAAATAGCTACCCCCCCCCAAGAATACTGCCTGCCAGCCCCTACCCCCCCCCCCCCCCCGGTAAATAGCCTGCCAGACCCTGCAGTATATAGCTAGCCATCCCCCCAGTATATAGCCTGCCAGCCCCTGCCCACGTCCAGCATATATCCTTCCAGTCCCTACAGTATATAGCTACCCCCCCCCAGAATATTGCCTGCCAGCCACTGCCTCCCCCCCGGTATATAGCCTGCCAGACCCTGCAGTATATAGCTAGCCATCCCCCCAGTATATAGCCTGCCAGCCCCTGCCCACCTCCAGCATATATCCTTCCAGTCCCTGCAGTAAATAGCTACCCCCCCCCCAAGAATACTGCCTGCCAGCCCCTACCCCCCCCCCCCCGGTATATAGCCTGCCAGACCCTGCAGTATATAGCTAGCCATCCCCCCAGTATATAGCCCGGCAGCCCCTGCCCCGCCCAATATATAGCCCGCCAGCCCCTGCCCCGCCCAGTATATAGCCCGCCAGCCCCTGCCCCACCCAGTATATAGCCTGCCAGTCCCTGCACTATATAGCTAGCCATTCCCACAGTATATAGACTGCCAGCCCCTGCCTCCGCAGTATATAGACTGCCAGCCCCTGCCCCCAGTATATAGTGAGCCAGCCCCTGCCCCCCAGGATATAGCCTGCAAGTCCTTGCCCCCCCCAGTATATAGCTTGCCTGCCCCCCAGTATATAGCGAGCCTGCCTAGTATATAAACTGCCCCCCCTGTAGTATATAGCCTTCCAGTTCCTTTAGTATATAGCCTGCCAGCCCTGCAGTCTATAGCCAGCTTCTGGCCCCCTGTAGTATATAGCCTGCCAGTTCCCCAAGTATATAGCTTGCTGGCCCCTGGCCCCCAGCATATAGCCTTCTAGCTCCTGTAGTATATACTCCTGTCAGCCCCCTGTAGTATACAGCCTACCAGCCCCCTCTAGTATGTAGCCTGCCAGCCCCCCCCCCCAGTACATAGCCTGCCAGCACCCTGTAGTATATAGCCTGCCAGCCCCAGAGTATATAGCCAGCCAGCTCCTCTAGTATATACTGTAATAAGATTCACTCCGGCACTGACGTGGCTTGTTAAAAACTTTCAATCTTTATTTTCTTCCAGTTTTGGAAAATACATAATAAAATGAAACATGACATCCCAATGGCAACACCAGTTGTTACATATTGCGGGACATAGGACTAGGCGTTTCAGGTGCTACACGAAAGGTGATTACAGTGTTAGTTTTTGATAGACTCGAGTATAAGTCGAGTTAGGTTTTTTCAGCACAATTTTTGTGCTGAAAAACTTGCCTTATACTGCAGTATAGTCCTGGAATACACTGTAGATCCATATTTCACAGTCCTGCTGCTACTATTAACATACATAAAGGTCTGATTACACATGTCTCCAGGGACAATACATAAAATTGCAGGTACATCCTTTTTAAGTTGTCTTTTTTTAAACTGAACAATCCTGATTTTTGTAGCCTGGAGAAGTGGAGACCAAAAGTAAATCCCATACACAAAGTGTTGTTCTATAGAAGGGTAACATTACATTGGGGTCAGAGGTTTCCTCTCGTTCGATAGAGCCTAATATTTGGCTTGCTTTTGCAGCTGCTGCTTGACACTGAGTATCGCTGTGGAGCACACCGATCAAAATAACCAAATCCTTCTCTTGTTCTCTTGTGTTCAGTTGAAAAATAGAAGTGAAAATAGTTTAAAGGGCCCCAAAACAATAAAAGACATACCGCCATATAGTGTTGAAATAAAACCAAGAGGCAGCGACCAGATCATGGCTCCTTACGTAATGTTATCTCATAATAGATACAAGGGTCACAAGCATTATGTGCCAAATCATACAAGAGCCCCCCCATCCTTCAGCCATCCTATGTCATACCCCCCAACTTTATAATGTGCAAACAGGGGCAAAAGTTTTGGGTACTTACTGTATAATGTCCACATTAGTGGCCCGCCCACTGTATGATGCTGTCTGGTGGCCCCCCACCGTGTCATGCCCTCCAAATGTGGCTCCCTACTTACAAAGCTCCATTAATGTGACCCACCAACTAAGTATGACCACCTTCCCGGAGCCCCCACTTACAATGCCCCTATTATCTTAAAGGGGTTTTCCTATGAAACAAGTCAGGCCCTATCAACAGGATACGGCCTATCTTGCTGATCGATGGGGGTCTCAGTGAGAAGATCCACACAGATCACGAAAACGGGGGGGTCCGATGTACTCCAGACGGACCACTCGTCGCTCCCCGACATGAGCGGAGCAGCAAGACGTACATGTCCGGGCTGCCCCAATTATTTGTATGGAGTTGACGGAGATTGCCGAGTGTGTTGCCATATGCGCCGCTCATCTCGGGGCATAAATGACCCCCATCGGACCCCTTGTTGTAATGATCTCTGGGGGTCTCATCACTGGAACCCTTCACCGATCAGTAAGTTAGGCACTATCCTGTGTAGAAGGCCTAACTTGTTTCATGGGAAAACCCCTTAAACCCCTAATTATAATTTCCCCTTCCTTTACACTCCTTCCATTACAATGTCCCTCTTAATTTTAGCTCTGATTAATAATATCCCCTTGGTTGCAGCCCCCCTCTTATAATTCCTCCCCAATTATAATAGTCCTCCATTATTGTGGCCCTCAAAGAACTAACACCAGCACCTCTGTCTATACCTCCGCTCTGGAGGCTAGAAGTCGTAATGATGTCATGACATCAGTGGCAGAGGTCTAATGCTAGCGAGGGAAGCTGATGGCTCCCGGCTTTACCATTGTACTCAACTCTATCTGCTTCTGGTGGAGTTGATAACAGGATAAACACCCAACTACCGGTCCAGTAAGGCAGATACAGACTGTCCCACATAATCCAGAATGGTTTGGAGGTATGTAAGGTGTTGTCCGGGAATATGGAAAACCTTTAGGCCAGTGGTGGCACCCAGGCCATTAACCCAACACAAAGGTCTCCAAAGGACTGAAGGCCTCCTCTTGTAGTTTAGAGCAACCCCATGCATTCTTGGCCATCTGGAAATGCAGGAGGAGCGAGGAAGTGTAGACAGAGCTGGATTATCATTGGAGCTCCTGCTCCGGGCCCCACCATTCTTCCGGTTTGGGGCCCTGGAGAGAAGCTAAAATGATAATCCAAATTTCTCCTCCTTTTCTCTACTCTATTGAAGTCCTTACTACATAGATACAATTAAAAGCTGTGAGCAGGGAGTATGAGTTTTTTTCTGAAATTGCAGAGTTGACCCTTGGATTTTGGTATTAACTTGGATACTTGGTCATCATTGCCCTGGGAGGTGGGAAAACAAAAGAAAGCAAACTTACCACACTCTAGTACCTGGTTCTTGCAGCGCTTTGGTCTTTCTTGTTTTCGGAACTGCTTCTAGGGATGGTCACAGAACCCACTTCAGACAATCAGTTGCCTCGGACTATGAGACTGTTGACCATGGAAGGTAGCTTTCTTTGCTGTCCTTAGGTCCATTCGTTATCTGAAGCTGGACTTGTGACACAAAAGGAACTTCTGGCCAAACACGATGTAGGAACTGGGAGCCGAAGAAGGGTAAGTTTGCCTTCTTTTTTTATCCCACCCTACCCCTTTAAGTGACTAGTATTTGAAATGACATTGTCATTTCTACTATTTTCCCTTTGTGTCAGCCTTCAGTATAGTCCTGAAGTAGGATCAGGATGTACAGAACTAGTAGAAGAGTGATACAGTACTGCATAGCATTATGGGAGTAACCGTGGCTACAATCCATGGGGCCTCCAGGAAAAATGCTTTAAAGTTACTCCAGAAAGTTTTTTTTATACATATCCATATTTGCTGAACTTTATAACACCCCTTTCCATTCCCTACGCTCAACATTTAAAAAAAATCTATCCAAATATCTTGTTACTTCATAGGCGAACCAGCCTGGGATTTCGAAAATTTTGGATCTCCGTTGGCTTGGTGACCATCGGAGGTATTAACGCTCTTTCAGGCACGTACGGAATTAACATGTTACATGAGATGAAAGGAGCTAACATTTCTAACTATGCTTATAGTAGTGTAGTGAGAAAAGTTTCACCGGGGAAAGCAAGTCATAGGGTTAAAGAGAAAGGTCGGAGCTACTCAGTTGCTCTGGGAAACATAGATTGTTTCATCAGACAACTTGTATACCATAAAAGAAAGCAAGGTCTCGCCAAGCTCCATTCAACTACTACTGAATGTTTGTGTTGGCCCAGTTCTTCGTACGGGAAAATCGTTCACCAGAATTGCGAACTAACAAGTTCTCTGTCGTTATGGAGACAGGGAATAAGGAAGCTTCCCAAGAAAGACGGATCGCAAATGTATGTCACTAAAAAAGTTTCAAACGTTGAGGTTTTACTGTGAAAATGAGAACATATATGGAAATAAGGAGATCTCTGGAGGCAATCAGTAAAGATCGGGGTTGGACTGGCCAAGTAAAGGAGCCAATGCTCTGGCTTTATAGAGTTCTAGAATAAGAATAGTGTCAGTCTGATCCACCAAAGGACCAAAAGCTGTGACTTGGACACAATAAAAGGTTCTGGAAGAAGGTTGGGATTAGAGTGGCTTACTAAATGATCAGAGGCTTTGACAAATTAAAGAGCTCTCAAAAAAGATTAGAGACTGGTCCATACAAGAGGATCTGAACACTATATCTGAGCTCTAATGAAGATTGGGGTGGGACTGGCCCACTGAAGAACCAAAGGCTCTGACACAATAAAGTGCTATTGAAGAAGATGGAGGTTGGACTGGGCCACCAAATGAAAAATGTCTCTAACACGACTAAAGGCTCCGAAAAAAAGACCAAAGGCTGGTCCACACAAGAGGATCTGAACACTATAAAAAACTCTAATGAAGATTGGGTTGGGACTGGCCCACTGAAGAACCAAAGGCTCTAACACAATAAAGTGCTATTGAAGAAGATGGAGGATGGACTAGGCCGCCAAAAGAAAAATGTCTCTAGCATGACTAAAGGCTCCGAAAAAAAGATCAAGGTTGGAATGGCCCACCAAAGGACCAGAGGCTCTGACACAATGATCAGAGTCAGATTGGCCAACCAAAAAGCTCTAAAAGAAGATGAGGGTTGTTCTGGCCCACCAAAGGACCAGAGGCTCTGACACAATGATCAGAGTCAGATTGGCCAACCAAAAAGCTCTAAAAGAAGATGAGGGTTGTTCTGGCCCACCAAAGGACCAGAGGCTCTGATAAAATAAGGAATCTACAAGAAGATGAAGGATCATCTGGTCCACCAATGACACAGAGGCATCGACACAATCAAGGAGTCTAGATGAAGATCAGGGTTAGACTAATCCACCAAAGGACTGTCGGTGCTGACAAAAAAAAACTCTAGAAAAAGATGAGGGTAGGACGAGCCAACCAAAGGGCCAGAGACTCTCACACAATATAGCGCTCTAGAGGATGACAGCCTCAAATGGAGGTGACTTAGGGGCCAATGAACAGAATTAACTTATTTAGGAAATGTCCTGTGAGTACAACGAGAAGAAAAAATTAATACATAATGGAATTGTGTTTTATAAAAATGGGTTTATGAAACGCCAGGTCACAATTCTCAATCCTCCGTGCTGTCTTAGTGACTAAGACAGCTTGTCCTTGTCTGAACATTTGAAAAAAGTTGAGTTAATGCAAACACCTCGCCAAAAGTGGTAACACTGGCCAGTTTGGAGGCATCCCAAGCGCTAGACTCAAAACCTCAGAATTTATCAACAAAATTGTTGGTAACTATGAATCTCCTGCTGTTCATTCTCCAACCATGCACAAGTCCTATTCATCCAATCACTAGCCATAGTGGTGACCACCATCACATGGTGCACCGGACGCAGCCAATAGCCACGGTCTAAAGAGTTGGCTGTAATTCAATACAGGCAGTCCCCGGGTTACATACAAGGGGTCTGTAGGTTTGTTCTTAAGTTGAGTTTGTATGTAAGTCAGAACTGTATACTTTATTATTGTCACCCCAGTCAAAAATTTTTGGTCTCTGTGACAATTGGATTTTAAAAATGTTGGATTGTCATAAGAACCAGGAGTAACAATAAATCTTAATTACAGGCATCCAGAGGTCCGTTTGTAACTAGGGGTCGTATGTAAGTCAGGTGTTCTTAAGTAGGGGACCACCTGTATTGTAAGATTTTTTACATGAATAAACATTCCAAGGGGTTGATACATTTTAGAGACTCTATACACTGTCTCTTATTTGCTCCGTGACAATCATGGAAAACAAAAAGTTTGAAGAATAACATATTTTAATATGAATTTTTGAATATTTTCCCCTAATTTCAAAAAAATATTTTTGTAGAAAATGAAATATTTTTCATAGACACTTTACATTGTATTTCTTTCATGTCTTCTTAAAAGTTTGACAAGTTAAAAAAACTTTTCCAGCCTGTATTTTTAGCATATTTTGGCTCCATTTTTGAAAATTCCATTGTAAAAACATGGTAACCCTGTTTGCGATAGAGCAAAGTTATTTTCTAAATTCCAGGGGGTAAATGCTGGAACTCCAGCGCGGACAACCTTGGCAACAGGTGCAGGTGAAGCATACATCAAAAGCAGAAAGAACCTCCAGCTGGACACAGGAAGCCGGTATACAGGTAAAATCCACAAATCCTTTATTCAGGTCATTTTAAAAACTTGTAGAACACAGCACAGCGGAAGAAAAAAACATGAAAAAAATGGCTAAAGAAACCCACGCGTTTCGGTATCATACCTTATTCATGGTACAATATTCATGAAGCCATGAATAAGGTACAATACCGAAACGCGTAGGGCTCTTTAGCCATTTTTTTCTTCCACTGTGCTATGTTCTACAAGTTTTTTAAATGACCTGAATAAAGGATTTGTGGATTTTACCTGTATACGGGCTTCCTGTGTCCAGCTGGAGGTTCTTTCTTCTATTGAAGTTCTAAAATTTCATCTAGGGTAGGGTTGACAAATAGGTAGGGAAAGCTGGGTTGGTCTACTATTAGGGGCACACCATCTACATCTTCCCTTTCATTATTGCTTGACTGTACGCCCCCCTCAACAGCATTACACCTGTATATTGAAATGTTTTACTAATTAAAAATTACTAATTACTAATTAATTATTTTTTAAAAATTATTCAAAATAGTCCAATTGGTAAACATTGGGGGTCATTTACTAAGGGCCCGATTCGCGTTTTCCCGACTGGTTACCCGAATATTTCCGATTTGCGCCGATTTTCCCTGAATTGCCCCGGGATTTTGGCGCACGCGATCGGATTGTGGCGCATCGGCGCTGGCATGCACGCGACGGAAATCGGGGGCGTGGCCGAACGAAAACCCGACGGATTCGGAAAAACCGCCGCATTTAAAACAAAAAATCTGTCACGGAGCTTGCACTTACCTTCACTCAGCCCGAGCCGGTGAACTCCAGAGCGTTCAGATACTTTTCAGCGCAGCAGCGCCACCTGGTGGACGGCGGAGGAACTACCTTAATGAATCCCGGCCGGACCCGAATCCAGCACAGAGAACGCGCCGCTGGATCGAGGAAGGGACCGGGTAAGTAAATCTGCCCCATTTTGTTATGTGTTTTCCATTGTTGCTTTTGTTGGGAACAGAGATTCTTAAGAGTCAAAGAAAACTAAATTGTAATCCAGTTTTCCCCAAGAAACCTATATTTATGTAATACCCCCCAACACACATTTTTTTCTGGGAGCAGGTGTTATCAATAGTTTGACATCTTAAAGAAACTTTCCCTGTTCTCTGCAGAGCAACCTGTATTTTTGTAATATCCCCCCCCCCCCCAGTCCAGTCCATACTGGAGCTTGTACTTTAAAAATTCCAGAAGTTCCTCGCACTGGTGGTTGAGAAAGAATTTGATGACAAATCAACTATTTAATGCTGTCTGCTCAAACCTTGCTTTTTTTTTTTCTCCTGCACTGAGAAGTTGGCAATCCAGCTTACAAAAATATTGAAGGAAAAGTAGCATTCAATTGGCGGACTTCACTTTGCTTCAAATATTCCACATTAGAAATTCCTAACGATCACTTCTAAAAATTCTGTCTGTGTTACACAATAGGAAAGAATGGAATTTTTTGGAATCAATATTTTGTAGATATTTGTTGTTAATACTGTAAAATGTGCCGCTTTTCCAGTGATGGGTTCCCCTTTAATGTTACAGCTCAGATGGAAGGAATCCATTCATACGAGACATGAAGGGTTCAGGAGCTCGAGAGGCAAATTAGTTACTAGACGGGTGTAGGGCCGGTCCAGATAAACGCAGACGGGAGATTAAAAAGTTGGGAAATCATATCAAATCTGAATTTATAGATGTGTTATTGACCATATATCATCTGCACACAGAGAGGGAGGTCAATGTGTGGCTCTAACCTCATGTTCAGTTACGGTAACTGGAAGACACAACCCAAAACCCAAGATCCGAGTCTGATGGTCATTCAATTCTAGTCGTAATTCTTGTTTCAGTTCACAATACTGATGGGCTGGGGTGTTTTTGAGATTAAGGCTAGTAAGTAGAAACGTACCAACTGATGAACATAGAGAGGGAGGTCAATGTGTGGCTCTAACCTCATGTTCAGTTACGGTAACTGGAAGACACAACCCAAAACCCAAGATCTGAGTCTGACGGTCATTCATTTCTAGTCGTAATTCTCGTTTCAGTTCACAATACTGATGGGCTGGGGTGTTTTTGAGATTAAGGCTAGTAAGTAGAAACGTACCAATTGATGAACATAGAGAGGGAGGTCAATGTGTGGCTCTAACCTCATGTTCAGTTACGGTAACTGGAAGACACAACCCAAAACCCAAGATCCAAGTATGACGGTCATTCATTTCTAGTCGTAATTCTCGTTTCAGTTCTCAGTAGTGATGGGCTGGGGTGTTTTTGAGTTTAAGGCTAAACTAGTAAGCAGAAACATACCAAGTGATGAACCCCATGAAACCCACCAAAATTTGTTGGGATCCTTCACAGTTGTTTTGGCTTTGAAATGGAAGCCAAGATTGAAAAGCAAAACGTGACTTGTGAGCTCTTGATTTTTTCATATCACATCGCCTTCCCACCTCCATTTCTGTTACCATCTCCTCTGAGCATGGACCATGGTGTCCTCTGCTCCTTCACCGTCTTGGCAAATCTCCACATACCTGGTGATTAGAGGAACCTTCCCAAACAAGCAAGTGCCTGAGCCTTAGAGGAACTAGCTCTAGTTACTTACAAAGGTTTTGTGACGTGATACAACTTTGTTGTTACTGACCCAGTATTTTATTTTTATGACTCAGCTTCCATCAGTACTATTCTGAGAGGAAAAAGACATGCAAAGAACCTGGAATGAAATGTATGTCCTTGAATGTGGTTTTAATGGGAATCTGTCAGGGCCATTTGGGACACTAAACCATCCAGAGGTCCTCATGGACCGGTGGTTTAGTGTCCCAAATCACCCTGTATGACATCTTTCTAAGGGTGCATTAAAAAAATTTATACTCATCTTGGTCCAGAGTTCTTGGCACATGGGTGTTGATACAAGCGAAGCCGACGTAGTCCACCCTAGCTTCATTGTAGGAATGTGAGAAGAGATCTTCATACGCCTCATCAGACTGCCATCTAGCTAAGTATAACTTTGTTTTTTTTTACATTGTACCTTGAGAAAGAAATCGTACAGGACCTGTAAATCATACAGGACCTATCCTTGGTTTAAGGGCAAGTTAGGGGCAGCACGGTGGGTTAGTGGTTAGCACTACAGCCTTGCAGCGGTGGGGATCTGGGTTCAAGTCCCAAAGTCAACATCTGCAAAGAGTTTGTAAGTTCTCTCCGTGTTTGCGTGGGTTTCCTCCAGGTCCTCCGGTTTCCTCCCACACTCCAAAAACATTCTGGTAGGTTGATTAGATTGTAAACCCCATTGGGGAGAGGGAATGATATGACAAGCTCTGTGCAGCGCTGCGTAATCTGTGTGCGTAATCTGCGTTATCTTTAAAGCGTGAAAACCGATATTGTCAAATGGACAACACCCTTTGGGATTAGGGCAAGTCATATATTTACAACTCCCAATATTGGAAATTCCTCTGATCCTGGGACGTTAACCCCCTTGATTTTGCAATCAGTTTTGCCACTGCATCTAAGTGGTTAAACAGATGGAAAAAGTGTACCATGTCTCTGCCCAATGATGCAGAACCAAAAATAAAAATGATAAAAAAAATAAAGACATTTTTATAAAAAATATGTTAGAAAAGAAAAAATTGCTCCATTGATCAAAAAAGTCATAAAAGTTGAAGAAATAAGCCTATTGTGAAGCGATATGACAACAGTAGGAAATATAATAACGTTCCGTCGTGCGGTTTCAGGTCTAGAACAGTAACTCACTTTGTCCCATCCTGGCGCCGCGCCATGAGCTGACTGCACAGGACATATGGAGTCCGCTTATAAATGTTCTGTTATTACAGACTCCTACTTACTCCTGCACCAGAAATAGAACAAGAGGCAACGATCAGCTCACAAAACTTGCTAAAATCTGCAGCGATATCCCCCAAAAAATGAAAACACGGAACATCACGTTTTGTTTCTGAAGCAAACAGAAAACAGGAAATGAGATTTTCCCGGAATAATGAACCCAAAAAAGTGATAAGAAAAAGGATGTTGTGTAACCTTATCAGTGGGGGTCAGAGGATCCAAAGGGTCTTAAAGGGAGAGAGCCGGGAGGTAATAAAGGCAATCATGGTGCAACATCAATCCCATGAGGAGGGAGAGAGGTCATCCGGCTGTCTGAGACTGAAAGTAGAGGAATTTTACCCCCGTTATCCGTAACATTTGGGCGCTATTTGCCGTTACAGGGTTCACTGTTGGGAATAACAGTTTCTTTTACAATTTGATAGATTGGGACTTCTGGGATATTTTTATACCTAATATTTTTATGATTTTATTAGTTTATTTATATCAGTTATGGGGAATAGGGGTGATTTCAATGTTTTTTTTTTTTGTACTGTATTTGCAGATCCTCTAGGGCACTTGAACTCTAAAGGGGTCTGATTGTTCCTCTAATATACTGCAATACATCACTATATGGTGGATCTACTGATGATCTCTTACAGAGTGCCACAAGCACATTGTAACAGATCTAATGAAATGGCAGGTCCTAGGGCAGTGATGGCGAACCTTTTAGAGACCGAGTGCCCAAACTACAACAAAGACCCGCTTATTTATCGCAAAGTGCCAACACAGGAATTTAATTTGTGATTTATACTCCCTTCTCTGTCACAGCTTTCATTGATACCAGCACTCTGAGGACACCAATAAAGCAGAAAATAGTCCCAGGTAGAGCTGTCACTTTAAAATACCTCTGTGCACAGCAAGTCCTGGGCTGTCTGGGACTGCGGGAAGATACCTGGAGTCATCTCTGGTGATGGCCTGAGTGCCCACAGAAAGGGCTCCGAGTGCCACCTCTGGCACCAGTGCCATAGGTTAGCCATCACTGTCCTAGGGTCTCGTACAGCTTCCAGGCTTTCAAATCGTCTCTTCCTGATGACGTTGCGGAGTGAATGATCCACCCAAGATGATTGTGCCCAGGCACCACCAGCATTTAAATGGCTTTGCTGAGGCATTCAAATGGTTCAGACCATGATTATAAATGCTGGGTGTTTGCTGCATAATACAGGAAACACCCAGTGTGTATTATATACATCCTTGAAGTCCTTAATCATTACGAGGTCCTTAATCATTACCTGTGTTTGACGACAGAGGGCGTTCCTGGTGTTATCATCGTGTGCCGCCATCTATCAAACGACGGCAAAACAAATTGCAGACTGATTGATTGGTTAGTTTTGATTGGGCAGCCCTTTGAGTAAGACGTGTTTCGTGTTTTTCGCTAAGATGGAAAAAGAGCAGTATCGTTCGGTAATTCGCTTTTTGTTTTTGGATGGCCAAAAATGTGAGGAGATAAAAGTACAGTTGGTCGCTGTTTATGGGGACACTTAGCCATCTATGGCCACAGTTAGATATTGGTTCAACGAATTTAAACGTGGACAAACATCCGTTTTTGATGAGGAGCGACCAGGACGGCCGGCAGACTTGGTTACCGAGGAAATCATTCAAAAAGTCCACAACATGATACTCGCTGATCGACGAACGAAAGTGCGCGAAGTAGCAGAGGCTGTAGGTGTGTCGACCGGAACAGCAATTAATATTTTACATGATAAGTTGGCGCCCGATGGGTGCCGCGATTGCTCACAGTGGACAGCACATTCATCCGGAGTTGTCGCTGCCAAACTGCATGAATTGCGTTATCAATTGCTGCCGCAACCCCCGTATTCACCCGATCTGGCTCCCCGCGACTTTTTCTTGTTCCCTAACATGAAGAAATGACTTGCAGGAAAATTTTTAGCTCAAACGAGGAAGTCATCACCGAGGCGTATTTAGGAGAGTTTGAGAAATCCTTTTTTTATGGAGGGGTTAAAAAAATTCACAACTCATGAAAAAGTCACTGGGGGTCATTTACTAAGGGCCCGATTCGCGTTTTCCCAACGTGTTACCCGAATATTTCCGATTTGCGCCGATTTCCCCTGAATTGCATCGGGATTTTGGCGCACGCGAGAACGCGCCGCTGGATCGTGAATGGACCGGGTAAGTAAATCTGCCCCACTATAGGCAGCCATTTTTTCTCATAAGAAAGACTTCTGTAAAGGTTTTTTTTAAGGGTAATAAAAGATCAGTGGTTATCCAACACTCAGATCATTCAATCAGCTGATCCTAGTTCACAGAGAATGATGGCAGAAGTCCAGCTCCATCCTCTGTGCAGTGGCCAGTGTAGGGAACCGCAGGCGAACTTGAGCACCCACTACTCAGAGAACATGTAGAACTTTAGGGCTGTCCAAATTAAACTGATCCATTGATACTATGGGTAGGATTGATATCATTGTCTTGGAGATGTCAATAAAGTTTATGTGGATAGTTTGGGGATGGTGGAACCAGAGACATATTTTGAAGTTCCTGGGCTACACAGAAGCTGAAATTTACTGCCCATGCGCGGACACGAACAGAGCAGGAGGTAGAGCTGGAAGAGGCTACTTGGGCGTGGAGTAGGCTTAGCTGCCAGAGAGCGGACAGTAGCCTCTAAAGGTAATTTACAGAAATCACAGATGATTTAAGTTAAGTTAGATTAGTTACCAGTATAATATAAACCAAAAACAGTTCAGGGATGAGAATAGAAGAAGGAATCTACCATCAGATAGTGTATTCCTGAAGGTAGGTTTCCTTTGAGGTCATGGCCTAGACTACTAGGAACACCCACTGTCTGGTGAGGTTTGCCTAAGTCCAGACCCTTTTCAGACTTTTTTAACCAGGTTTTTTTTTTACCATCATTTGGTAAAATTACCAAATTTTTGGTTAACTAAGGACAGCCTGGGTCAGTTTGATACAAGTTATAGAAAAGTCATAGGCAGATACAGACTAAATCAGAGGGGCTATAAATACCACCATATAAAAAAAAAATCTGACCTAGAACAGGCAGCAGATAGGGGAGCAGGAATGTGGGAAGGGGAGCACCGGTGGGAAAAGACACTGGTGAAGGATTCTTGGCCACGAGTCGGAAAAAAACAACCAACGTAAGGGGAAGTGGAGGTGGTGGTTTGTCTTGGCTAGTGGTTGTATGGAGCTCTTTAGGAGTTACGTATGGTGATGAGTCCAGATGTTATTGCTGGAGATACATAGAACGTCTTGGCTGAGGTGCTCAAGATACATCATGATTGCAGCCAAGTTACCATAGAGACTCCATAGAAAAACTAGTAATAGCTTATGATTATTTTGGTCTTCAGTCTGTTTTCTGGTGTTTTTCTCCTGCATGTGGCTCAAGGGGCCTTCAAACACATTTTTGCTTGGGTGCCAGTTACCCCTCTGACCTCCCAGTCAACAGACAAAGAGTTCCAAGACGGGATATCTTCTCTTCTTCATGCTATAGGCCCACTTAGAGAAGTAGGCTTTAGTTGGTTAGACCGGACACTTTAAGCCAGACATGCTTCTTATATGTAAGACGTTTCCTGATTCTCTTCTAAACGGTAATGCAGAAAGAAAGGTCGATAATACTCACCATGTCTTATCTGTCATCATCTGAGGCCCCCACACAAATACAAGGGTCCTGCGGAGATTGGGGCACGGGAGATATGATGCCGCCAAAGTATCTAGAAGGAGTTAGGAAGAGTAGCTGTCCATTGGGATTGTGTTAGAAGGGGTTTCCTTTTTCAAGAATGGGACCCTTGGGCCTCCTTGGCTTACGTGTCAACTATCTATTTCCCTAAACCTCCAACCGGAAGGGTGACGTCATGTGCATTGTGCATGTTGCGTAATGCCCAAAGTATGTGATGTCATCACTAGTCCAGTAGGAGTTGGAGCACCTACAGGATGGAAAGCTGAACAAAGTAGGCCCTTCGCACAAAGGTACAGTCCCATGCCAAAGTATTCTTGGACTGTTCTACCTTTTGCCACATTTCAGGCTTCAAACATAAAGAAAAAATGAATTTTAAGCTTTTGTAAAAAATAATAAACTGAAAAGTGGGGGGTGCAATATTATTCGGTCCCTTTACTTTCAGTGAAGCTTCCTCCAGAAGTTCAGTCTCTGATCTCTGAATGATCCAATGTCGTCCTAAATGACTGATGATGATGACTATAATCCACCTGTGTGTAATCAGGTCTCCGTACAATTAAATCTGCTCTGTGATAGTCTCAGGGTTCTGCATCATGAAGACCAAGGAACACACCAGACAGGTCCGTGATCCTGTTGTGGAGAAGTTTTAAGCCGGATTTGGATACACAAACTTTAAACATCCCAGGGAGTCGTGTGCAAGCTTCATATTGTAATGGAAGGAGCATCAGACCTTGCAAATCTACTAAGACCCAACCGTCCTCCTAAACTTTCATCTCAAACACGGAGAAGACTGATCAGAGATGCAGCCAAGAAACCCATGATCCCTCTCGATAAACTGCAGAGATCTACAGCCGAGGTGGGAGAGTCTGTCCATAGGACAACAATCAGTCGTACACTACACAAATCTGCACTATATGGAAGAGGGGCAAGAAAAAGACATTTCTCAAAGATATCCAGAAAAAGTATTGTTTAAAGTTTGCCACAAGCCTCCTGGGAGACACCAAATATGTGGAAGAAGGTGCTCTGGTCAGATGAAACCCAAATTTTACTTTTTGGCCACAATGACAAACCATATGATTGGCTTAAAGGCAACACAGCTCATCCCCCTAAACTAACCATCCCCACTGTCACAAATGGTGGTGGCACCATCCCCACTGTCACACATGGTGGGGGCAGCATCATGGTTTGGGCTTTTCTTCAGCAGGGACAGGGAAGATGGTTAAAATTGATGGGAAGATAGAAGGAGCCAAATACAGGACCATTCTGGAAGAAAACCTGTTGGAGTTTGCAAAAGATCTGGGACTGGAAAGAGACTGGGACGGAGATGTCACGGGTGCTCTTGCGACCCATGACCCGGGTCAGAGGCGCACCCGTGTACCGCTCTGTCCCCTTGCTCGGCTGCGGCAGCCTGACTCACCTGACCGCACTCCAGCATTGTCTCCCACGTTCAGGTATGCGCGTCCCTGACTCCTTGCGATTTAAAGGGCCAGTGTGCCGCTGATTGTGGCTGGTTGTCCCTGCTTGTTATAAATAGCCGACCTCTTCCTGCAAACTCCGCCGGATCTTTGTGCTCTATGCCTCTGAGAAAGTGTTCCCATTCTGCCTGTGTGAATTCTGTTGTGACCTCCTGCTACGTTCCTGACTTTGCTGCCTGTCCTGACCTTTTGCTACGTCCCCGTGCTGCCTGTCCTGACCTCCTGCCTGTCCACGACTCCGTCTCAGCCTTACGTTTCTGCACCTCGTCTTGGACACCACCACGAGCAAAGTCTTGCCTGTGGAGCGACCTGGTGGTATCCCGCCGCAGCAAGTCCAACCCGCTTTGCGGCGGGCTCTAGTGAAAACCGGGTGCCACTCCGCTCCCCAGTGTCGGCTTACGTCATTGCTTGCGGTGGTTCTGCTCCAAAACATTTAACAAAATCTACCAGGTTCACAAATAAACGTATCCAAGTATTAGAACGGCCAAGTCACAGTCCAGACCTGAATCCAATCCAGAATCTCTCCATCCAACCTCACTGCCCTGCAAGAATTTCAGTCTCTCAATGTGCAAAACTGATAGAGGACTGATACCCCAAGCATCTGCAGCTGTAATCGCCGCAAAAGGTGGCGCTACAAAGTATTAAGGGAACTGAATAATATTGCACGCCCGACTTTTCAGTTTATTATTTTTTACAAAAGTTTAAAATATGCTATAAATTTAATTCCAGTTCACAATGGTGAAGTCCAGTTCACCCAAAAAAATTACAATTTTATATATTTACGTGTAAAGCCTGAAATGTGGCAAATGGTAGAAAAGTTCAAGTGGGGCAAATACTTTCTCAAGGCACTGTAGGTACAAAGTTTTATATTTTTAATAAAGTGTTTCCCACTCAGGTATTTCTTGATAAGGAAGAATCACTTTATTAGAGAAAGGATAAAAAGGGCCAAAAATAACATATCCAGAGGATAGATTCTAAATCTTACACTAGAAGGGGTCCAACACCCAGCACCCCCACAGATAACGCTGTCCTCTTTGCAGTCGTTGAGCTTCTTCACGGCAGCTAAGCTCCTATTTGAATGTAAAATAGCTAATCTGCAGTAACCTCTTCCAACCACTACACCAAAACCGGTGCTGTCTGCTTCCTGTTTCATTCTCTGTGTAACATCTGATGAGATGCACTGATCTATGGGGGCTACTGGCTGACAGACATGATGGCGCACACTTACTAAGGGTCCGTCGGACGCATTTCCATCGGGTTTCGCAATTTTTTCTGATGTGCCCTGAATTGCCCTGCATGCGATCAGATTGTGGCGCATTGGTGCCGGCTTTCATGCAACACAAATCAGGGGGCGTGGCCGTCTGACAACCCGACTGATTTGGGCAAACCGCGGAACATAACTTTCAAAATTGTGTCGCAAGACAATGCACTAACATGCACCAGGAAGGAGATGGTGAACTCCGGCGGACCTGAGCGGGGAAGCGACACAAGCAGGATATCGGGCGCACAATCTAAGTGAATCACGGCAGCTCCGAATCCTCAGCGGACATTCCGGATCGGCAGCGGGACAAGTGAGTAAATGTGCCCCGATATGTTGTCAATGTTGAAACTCCAAAAAAACCCTTTAATATTCCCCTCTTCCCATTTTTTTTTCTAGATGAAATTATCCTTTAACCGCTGTTCCACAAATATTTTGTGCAGAATAAACACAGGTTAATGTGACATATTTGAGTAAATGTAGCATGACGTGAGCTTGGAGAAGGTCTTAAGTAGCGGAGTATATGTCAGTAAACACGGTGAGTAGATCTTGTGTAGTTTTCCATTATTGTTTTCCCATGGAGAACTTTTTTGGAATCACAGAGAAGTGACCGGCTATTTATCATCCCTCCGGCGGGTGACAGCTGAAGAACTGTTAATAAAAACAAGTTCAATCCTCTTCAAAGGGAAGGAGAGGAGAGAAGTAACCAGATCCTCGTACAGTTCTCTGGTTCCTAAGCAGAGAAGCTTTGAAGAATCTATCACCAAACACCATCCTACCGGAGAAGAAACGGATAGATATCTGTCTAATGGAGGTCAATGCTTCATAGATTATAGTAAAATATAGATTGGAGATATTTTACAAATTCTTTTAAAAACATCTGATGAAAATTAGAAGTTGTTCTTGAGAAGATCTGTAAAAGTGACTAAGAATGAAAGCGAAGGAACACATTTGTCAGTCTTCGAGGAAATTGGAAAGTTTCTGAAACGTGACAAAGAGGCTTCTTCGAAAACATCTTCTTTGCATGAAGCAACTAAAGGGTTTGGATATAATAAAAAGGGAACTGGATTCGATTTATTTACAAGAGGGCAAAAGATTTCGTCTTCATACTGTCACGGGTGGTCCCGCGATCCCCGTCGCGGATCGCGGGCTCACCCGTGCTGTCGGTCCCCCGCCAGCGCGCCGCAAGCGCTACTTACGGGTCCCGGCTCCTGCCCCGCTGGCATCGGCTCCGTCTGAGGCTGCTCCGTCCCCTTCGGCTGTGCGCGCGCGTCCCCGACAGCTAGGGCGCGCGCGCGGCAAGTTCTGCAAATTTAAAGGGCCAGCGCGCCACTAATTGGCGCTGGTCCTTTCCCTTTAAACTATTTAACCCTGCCTCTTCCTGTTACCCTTGCCGGATCTTTGTGCCTTGCGCCCTAGAGAAAGCTGTATTTGATGCCTTGTGCTGTTCTTGAGATTTCCCGTTGTGACCCCGGTTCCGTTTCTGACTACGCTCCTTTGCCGCCTGTCCTGACCTGTTGCTACGACTCTGACTACGAACCTGTGCTGCCCGTCCTGACCTCCTGCCTGACCCCGACTACGAGATTGCCTGCCGATTCTGTACCTCGACCTTGGCTGCCACTGCGGACAAGTCACGCCTGTGGAACGACCTGGTGGTACCACGCCGCAGCAAGTCCAACCCGCTTTGCGGCAGGCTCTGGTGAAAACCGGGTGCCACTTAGACTCCGGTCCCAGGTAGTGGCTTGTGCCATCGTCCGCAGTGGTTCAGAGGATCCACAACCTCTAAGCCTGACACATACATCTGTACAACTGGGCACATACATTCGACCAGTATGAGAGAGTGAAGTTTCCTCAACAGAAAGTTTCCTCCTAGAACATTGAGGAAGACTTACTATGACTACTCTGCCAGTTTTCTGGTGGAGAAGGCATGGAAATATCCCAATCCCTTCCAGTTCTGAGAGTTTTTTGGGTGGGTTCGTGAACACCTTGGAATCTCTTCCAGGTCAGGCCTGGGCTAAACAGATGCGATCTGGCGGAGATTGCGTCCACATCTGCGAAGAGTCCGAAGTAAACACCAGTCTTAAAGGTAGATTACGGTGGCAGGTTCATCTAATGAATATCATTGGAGCCCTTTTTAGAGCTAATCCTTCATGGGCCGCTAAGTTTTGAAATGCTTTATTACCCTAATATGCAAATATGTGAAAGAGGCTACTACTATGAGATCCTCAGTGCCCAGCTCCTGGTAGCTGCACACACTCGTCCGCGCTCTGCATAGGCTCTCTATGCAAAGCTGGCGGCTAAACGTGCTTCTGCAACATCACCCACCAGGGCCTAGCCTTTTCTTGGGACCTGGAGGCAGCCGGGGCCCAGAATACCGGAGGGGCTGGTGGTTGCGGCCTTGGCATGCTGTGGTCACGGTGCTTGGTATGGGGACCGGAGGGCTGTCCTACAGCCTGGCAGGTCTCCAGCAGGTTGTGGGTGCAAGAAAATGTAGAGGGGGAGGCTGATGTACTTGAATCTCCCTGGGGTAACCACTTTAATGTCTGTAGTGTGAGTCCCTGGGTAATGGATGGGGGAGCCATGGTGGGAACAGCCTTATTCAGGGATCAGACGGAGGCAACGTTGTGCAAAAGCAACTCACGGTTCTTTATTGGAACAACTGCAGGAAACAAGCCAAACGATCTGGTTACAGATGCCAGATTGTTGGGGATTCCGGATTACTGGAGTGGTCATGGAGAGTGATCCTCAGGAGTAGATTCACTAGCCTCGTAGTAGGTGCAGGCTGGGATGCAGCTGTGTCCAGGCATGGAAGCTGCAGCTTTGTCCTGGGTGTTCTGTGTGTCTGTGCTAGTGGTACACAGACGCACAGTGTGATCTAGAAGATGTGCTCTCTAGAAGAGCTTAGGCCTCAGAGTTGAGAGCTAAGACAGACTCTCTGCTCTGTGTGAGGGCATGGGGCTGAAGAGAGACTTGCCCCTTCCTGTCCAGGGGTTTTATTAAACCCTGGTCAGGTGGTATTCACTCTCCAAGCACACTCCAGCTTACAGATTGGAACATCATTGGATAACAAACATTAAATAGTCTTAACCCTTGCCTGTCCAGGCAGAGTCTACCGCTGCTAAATACCTCTAGATAGCTGTATAATCCCTATAGTGAGTTGGGCAGGCTCACCTTCTGGGGAGACACAAACAAGGGGGCTTATTTGCAAACACTCCTCTGCCTGCACATTGGCAGGGGTGTTGCACTTGGCTCTGAAGCCGGAGTTACTGCGCATACGCAGTAGCCCCGTCTTCGGAACCAAGCCTGCGCAACTGGCACCAATTCGGGCTCTACATTCAGGCTCATTGCCGTTCAGGTCGGGGAGGAAACTATCCTAGGGCATTTAAAGGGTTAACACCTGTGATGGTAAACTAATAATATCCATGGGTGTCACCAACGGGGGGTGAACAAATATAAATTTATAATAGAGAGAAGGTAGCAAGTCGGGATACCAATCATATTTGGCTGCACTTTACATATCAGAGGGGACATATACAAATTAAATAAAACATTACACAGTACAAACAGCCTTATGGAAGGGCAGTGCTCACAAGAGCTTACAGTCTATGAGGATAAGGGGGTGACACAAGAGCTTACAGTCTATGAGGATGAGGGGGTAACACAAGAGCTTACAGTCTATGAGGATGAGGGGAGACACAAGAGCTTACAGTCTATGAGGATGAGGGGGTAACACAAGAGCTTACAGTCTATGAGGATGAGGGGAGACACAAGAGCTTACAGTCTATGAGGATGAGGGGGTGACACAAGAGCTTACAGTCTATGAGGATGAGGGGTGACACAAGAGCTTACAGTCTATGAGGATGAGGGGGTGACACAAGAGCTTACAGTCTATAAGGATGAGGGGGTGACACAAGAGCTTACAGTCTATGAGGATGAGAGGGTGACACAAGAGCTTACAGTCTATGAGGATGATTTTAAAAACATCTTCACTTACCTAACAGTTGAGTTCATAGACTATCATCAGACTATGTTGCCTTTTATGATACCAGAGTTCAAATCCTGTCTAAGGCACGTTATAAGAATTTGCCGGTAATATTTACAGGAATCTAAGCAGCAGTGTGTGAGTGCTGAGAGGAGACTGTCCCTCGACATGGAGTCTTCAGTCATTGGAGACTACAATGCAGTGATAGATGATTGATAATTGACAAACACATAGGGGTACGTTTACTTACCCGGTCCAGTCCCGATCCCGTGGCGCGTTGTCCGGCACCCATTCGGGTCTGCCAGGATTCACTTAGGTTCGTGCATCCGAGATCCAGCAGGTGTCGCTGCTGCGCCGAGATCCGCCGGAGTTCACCTTCTTCTTCCTGGTGCATGTAAGTGCTGATCTTGAGACACAAATTCTTTTTTCAATTCCACGGTTTTTCCGAATCCGTCGGGTTGTCCGAAGGCCACGCCCCCCCAATTTCTGTCGCGTCAAAGCCGGCATTGTTTCGACAAAATCCGATCACATGCGCCAAAATCCCGGGGCAATTCGGAGCAAATCGGAAATATTCGGGAAACCCGACGAAAATGCGGCGTTCGGACCCTTAGTAAATGAGCCCCATACTGTTGTGGTGTCACACACCTTTGATGCCGTTTTTAACACCATTTTGAAATTATGAATTTACCTGAAAAGACCCTTTTTCTCTGGGAGACCTGGTACAATTTAGTAAATTCTCCTTGCCATGAATGTTCTACATCTGTGAAACTCCATTGATTCGTCGTCACCTTCATCCCCGTACACCTGCTCGCCTCCGAGCCGTATGAACAGCGCTCAGTTTAATGATGGTATTTGATCTTTACTCCGCGCTTTCAAGTCGAGGAATGCGTGAAGTAACACATCAAGAGAATCGAGTAATCTCGGGTTGATGTACTCTCGGCCTTCTTCTTTCAATCCTACCGGCTATGTAACAGCAGATACGATTTTCCGAAATACTTGGCAGAGGGAGATTACATCTGATGTATTTTTCCATCATTTTTTTTTTCCATGGAAAAAATGGGACTCGAAAAACATTAAGTGAATTTGGCGTAAAAAAACTACCGTGTCTTTAATGTGTCAGAGAGAGACCAGGTCTTCGAAAAATGAGGTTGTCGAACGGCTTTGTGTTCATTGACATTTCAATGTGCCAGGAGCAGTTACATTCCGGCATATGATCAAATGGAGTCTTCCTACATACACGGGGTCTTTGTGTTTGGCAGCTTGGATTAAAAATAAGGGTTTTGAGCTTTGCGTTGCGTTGAGCTTTCTCCATAATGTCTTTGTTACTTGACCTGTCAGACACCCATCCGTGACAAGTGAGTGTATCAGTTTCAAAAGAAGTCCCGCTCCTCCTGGAATTGCACAGAGGCCGTGTTTAGGCAGCCGAATATTGTTTTTTCGTGGGCTCATATTCTGCCTGCTCGTCTGTAGATATTTCAGAGATATTTTTATTTTTTTTCCAGAAAAATCTTCCCTTCACATCTCATAACCGCGTTAAGTACAGCGTAAGAAACGAAGACGTCGTAATGAGAAGAAAACGAAGAGGGTAAAGCTTGTATTACACAACCATTTTTTAGTGATTTTTTTCCCACTGGCCAAAAACACCCACATTTTCGAGAAGCAAGTTAGTGTGGGAAGAAGATGTGGATTATATTTAACTCATTCAGGTTCTTGCAGCATTGGAGGTGCTTGATGCCAACATATTGGGGCTCATTTACTAAGGGTCCGTGGACCGCACTATTCCGATTTCCGATGTGCACCGCATTTAGAAGGGCTTTTTGTCACACACGATGGGATTTTGGCACATCCGCGCCGGCTTTCACGCCACACAAGTCAGATGACCGTACGGATTCGGACAACGCGCGGGATTTAACATTCCAAATTTTGTCGCAAGCCAAGCATCTTGGCTTCTGCACCGGGAAGAAGAAGGTCAACTCCGGCGGACTTCATCAGGGAAGCGACACATGCAGGAAATTGGACGCACAATCTTAGTGAATCGTGAGAGCTCTGAATCTTCGTCGGACAACGCAAATTTAGCATTCACAGTTCTTATGCTCATGGGCATATAAAAAAAAATCAGTGCGATTCACAAAGAAAATTTCCCACTGCATGGTACCGGGGCACCTTTATTTGGCTTGATGTAGTAACGGACATGAGTCAACCAAAACTGGACTGAGTTGACCCGGTACTCTGTCGTACGCAGCAGCGACTCAATGTTGGAGAGGGAAGTCTACGGTGCTCTGATCCATCATTGAGCTCAACTCTATCTGTATATGAAGAAGTTGCCAAGTGCTGACTCCACCCCTTGGCAGCATGCTACCTTACTTTTATTCGACCATGAAGACTCGTCTCATACTCAACTTTAAGGTAGCATGCTGGAAAAAAGTTGAGCATTTTGTTTCAAATTGTGCCTTTTACAAAAAATGTGCAATTCTTGTGAAATCGGAAGACATGTAAATTTCCCATGTGCCGATTGTTCTGTAGCACAGAATAAATGGGATGAAGTCTGCAATGAGGTCTACAGACTCTCATACTTTCCAACACTAAAATAATATTTAAGTCACATCTGTGGATCACTCCTGGCCCTTCATTGTCCCGACCCGCTTCAACTTCTTCACCAATCGTGACCGATGGATGGTGAGAAAAAAATAACATTTGTCTCTCTTTTTAGGCCCTGACACTTTTTCATTCTGGACAGTTTCAGAGATAGAGACTTTTATCCACTGCTTGTAATGTTCATAGGAGAGATATGTCACCACCCAAGGAGGGGGGAAAGGCATCTTACTAGTTTCACCCCCAGAGCAAACACAGATTACTAAAGGCTGCTTTGCAAGAACAAACCCTGTGAGCTCCAATCCAGGGACTAGCACATCTCCAAAACTGCCAGTCCTCCTACCCTGGGGTCCTCACACCCCATCCATGCCATCCGTAAACATTCACATCCAGTGATGATCTAAGGTTATCTATGGATGAGAAAGAACATCACTAGTGGTCAATGGCAGTAGAAGGGTTGACAGGACCATTCTTGGTGGTCAGAAGTCTCAACAGGAGGATGTTAGTATGAAACCTTCCAAGGCTTAAAGTGGGTCACTCCATTGCCGGGTCTCTTGTGCATCTGTATGCCTGTTCCTGACTCTGTCTATTAACAACACTTGATTGAACTGAGCCTCCAAGTATATGAGGGAGTTTAGAAGAACAGTTACTTGTTTCACAAAAAGTTTTTGAAGGTGTATGGAAATTTCATAAAAAACATGCCGATTCCTTGTGGTATTCGAAGTCCTTTATACGACCTCCCGACCCAAAAATTACTGGCAGGTACAGAACACGTTGTAAGAGTGTGAACCTAAAGGGAGATGGAGGGCAACCAAAAAACATGGTTGAAAAGGACCCTGACTACTCCCATTGCTGGCCCAACACCAGATGGAGATATCACAGCAAGGCAGCGTTGTGTGTCCTGCAGTCAGAAGGAGGACTTTGGACCAGTTGGAGACCGACAGGTGGTCTGTCCCAAGAGAACTGGGATCCACAAAG
This sequence comes from Engystomops pustulosus, assembly GCF_040894005.1. Classification (NCBI taxonomy): domain Eukaryota; kingdom Metazoa; phylum Chordata; class Amphibia; order Anura; family Leptodactylidae; genus Engystomops; species Engystomops pustulosus. The sequence continues at coordinate 14,505,647 of NC_092413.1, forward strand.
GACAATGATGGATTGAGCTCCCTGAGAGCCCGAGTGTTGAGGAGGAACCTCAGCAGTGTTTCTTGAATGTAGAACATATCTAGGGTTCAAGAAGTGAAGTAATGCCCTATGTAAGGGCTAAGATGTTTGTTATTTTTGACCTTGTAATAGTTTTAAAGCTGAATAAAGCCGCTTCTTTTTGATTGCTCCTACGTTATTGCTTCGGCACTCAGAACCACAAAAGACGTTTATGAGGCTCAGAAGCTTTTACCATTGATGCTAAGTTACCCCCAAACCCCAAAACAGGAGCCCACAAAACACCTCTACCCTATGTTCACAGCTTTCCAAAGGTATTTCTCAGAAATTGTCTTTCATCTACAGAAAAAAACCCACCACATTCTCCAGGGATCCTTAATAAATGCAGCTACGGAATATTCCAAGTAATTCTCCTTCCAGGGATATGGCCATTACATAATGATCCCTGGACAGGTCTGTAATAGAACCTCATCGTGGCATCGTAAAAAAATAGAAACAGCAGCTAAAAGTGAGAATGTCAGAAATGTGGGTAATAGGGGGTCCCCACGGTGCTCCGTCCAACTCTATTGTAGCTGTATGAAAACCAGATGGACTCCTGACTGCACGAGCCACGTCTATGGCGGGGCTGGGGATCAAAGGGTTAAAAGAGGACTTCTCACTGCGCTGGTTATATGCCTTGACTAGAGATGGGGTCTGACCAGTCTCATCAAATGTCTGTGAACCAGAAGTGTTACGTCTGGGATCACCCTCATAATCAATATCCAGACCTTAACTGGGAGTTATCCACTGTCCGGAGACATGAAGAAGATGAACGAAATCTTCTTGGATTTAAAGGGTTGGTCCAAATACCCCAAGAAGTTCAATATCAGCTGTTCCTGGAGTATTGTGCAGTTTTCTAGTTGAGGGAGCACTGCTTATTCACCAGAAAGTTTTTGGTACTAATAAGGTGTCCTGTTCCAGTCTATGGGACATCTCTGCAGTACTTAAAAGCGCCACTATATAAAATACGTATCTAAATAGAGAAAAAACTAATTTTATCTTTACATACAGTATTTTTCGGACTATAAAGCGCACCATCAATAAATGCCTGCTAAAATGTCCAGGTTCATATATAAGGCACACCGGATTATAAGGCGCACCTGATTGTATGGATGAGTGACCAACAGGTGGCAGACCTGTGCACAGTACAAGGCAGCTGTTGTCTGTAAGTATGGTTCATATATAATGCGCACTGGATTATAAGGCGCACCGGATTATAAGGATGAATGACCAGCAGGTGGCAGACCTGTGCACAGTACAAGGCAGCTGTCGTCTGTAAGTACGGTTCATATATAACGCGCACTGGACTATAAGGCGCACCTTTGATTTCTGAGAAAATCAAAAGGTTTTTTTTGTGCGCCTTATAGTCCGAAAAATACGGCAATATTGAAATCCATTGAAAATCCCTTAAAGGGAACCTACCACCCCGATTCTACCTATGAAGGTAGAAGGGGTGGTAGGTGGATGAATGGGACGTGAGGATAGCCCTTTTTTGGGCTAATCCTCACGTCCCGGGTGTCTTTTAGAAAAGTTTAATGCCGGCATATGTAAATTTTTTTATGTGGCTACTGGGGCATGGAGTAGCCGGACATGAGGCTACTAGTCGCGGATTCTCCACGCCCCAGTAGCCACGTTACTCCGCCTACCACTTAATCTTCGGCGCACAGCTCCTCTTAGCTGCGCGCCCTCGTCCGAGTCCCCCGGCATCTGCGGCCTTCTGCGCATACGCAGTAGCTCCGGCCCCGGAGCCGCGGCCGCGCAGCTGAAGGCCTGCATTCTGCGCATGCGCAGAACGCCGGGGACTAGGACAAGGGCGTGCAGCTACGAGGAGCTGCGTGACGAAGATTAAATGGTAGGCGGAGTAACGAGGCTACTGGGGCGTGGAGTAGCCGCGCTACTCCACGCCCCAGTAGCCGCATAAAAAAAATTTACAAATGCCTGCAATAAAGTTTTCTAAAAGATAGCCGGGACGTGAGGATTAGCCCAAAAAAGGGCTTTCCTCACCTCCCATTCATCCACCTACCACCCCTTCTACCTTTATAGGTAGAATCGGGGTGGTAGGTGCCCTTTAAATAGATAGAGGTCCTCTGTTCAAGATGCTCATCTCTTAGTAAGACTGGAACACAATTTACAAAGGGAGTCTCCTTGGGGGACCTGTTCTGTCCAGTGTTACATGGATATTCCATTGATTTGAGTGGACATTGTGTAATACTTCCTACCCCCTGTGGTGGCGCTGCAGGGAAACTGAACACTTATTGTCAGATTTCCTCCCTGATTACAGCTGATCGTTGAGGTTAAGAGCTGGAGGACACTTTGTGATCAGCTTATTGTTGAGGGTCCTGTCTAGCAGGTAGGGTCTGTCGAAACGCGGCCAGAAATAAAGCCATTAGAGTTAACATTTAGCATATTACTACATTGTTATGGCATGCTGATTTTTTTTTTTCCCCATGAAAAAAAAGATGTTTTTTTTGTAAACCAGAGACACCTGGAAAGTTACTTGTCAGCCGTTCTTGGTCTCAGATTTCCCGTTTAATGTTGCACATTATGTGGTCGGCTTTTTACAATTTGCGGTTCTTCTCTCGATCGCCTTTCTTTGGTTCTGCGCGGATAAGCTTTTGCTTAACACAAAGGAAGTAATCTTTCGAAAATTGCTGACCAGATCATTAAACCACTAGCCAGATTTCACAAGCCGAGCGCTACGCCGAGACGTGCCTTTACAGGCTTGGACCGGAGCCGCAGCCCGATACAGCAAACTCCCGATAATTAGCCATTTAACGAGGCTCCAGATCTCGAGATTTATTTCCGTCCAGTCATAAACCTTTGAGGTGAGACCGGAGGAGTGAGGGGTCTCTCACCCCTAAAACCCATAGACGTATCAGGGTTCAGTTTGTCATGGACCATAACAACACTCCCTCCAATCAAAAAACGGTATAACTCTACCTCCGGACCTCCGGATTTGAAGTGAACTTGTCCCCTAAATTATCAGTATGCTCTTGGGGTTTAGTACCCCAAACCTGGTGAACCCAGTCAGGACCATTACCAGATTTTTCAGAAATATAAAGTTGATGATTGACGGAGGAAAATCACATTGGCGCATGCGCAATGATCAATATAAACCAAGGAGAGTGCAACGAAATTCATTGCAATAGCTCCTTTAAAATACTAGTGCCCCTTCATAAGTTAGGGCTCTTTTGCGTCATACAAACTAGTACCCCCCTTCCAAGTTATCAGGCCATCTTAAAAGTAGACTCCATGCCCAAGCACTTTTAAAAATGTGGCCCTACTCCCACACAAAATAATACTTACCTTACCTGAATTTCCCGACGAGTGATGCAACTGAGGAGTTGGGAGGCCTCTTCCCGAGCGATGTCACTGTGTTGCCGGTGTTAGGACACTGACATCCCATGTGCTCCACTAATCTAGAGAATGGTATGGCCGGGAGCCAATGGCTTACTGCTCTGCCATAGCTGTGAGTTGTATCAGCATCCTGAGAATGCCAATACAGTTGGAAGTAAAGGCACAAATGGCACAGGGGATCCGCTTCACACCCCAGCTTTGTGCTACTTTGTTTTTTATACAAATTAGTCTTGGAGAACCAACCATGTTGCCTCCATTACCATGACTAACTCAGTAACGAGTACAGGCAAGCACGGCGCCTTGTGTACATCGCTTCAACCACTTTTATCCAGTTTTAAAGGAAACCTACAATCAAGAATCTACCTCTTAACATGGATCCGATGGTAGGTTCCCAGGAACATCCTGAAGCCCTTCACTTTTCCCTCGTCCTATAATACCATCTAATCTTATCTACAATGCGACAGAAGCTTAGTCTAAGGCCTGCTGGTGGGAGTGACAGCAGAGGCTACTGGGGCGTGGAGAAGCCCCTCTGGGTAATGGGAGCCTCTGCTGTGATTGGGAGGGAGCCTCTGCTGTGATTGGGAGGGAGCCTCTGCTGTCACGGGGGGTGGGGGCTCTGCTGTCATTGGGAGGGAGCCTCTGCTGTGATTGGGAGGGAGCCTCTGCTGTCACGGGGGGAGGGGGCCTCTGCTGTTCAAGTGAACCCACCAAAAACAAATACTCTATTGAAAGCTTATTAAAAAGCACTAAAAGGGACTAGTACTTAGGGACTGTCTGCCAATATTCAACTACAAACAAATACAGCTTCCTTTACTTTCCCCTGCTCACCTCTGTGAGGATAAAAAGAATTCCTGAGGAAGGGGTGAGGAGCAGGTGAGACAGACAGTGGCTTTGTGTGGTTCGGCGTTGCTACATCATTAACCACTCCCTCAGGAAGGAGGGGGTTGAGAGAGACCCTAGCTATATGAAGAGAAATCAAGCTTACTCCTCCCCCCTCCCTGAGGAATTCTCTTCAGCCAGATTTTGCCAGGTTTAACAGATATCCTCAGATCTCAGGGTAAAACAACATTCCCTAGCCAAAATTTACATTTTTATCTTCTACAACTGTTGGAAGGCAATTATGGAGAATGAGGCTCCGCCTCTGGTGCACTTGCAGAATGATTTTCACATAAATAAGATCATCTCTACATTGTTTTATTCGTTTTGTAGCCAACGTTTATTTCTCAGCCTATTAAAGACCTCATCATATCATAGTCATCGGCTTGGGAGGTATTTTAGACTCCCGTTAAGTGCCCCGTAGAATGAACAGCTTTCTGTAGTGATTTCAATGAAATCATCATCAGTAAATCAGTGATTTTTAGCACTTTTTATGGGTAAGGTCAGATGGATCTCCGAGCCTCGCACAATGCTAAGTACCAGAATTAAAGCTGTCACTTGAAGAAGAGCGGTAATCCCCTTTAAGGACCTTCCATCTCCCATAATCAGAAGATAAGTCACTCTCCTCAACTCACACCCGAGGTCAAATAACATCAGAAGATGCAGAAAAGAATGGAACGTGGACTTCCTAGAAGATATCATAAAGGAGGAGAAGTCTACACTTTCCATTGTATCATTATAGGTGAAAGGACTTCTATTAATATAGAATCGTATACAATAGTAAAAGGAGATGTCCGGGCTAGAAAATCATCCAAAAAGTAATTCAGTAGTTTAAAGATTTCCACACAGACCTTTCCCTTTCATTTTAAAGAAATCTCAATTTCTAGATTTCTGCAAATGATCATTTAAGGGCAGTAGGGGTGCTTCTGGCACAACTGTGAATTCACCTATGTGGTGTAGTATATAGAGGATGTGTCTCCTGTGTGGTGTAGTATATAGAGGATGTGTCTCCGGTGTGGTGTAGTATATAGAGGCTGTGTCTCCTGTGTGGTGTAGTATATAGAGGATGTGTCTCCCGTGTGGTGTAGTATATAGAGGATGTGTCTCCTGTGTGGTGTAGTATATAGAGGATGTGTCTCCTGTGTGGTGTAGTATATAGAGGATGTGTCTCCCGTGTGGTGTAGTATATAGAGGATGTGTCTCCCGTGTGGTGTAGTATATAGAGGATGTGTCTCCCGTGTGGTGTAGTATATAGAGGATGTGTCTCCCGTGTGGTGTAGTATATAGAGGATGTGTCTCCCGTGTGGTGTAGTATATAGAGGATGTGTCTCCTGTGTGGTGTAATATATAGAGGATGTGTCTCCTGTGTGGTGTAGTATATAGAGGATGTGTCTCCCGTGTGGTGTAGTATATAGAGGATGTGTCTCCCGTGTGGTGTAGTATATAGAGGATGTGTCTCCCGTGTGGTGTAGTATATAGAGGATGTGTCTCCCGTGTGGTGTAGTATATAGAGGATGTGTCTCCCGTGTGGCGTAGTATATAGAGGATGTGTCTCCCGTGTGGCGTAGTATATAGAGGATGTGTCTCCTGTGTGGCGTAGTATATAGAGGATGTGTCTCCTGTGTGGTGTAGTATATAGAGGATGTGTCTCCTGTGTGGTGTAGTATATAGAGGATGTGTCTCCCGTGTGGTGTAGTATATAGAGGATGTGTCTCCCGTGTGGTGTAGCATATAGAGGATGTGTCTCCTGTGTGGTGTAGTATATAGAGGATGTGTCTCCTGTGTGGTGTAGTATATAGAGGATGTGTCTCCTGTGTGGTGTAGTATATAGAGGATGTGTCTCCTGTGTGGTGTAGTATATAGAGGATGTGTCTCCTGTGTGGTGTAGTATATAGAGGATGTGTCGGCTCTCCTCCTGTGTGGTGTAGTATATAGAGGATGTGTCTCCTGTGTGGTGTAGTATATAGAGGATGTGTCGGCTCTCCTCCTGTGTGGTGTAGTATATAGAGGATGTGTCTCCTGTGTGGTGTAGTATATAGAGGATGTGTCTCCTGTGTGGTGTAGTATATAGAGGATGTGTCTCCTGTGTGGTGTAGTATATAGAGGATGTGTCTCCTGTGTGGCGTAGTATATAGAGGATGTGTCTCCTGTGTGGTGTAGTATATAGAGGAGGTGTCTCCTGTGTGGTGTAGTATATAGAGGATGCGTCTCCTGTGTGGTGTAGTATATAGAGGATGTGTCTCCTGTGTGGTGTAGTATATAGAGGATGTGTCGGCTCTCCTCCTGTGTGGTGTAGTATATAGAGGATGTGTCTCCTGTGTGGTGTAGTATATAGAGGAGGTGTCTCCTGTGTGGTGGAGTATATAGAGGATGTGTCTCCTGTGTGGTGTAGTATATAGAGGAGGTGTCTCCTGTGTGGTGTAGTATATAGAGGATGTGTCTCCTGTGTGGTGTAGTATATAGAGGATTGATGTGGAGTAGTATTGAGGGTACAGTAACACCTGTCTGTCTAGTAGCGACTGTACGGAGTCTTCTGTTTTAGGGTTAAACTTTTAATGGATGTCGAACAAAGAACATCAGCCCTTCAATACATCGCAGCTGAAGGCCAAACCACAGTAGCTCCGTTGCAAATATGCGCCCCTCCCCTCCCCCACAAGGTACCAATTGTAAAGGGAAACCGTAGCATCCTTTGATAAATGCAGGTCAAGCTGTTTTCAGTTCTCCTAACCTTGGAGAGACATTAGCGAGGGCCAAGTCGTTACTTTCATGCCGGATAATGTGAAGCACAAGCGCTGGAATCCGTTTCATGGCGAGCCAGACGCTCCTCCCGCTGCCAGGAACAGTAGGCATTTCATCCACCACACAAGGTGATGCCCGCGACCATCGGCATCTAAAATGGCCGTAAAGTCTGCGACCCCTGGTGCCGCCCCGCTCTAGTATTGGGAAGGTGCCATTGTTTTGACTGCACGAGATGTTTTGGGAAAAATAGGTCGAAAAAAAATTTGAGATTTCGTCAAAGTTTCGAAACGAGAATTCCATTGCGAGTTTTTATGGTATTTGTGTAACGTCGGAAAAGTTTCCGCATTCATAGAATGGAGAGTTTCTCCGGATGGACCCGGAGAGAGAAGTTTTTTAAAAACAAATCTTTCGTTCTCCGTCCGTCCGAGTCAGAGTCGCTTCCGCCACCGTTAAGTTTGGGTGGGCTTTGTGGCGGCCTGCTCTCCGTCATCACTGTCCTTATCCCAGTCCTTCATAGACGCTCCCATCATGAAGTCGTCGCGGAGGATGTTCCATTCTGACGAGTCTTGGGATTTCGCTGCAGCCTGGAAAGAGCGGAGATAGGGATTAATAAGGGGTTATCCGAGCCAAAAGATCCACCCTATGGTGATTGGTGGGGGTGAGAGACACCAGCCCACGGCAGACCAGCTGTATACACTGGACCGGACGTAGACAGCTACAAACCTAGCTTATGGTGGCTTCCATAGAAGCGAATGAGAACTCCCCCTGTAGTGCAGGAGTACCACCGATACGCCCCGGACGGAGCGGCTCTGACTCTAGCGTATAACCAAAATAGTTGGATTCATTGGTGGGAAAAGGGTTGACCAAAATTGGTTAAAAATGATTCATGATTAATAAAACCCACTGATTTGGTGCTCAACACTCTATGGCTCTATCTCCCCTCTCACAGCGTGAAGTCCCAGAGATGCAGAGTAAAACTTGCAGCTGCATCTCCCCCTCCTCCTTTTATACTACTTACTGCATAGATATTTTTGGGGGGATAGAGTAGGTTTCTTAGTGGTAGTCTGTGTTGGCGCCCTGATGAGATGTGTAATCACATCGTTGTGTATGTGATAAGTAGCAGCAGAACTGTGAAATATGGGATTTATATTCTAGGATTGTACACACTCACAAGTGCACTGTGAGTGTGTCCTCCTGCTCAGTTTCCTTTAGCCATTGGTAGGTATTGTCCTTGGAGAAGTGTGTAATTATACCTTTCTGTATGATGTTAGTAACAGCAGAACTGTGAAATATGGATTTATATTCTAGGATTGTAGCTTCAGTAAGTGCACCGTGAGTGTGTCCTCACACTGCTGTGCTCTGCGACCTTTAGCCAGTGCTAGGTATTGTCCCTGGAGAAGTGTGTAACTATACCTTTCTGTATGTTGTTAGTAACAGCAGGACTGTGGAATATGGATTTATATTCAGGATTGCAGCTTCTCCAAATGCATTGTTGGTGTGCCCTCACACTGCTGTGCACTCTTCACTCTGCAAGTAGTGTTATCGTGTTATTGGCCCTGGAGAGATGTGCAATCGCACTTCAGGATTCCTGGAAAACATCCTTAAGTATATTTATGCTCTGTCCAAAATATCTGACTGCAGGGTCATGACTTCCAGGACCCCCTACAATATGAAGAACAGGGGGGGGGGGGGGGACGCAGGTCCTACACTGCCTGAGACTTCATTGATTGGTTTGTCGAGTCGCTTGTGAAAGTCGTTTGCCATAAAGGGAAGCTGAGAGCAGTCCCCCCGCTCATCCCAGGGGGGTCCTGGATGTTTGATGCCTTTGCAACCTGACATTTATCCCCTATAAGCCCAAGAACTGACAACTGGGCGTTACCATTCCTGCTGTTAACAGTGTCTCACCCAGCCAATCACTCATACCCTCTATATAGTTGTACATTTCCAGGAGGAATAACAGAGGCATGGTGCTCCGGGGTCTCCTGGGTACAGGGGAATATCACTAGGTCCTGTTGGGTCTGCACAACCTATATGCATAAGTGATGCAACAATGTACACATGAGAATATACATAGTATAACGTGTATTCCACATTTTCCTACATTACAGAGGACTGGGGGGGTGGTTGGTGGGGGGGGGGGGGAGGTGGAGGGGTGTCAGAACAATAACTGGAGGCTACCAAAGTGTTAATAGCAATAATACGAGAATAGGCAACGCGATACAACAGCGCCACCTAGTGGTGACTGCACATATAACGAGCCGGATAACGCAACGTGTCTGCAACATATTACAAGATCAAAGATCGATCCTAATGTCAGGAGATCCACAGGTAACGAGAGGAATCGCATGGAAATCGCACGACGCCCGCCCTAGTGGAATCCTGAGTATTTGGGTGTCTGATGTCTAATGTTTATGGGGGCGCCCTTAACACTCCTGATGCTTTATCCTCACATTCTCAAGAGAGAAAAGTTTTCACTTATACTCGAACATTCCTTTAAAAGGGAACCGGATTTTACCCTGTTCTTTGGAGAGTTCCCTCTTTTATGGAGGAATTTTACCATGTGAAAATGAGCAGAGAAGGGTCATGTTTAACTGAGACGAGCCAAGTTTTAGAGAAGCTGCAGTCATTTTGATGCTGCCATCTCCTGTTCTGTAGCACCTAGAAACATGGTTCTGGTGTCATATTAAAGATAAGACTCATCTTTTAGTTTGCCTCAGGATTGTGCTTCTGTGAGCTGAAGACTTAGTTGGAAATAAACTACTAGTTTCTTGTGTTCAAGGTCCTATAACTTGGAGCACCCTCTGCGCTAGGACACCTCATGCAATGTAACATCCATATGACCTGATAGGACATGGATGGGGGTGGTTGTCCTTAGATAACCCCCTTACTGCTCCGCTAATAGTCAGGTAATAAAAGCTATAAGGTAGAAGCCTCTATATAGTTGTTAGGTGCCGACGCCGAGCCCTGGGATGACAGATTTGGGGCAGGCAGCGGACGTCTGCCCGGTCCTCCATTCTGCGGGAGGCTGAGACCTCTCTGGTATTTGCTTGTAAACCGATAAACTCGAGTAAAAGTTGTCACAGACACAAAGACACAATGCCGGCCCATAAAACACGCGGCCATTGTCTTCTCCCGCACCATAAAGATCCCAATCTACGTCTGCACCGCGCTCTGTGCACCTGTCAGACATTCCAGGAGCGCTCATCCCCCACCAAAGAGTCCACAAACTTTATGAAAGTTTCCCTTTAGAGGAAACCTGTCATCAGGTTTTAACCCACTAAACTAGTAGCCCCCTCAGGTAGTGGATGAGATGTCCTTTCTCTTTTATAGGTAAACTGGTGAAATCTCATATAAAAAAAAAAAAAGAAAAATATATCCTACAAAGTCAGGAAAATATGACTCGTCTCATCCCATTTTCACATGAGATGAGTCAAGTTTAGTGGTTGCAGGAGTAGCGTCTCTTCAGAAGCCCCTATCCTCTGTTCTGTAGCACTTAGGAGCATGCTGCTGGTGTCATATTTAAGAGAAGATTCTCATCTTTCAGATCGTGTGCTACAGTAATGGGCTGTTAAAAAAATAGCTGTGAACTGGATCTTTATCTACAACTTGCTTTTCTAACTAAGCCTTTAGCTGCCCGTATCTGTTCTGGTTCTGTGAGGTTCTTATATTCAATAAGACACCAGGAAAAGAGATAGAGGCTCCTGAAGTGACGCTACCCCTGCAACCACTAAACTTGACTCATCTCGTGTGAAAATGAGATAATAAGAGTTTCACATAAGAGGGAATTCTAGAATGGACATTTCCAATCGGTTCCAAGGGAGCCGGGATGTTAGTGGGGTAAATCCTGGTGACAGGTTCTCTTTAATGTGTCCATCTTAGTAACACATGACGGATGAGAGATCTAATGTAAAAATGAGGTGAGTAGAGTCACTTTTTCCTGACTCTGAGTAAGATTTTTTTTTTTTTAAATAGATGAGAGTTTACATAAAAGAGGGAATTCTAGAAAGGACATTTCATCCCCTACCTGAGGGGACTAGTAAGTTTAAGGAAGTAAAACCTGGTGACAGGTTCCCTTTAAGAGAAAAAAAAAACTTTAATTCACACTTCCCCTTTAAACTTCCACCTAAAGTTTTGTTTTTATAAGGAGCCAAGTTTCTGGACAAGCTCCCGATGAGAGGAGGAGATGATGATGACCCCCACCACCAGCGATGACAGGGATAAGGATCTTCTCAAAAATCGGGAATGCAACAAAAAAATCTCCAATCTTCCAGAGAGTCTTGTGTCCGAGCCCCCTACTATTTACTAGTAGTACAGGACGACTCTCGGGGGCTCTGTGTTTGCTTAGCTGTGTCAATTTACTGGACCCTTAAGGACGTCTGTAGGGCGAGATTATCTTGTAGACACACAAGGCAGACAATGGAGGTGAATCCCCCGATCACACAGAGGAGCGACAGCGTGTTTACACCCAGACCACCCAGAGACTGGACGGATGGTAGTCCTGTGCCCTGGAGATAACAGGGGCTCTCCACACTTCAAAATAGTAGATAAATAAAAAAGATTCCAATTGAGGAATAGTATACAGAGGGAAGTGTGAAATCACCCTAAATTTTTTCGAATTTATACATGAGCGCGTCCTGCTATACATAGCGGTATCCGAAGTGTATGGATTGATAAAATTCCCTATATTTATAAATAGGGATCGATTCATGGAGCGACAAATTAGAGGATTCTGCTTTAGAACACTTGTTACAAGCCAGGTGATACATGGGTAATATACGGGTCCTTAAAAGGGAGCCTGACACCAGGTTTTACCCCACTAAACCACCAGGCCCCTCAGGCAAGGTCTGAAATGTCCTTTCTAGAATTCCCTCGTGTGAAATCTCACTTGTTTACGTATAAAAAAAAAAATCTCTTCCAAAGTCAGGCAAATATGACTCTTCTCACCTCATGAGATGAGTCAAGTTTAGTGATTGCAGGTGAGTGGGGGTGTCACTTCAGAAGCCCCCAGCTTCTGTTCTGTAGTAGCTAGACACGTGCGTTTTGTGTTGTCCCGATAATGATCACATCAGGTTTACGGCTTACAGAATGAGAGATACGGACAGCTTTCACATAGTTGGAAATGCGAGCTACAGTAATGCATCCAGTTTCCACCTGTTTAATAACCGACTGTATGTCCTGTAGCTCACAGAACCAACGGGATGTGAAATAGGAGGTTCTTATCTTTAATATGACACCAGCAGCTTGTTTCTAGGTGCTATAGAGCAGAACATAGGGGCTTCTGAATTGACTCTCCCCCTGCAACCACTAAACTTGACTCATCTCATGTGAAAATTGGATGAAGAGAGTCATATTAGTCTTACTTTTGGGGAAATATTTTAAAGGTAATTGGGTGAGATTTCACATAAGAGGGAATAGAAAGAACATTTCATCCCCTACCTGCGGGGACTAGTAGTTTAGTGGGGTAAAACCCGGTGATCAGTTCCCTTTAAAGGGAATTTTCCACGAACTAAAGTTACACCCTATCCACGGAATAGGGCCTAACTTGCTGAGACCCCCACAGATTGCGAAAATAACGGGTCCGACGAGAGCGATCTCCGTCAGCTCCATAGAGATTAACGGTCATGGATGGACCCCTCGTTTTTGCAATCTATGGGGGTCTCAGCGCTGAGACCCCCACTGATCAGCAAGTTGGGCCCTATCCCATGGATAGGGTCTCACTTTAGTTTGTGGGTGCTGTCACACGTCGCGTTTACCACATGCGTTTAAAAACGCATTGCAATAGCTGGAGAGTGATTTGCCTAATTAAACAGCTGCTAACACCTGTGTTTACAAAACGCAACCGTTAACGCATTGTTAACGCATGTGTTAACATCGCGGTTAACGCATGCGGTTGTTAAACACAAGTGTTGAGAGGTGTTTAATTAGGCAAATCACTCTCCAGCTATTCCAATGCGTTTTGTAACGCATGCGGTAAACGCGACGTGTGACCGCACCCTGTGGGAAAACCCCTTTAATATATACACTCACTGGCCACTTTATTAGGTACACCTGTCCAACTGCTCGTTAACACTTAATTTCTAATCAGCCAATCACATGGCGGCAACTCAGTGCATTTAGGCATGTAGACATGGTCAAGACAATCTCCTGCAGTTCTCCCGAGCATCAGTATGGGGAAGAAAGGTGATTTGATGCCTTTGAACGTGGCATGGTTGTTGGTGCCAGAAGGGCTGGTCTGAGTATTTCAGAAACTGCTGATCTACTGGGATTTTCACGCACAACCATCTTTAGGGTTTACAGAGAATGGTCCGAAAAAGAAAAAACATCCAGTGAGCGGCAGTTCTGTGGGCGGAAATGCCTTGTTGATGCCAGAGGTCAGAGGAGAATGGGCAGACTGGTTCGAGCTGATAGAAAGGCAACAGTGACTCAAATCGCCACCCGTTACAACCAAGGTAGGCAGAAGAGCATCTCTGAACGCACAGTACGTCGAACTTTGAGGCAGATGGGCTACAGCAGCAGAAGACCACACCGGGTGCCACTCCTTTCAGCTAAGAACAGGAAACTGAGGCTACAATTTGCACAAGTCATTGAAATTGGACAGTAGAAGATTGGAAAAACGTTGCCTGGTCTGATGAGTCCTGATTTCTGCTGCGACATTCGGATGGTAGGGTCAGAATTTGGCGTCAACAACATGAAAGCATGGATCCATCCTGCCTTGTATCAGTGGCTCAGGCTGGTGGTGGTGGTGTCATGGATCCATCCTGCCTTGTATCAGCGGCTCAGGCTGGTGGTGTCATGGATCCATCCTGCCTTGTATCAGCGGGTCAGGCTGGTGGTGGTGGTGTCATGGATCCATCCTGCCTTGTATCAGCGGCTCAGGCTGGTGGTGGTGGTGTCATGGATCCATCCTGCCTTGTATCAGCGGGTCAGGCTGGTGGTGGTGGTGTCATGGATCCATCCTGCCTTGTATCAGCGGGTCAGGCTGGTGGTGGTGGTGTCATGGATCCATCCTGCCTTGTATCAGCGGGTCAGGCTGGTGGTGTCATGGATCCATCCTGCCTTGTATCACCGGGTCAGGCTGGTGGTGGTGGTGTCATGGATCCATCCTGCCTTGTATCAGCGGGTCAGGCTGGTGGTGGTGGTGTCATGGATCCATCCTGCCTTGTATCAGCGGCTCAGGCTGGTGGTGGTGGTGTCATGGATCCATCCTGCCTTGTATCAGCGGCTCAGGCTGGTGGTGGTGGTGTCATGGATCCATCCTGCCTTGTATCAGCGGGTCAGGCTTGTGGTGGTGGTGTCATGGATCCATCCTGCCTTGTATCAGCGGCTCAGGCTGGTGGTGGTGGTGTCATGGATCCATCCTGCCTTGTATCAGCGGCTCAGGCTGGTGGTGGTGGTGTCATGGATCCATCCTGCCTTGTATCAGCGGGTCAGGCTGGTGGTGGTGGTGTCATGGATCCATCCTGCCTTGTATCAGCGGGTCAGGCTGGTGGTGGTGGTGTCATGGATCCATCCTGCCTTGTATCAGCGGGTCAGGCTGGTGGTGGTGGTGTCATGGATCCATCCTGCCTTGTATCAGCGGCTCAGGCTGGTGGTGGGGGTGTCATGGTGTCTTTGGGCCCCTTGGTACAACGCCACAGCCTACCTGAGTATTGTTGCTGACCATGTCCATCCCTTTATGAGCACAATGTACCCTGTAACATCTGATGGCTACTTTCAGCAGGATAATGCGCCATGTCATAAAGCTGGAATCATCTCAGACTGGTTTCTTGAACATGACAATGAGGTCACTGGACACAAATGGCCTCCACAGTCACCAGATCTCAATCCAATAGAGCATCTTTGGGATGTGGTGGAACGGGAGATTCGCATCATGGATGTGCAGCCGACAAATCTGCGGCAACTGTGTGATGCCATCATGTCAATATGGACTAAAATCTCTGAGGAGCTTCCAGCACCTTGTTGTATCTATGCCACGAAGAATTGAGGCAGTTCTGAAGGCAAAAGGGGGTCCAACCCGTTACTAGCATGGTGTACCTAATAAAGTGGCCGGTGAGTGTACATTGATCACTATATAGGGCAGTGGTGGCGAACCTATGTCACGGGTGCCAGAGGTGGCACTCCGAGCCATTTCTGTGGGCACTCGGCCATCACCCCAGGGCAGAGTCACCAAACAGGACCAAATCCACTTAATCTTCCTGAGGTCCCAGGCTACTTAAGATATGCTGCTCACAGTGCTATTTTAAAGCGACACTTCATTGGCTGTTTGGAACTGCGGGAAAAGAGAGAAGGTTTTGCACAGGGCTGCATTATTTTTGGAGATCCTCCTGCTGGACCCATCATTCTTCCTGTACACAGAGACCCTGGAGAGAAGCTACAATGAGAGTCTGAATTTGCCTCCTTCTTTCAACTGTATTGGTGGCCTTAGGGGGTCGATACGATTGAAAGATTTGGAAGAACAGGGAGCAATAAGTTACTGCTTAAAATACCATGTTGGCACTTTGTGAAATAGAAGTGGGTTTTGGTATTAGTTTGGGCACTCGGTCTATAAAAGGTTCGCCATCACTGATATAGGGTCTCAACTTATACTCACACTGCTGTGCTCTTGGCTCCTTGCACCGAATCGGTCCTCCTCTTCCTCAGGCTCCACATGGAGCTCCATAAATTGGTGAGAATGGGGCACCTTTCTTGTGAACTGTGGCGGTCCTTTCCATAATCAGTGGGGGTCTTAAGAGTTGGACCACCACTGATCAAAGTTCTATCTGCTGTAACTGTAATTGGGACGGAGCAGGTGAAGAGTCGTCCGTTCCGCATGTGTCTCTGCCGTAGTAAATGGGATAAACCTATAATCTGATATCAGACCCCCCCCCCCCCCCTACAAAGATTTAACATTTATCCCCTTAACTGAGGATATAACAAAACCCCTTTAAGATGAGAGCAGGAATTGAGGGGGGTGGGGCATAAAGGTTAAAATTTTTCTGATTGGTCAACTACGAATCCCTGTAACAATGTATCAGTTTTCCTTGGATTGTCCCTTTAACAGTTAAACAGAGACAATCGTTTTTTTAAACATCCCAACGTTCCATCACGTAACTTTATTTAACCTCAAGAAGAAGACGACGACGAGGAGCGCAGTCAGCAAGATTCGGCTGTAACATCTACCGTATCCAGTAGCCAAGAACACGAGAGCCGGTTATCACATACATGAAAACGTTGCGATAGATGGATTACCCTCCGAGATGGAAGTGACTTCATAAAACCCCCCCCAAATACGATTCTTGGCGAACGCGGGCCGCGCAACCAACGAGAGCGTTTGATCTGATTCATTCTTCCCTAAAGGGACACAAATAAATGTGATTGCCGAAAAAGCCAAAAAAACTGAGTAAAAGACAATAACAGAAAAGAAACTGTAGGTTGTGTAAGGATAAAGCGATACCTTGATAGAACACTGCGAGATATGAAAGGAGAGCACTGGCCCCCCGCCCAAATATAATGAGGACCATATGGGCGCTCCCAAACTTCTGCTGGGTGAAGGGGCAGAGCGCGGAAAGCAAATACTCATCAGAGGCTCAGGGGCTACGACTAAAATAGCAGCAGCACCTCAGGAAAAAAAAAAAAAAAAGGGCCGAGAGATGATGGACACGACCACTGGGTAGGACGAGGAGGATGGACTGGATGATTCCCGAAATTAAGGGTGTTGATTCTTTTAGGAATCATAACATTACCCAGAATCCCCAGCTACCTGGTTACCAGAATCCTCTGCTGAAATCTAAGAACAAATCGCGTAGGAAGAGTTTGATCTCCCCACAGCGCCTCCGCAGGAGATAAGAAGTATTACATGGCTTCTCCAAAGGAAGTGGTGTGTCAGTTTAAGCCATGGGGGAGAGTGGGGGGGGGGGGGGGGGGGGACTAAGCATTGATAGAGGTCTGGGAGGAGGACTAGGTGGCAACGAGGTCCCCCCCCCCCCCCTTCCTCCTCCCCAAAGACTTTTGGTCCTTACTCATCTGATCGCTAGAGATCTGACCACTAGTTATAGGATATATGTTTCTGCGTTGTAATAATTCTTTTAAGATAAGGGGGATAACTTGTCTGAACTTCAAGGGTAACTAAGGATGCCCCAAGCGATTGAGATCGTCAACGTTACTAGCACTCATTACTGACAAACTCCACCAGGCGTCACACTCTCCTCCAATGACCCAACTCGCTGAAAGGTCCGACTACCGTGACACCCCCTAACCCCTATATAAGCCCCGTTTGATCTGCTCTCTTTATATGGGACCCTTAAAGGGGACCAATCACCATCACACACACAAGTGTACACCATAATATAGGGCCTGGTACACAGATTCAGGCGCACTGAAAATTTTCTTTTTAACCTTCATGGTTGCTGAGATATCAGCCCCAGTATCTGACCATTATAATCCTCTCTGCTGTCAGAAAGGTGGTGCTGGAGCAGAGGAGGAGGCATGTGTTATGATAATGACATTGTCAGAGAAAAGCATCTTAACATGCCTCCTAATCTGCTCCAGCACCTCCTCTCTGACAGTGTAGAGGACTTCAATGGTCAGATACTGGGACTGATATCACAACAACTGAAAAAAAAAATTCAATTGCCCCTGAATCCGTGTAGCAGCCCCTACGTCATGTTATGTTCACCTACAAGCATGAGGTGGTTAGAGGTCTTTAAAGGGACGTTCCTGCAGCCATTACCATGATCACTGGCACCTATACCCTATGCATTAATAGGGACATCAGACCGTGATACCTATTAGAGAGTGACAATCTGCACAGCACCCACAGGTAGACATGTGAGTCTATCCCAAAATTGTAGGGGGTTGTGTGTAAGCAGCAATCCCATCTTACACACCCGCGACAAGCAGGAGGTTGGAGGGGATCTCGCTCATGCAGCCACCAGGAGCCGGGCGCAGTATTCCTGGCTACTGCTGTAATATGCAGAGCCCATAAACCATCGGAGTCAGCCCCCCCCCCTCCCCTCCGTGATTATATCCAACATCAGTCCCAGACAGGAACAGAAAGGTTCTACAAATTACCTCAAGTGCGACGTGATGTGGAGGAGCAAATTAATTCTAATGTAATCCTGATGAAGGGGCAGTCAGCCGCTCCTGGCTCTAGATGTGAAGCCCCGATCATAAAAACCAGAAACTTAATGAAAGCCAAAGCTGGAGACATAAGAAACTCTTTCAAGGTGTAACAAGAACTTAGCCACCGGCAGTACACACTCATTATACAAGAGGTTCTGTAACTCAGGATCAGTACAGGATAAGTAATGTCATGTATGTACACAGTGACTGCACCAGCAGCAGAATAGTGAGTGCAGCTCTGGGGTATAATACAGGATGTAACTCAGGATCAGTACAGGATAAGTAATGTCATGTATGTACACAGTGACTGCACCAGCAGCAGAATAGTGAGTGCAGCTCTGGAGTATAATACAGGATGTAACTCAGGATCAGTACAGGATAAGTAATGTCATGTATGTACACAGTGACTGCACCAGCAGCAGAATAGTGAGTGCAGCTCTGGGGTATAATACAGGATGTAACTCAGGATCAGTACAGGATAAGTAATGTCATGTATGTACACAGTGACTGCACCAGCAGCAGAATAGTGAGTGCAGCTC
Organism: Engystomops pustulosus; assembly: GCF_040894005.1. NCBI lineage: Eukaryota > Metazoa > Chordata > Amphibia > Anura > Leptodactylidae > Engystomops > Engystomops pustulosus. The sequence goes on from NC_092413.1 coordinate 14,524,312, forward strand.
TGGAGTGTAATACAGGATGTAACTCAGGATCAGTACAGGATAAGTAATGTCATGTATGTACACAGTGACTGCACCAGCAGCAGAATAGTGAGTGCAGCTCTGGAGTATAATACAGGATGTAACTCAGGATCAGTACAGGATAAGTAATGTCATGTATGTACACACTGACTGCACCAGCAGCAGAATAGTGAGTGCAGCTCTGGGGTATAATACAGGATGTAACTCAGGATCAGTACAGGATAAGTAATGTCATGTATGGACACAGTGACTGCACCAGCAGCAGAATAGTGAGTGCAGCTCTGGTGTATAATACAGGATGTAACTCAGGATCAGTACAGGATAAGTAATGTCATGTATGTACACAGTGACTGCACCAGCAGCAGAATAGTGAGTGCAGCTCTGGAGTATAATACAGGATGTAACTCAGGATCAGTACAGGATAAGTAATGTCATGTATGTACAGAGTGACTGCACCAGCAGCAGAATAGTGAGTGCAGCTCTGGTGTATAATACAGGATGTAACTCAGGATCAGTACAGGATAAGTAATGTCATGTATGTACACAGTGACTGCACCAGCAGCAGAATAGTGAGTGCAGCTCTGGGGTATAATACAGGATGTAACTCAGGATCAGTACAGGATAAGTAATGTCATGTATGTACAGAGTGACTGCACCAGCAGCAGAATAGTGAGTGCAGCTCTGGAGTATAATACAGGATGTAACTCAGGATCAGTACAGGATAAGTAATGTCATGTATGTACACAGTGACTGCACCAACAGCAGAATAGTGAGTGCAGCTCTGGAGAATAATACAGGATGTAACTCAGGATCAGTACAGGATAAGTAATGTCATGTATGTACACAGTGACTGCACCAGCAGCAGAATAGTGAGTGCAGCTCTGGGGTATAATACAGGATGTAACTCAGGATCAGTACAGGATAAGTCATGTCATGTATGTACACAGTGACTGCACCAGCAGCAGAATAGTGAGTGCAGCTCTGGAGTATAATACAGGATGTAACTCAGGATCAGTACAGGATAAGTAATGTCATGTATGTACACAGTGACTGCACCAGCAGCAGAATAGTGAGTGCAGCTCTGGGGTATAATACAGGATGTAACTCAGGATCAGTACAGGATAAGTAATGTTATGTATGTACACAGTGACTGCACCAGCAGCAGAATAGTGAGTGCAGCTCTGGAGTATAATACAGGATGTAACTCAGGATCAGTACAGGATAAGTAATGTCATGTATGTACACAGTGACTGCACCAGCAGCAGAATAGTGAGTGCAGCTCTGGGGTATAATACAGGATGTAACTCAGGATCAGTACAGGATAAGTAATGTTATGTATGTACACAGTGACTGCACCAGCAGCAGAATAGTGAGTGCAGCTCTGGAGTATAATACAGGATGTAACTCAGGATCAGTACAGGATAAGTAATGTCATGTATGTACACAGTGACTGCACCAGCAGCAGAATAGTGAGTGCAGCTCTGGGGTATAATACAGGATGTAACTCAGGATCAGTACAGGATAAGTCATGTCATGTATGTACACAGTGACTGCACCAGCAGCAGAATAGTGAGTGCAGCTCTGGAGTATAATACAGGATGTAACTCAGGATCAGTACAGGATAAGTAATGTCATGTATGTACACAGTGACTGCACCAGCAGCAGAATAGTGAGTGCAGCTCTGGAGTATAATACAGGATGTAACTCAGGATCAGTACAGGATAAGTAATGTCATGTATGTACACAGTGACTGCACCAGCAGCAGAATAGTGAGTGCAGCTCTGGTGTATAATACAGGATGTAACTCAGGATCAGTACAGGATAAGTAATGTCAAGTATGTACACAGTGACTGCACCAGCAGCAGAATAGTGAGTGCAGCTCTGGAGTATAATACAGGATGTAACTCAGGATCAGTACAGGATAAGTAATGTCATGTATGTACACAGTGACTGCACCAGCAGCAGAATAGTGAGTGCAGCTCTGGGGTATAATACAGGATGTAACTCAGGATCAGTACAGGATAAGTAATGTCATGTATGTACACAGTGACTGCACCAGCAGCAGAATAGTGAGTGCAGCTCTGGAGTATAATACAGGATGTAACTCAGGATCAGTACAGGATAAGTAATGTCATGTATGTACACAGTGACTGCACCAGCAGCAGAATAGTGAGTGCAGCTCTGGAGTATAATACAGGATGTAACTCAGGATCAGTACAGGATAAGTAATGTCATGTATGTACACAGTGACTGCACCAGCAGCAGAATAGTGAGTGCAGCTCTGGAGTATAATACAGGATGTAACTCAGGATCAGTACAGGATAAGTAATGTCATGTATGTACACAGTGACTGCACCAGCAGCAGAATAGTAAGTGCAGCTCTGGAGTATAATACAGTATGTAACTCAGGGTCAGTACAGGATAAGTAATGTCATGTATGTACACAGTGACTGCACCAGCAGCAGAATAGTAAGTGCAGCTCTGGAGTATAATACAGGATGTAACTCAGGATCAGTACAGGATAAGTAATGTCATGTATGTACACAGTGACTGCACCAGCAGCAGAATAGTGAGTGCAGCTCTGGTGTATAATACAGGATGTAACTCAGGATCAGTACAGGATAAGTAATGTCATGTATGTACACAGTGACTGCACCAGCAGCAGAATAGTAAGTGCAGCTCTGGAGTATAATACAGTATGTAACTCAGGGTCAGTACAGGATAAGTAATGTCATGTATGTACACAGTGACTGCACCAGCAGCAGAATAGTAAGTGCAGCTCTGGAGTATAATACAGGATGTAACTCAGGATCAGTACAGGATAAGTAATGTCATGTATGTACACACTGACTGCACCAGCAGCAGAATAGTAAGTGCAGCTCTGGAGTATAATACAGTATGTAACTCAGGGTCAGTACAGGATAAGTAATGTCATGTATGTACACAGTGACTGCACCAGCAGCAGAATAGTGAGTGCAGCTCTGGGGTATAATACAGGATGTAACTCAGGATCAGTACAGGATAAGTAATGTCATGTATGTACACACTGACTGCACCAGCAGCAGAATAGTGAGTGCAGCTCTGGAGTATAATACAGGATGTAACTCAGGATCAGTACAGGATAAGTAATGTCTTGTATGTACACAGTGACTGCACCAGCAGCAGAATAGTGAGTGCAGCTCTGGGGTATAATACAGGATGTAACTCAGGATCAGTACAGGATAAGTAATGTCATGTATATACACAGTGACTGCACCAGCAGCAGAATAGTGAGTGCAGCTCTGGAGTATAATACAGGATGTAACTCAGGATCAGTACAGGATAAGTAATGTCATGTATGTACACAGTGACTGCACCAGCAGCAGAATAGTGAGTGCAGCTCTGGGGTATAATACAGGATGTAACTCAGGGTCAGTACAGGATAAGTAATGTCATGTATGTACACAGTGACTGCACCAGCAGCAGAATAGTGAGTGCAGCTCTGGAGTATAATACAGGATGTAACTCAGGATCAGTACAGGATAAGTAATGTCATGTATGTACACAGTGACTGCACCAGCAGCAGAATAGTGAGTGCAGCTCTGGGGTATAATACAGGACGTAACTCAGGATCAGTACAGGATAAGTAATGTCATGTATGTACACAGTGACTGCACCAGCAGCAGAATAGTGAGTGCAGCTCCGGAGTATAATATAGGATGTAACTCAGGATCAGTACAGGATAAGTAATGTCATGTATGTACACAGTGATAGGAGCACAGCAGTGTGAGGACGCTCTTCCAGTCGGCACCGCTACTTCTCGCTTCCCTTGCACAGTGTGACCCGGTCCCGGCAGACTCTGTGGGTTCCTGGTAGAAGACTCTAGTACAGTTTGTCACTTTGTCACAGAAGCCTTTATAAAAAAAATGTAAGGTTGCAGGAGGGCGCGGGCACAGTAACCCATGTATAAGGCGGCGCCCCCCTGCCTCCTGTAGAAGTTAAAAGCTTCTCTGCGCGACCTCTGATGACAGATCTGAGGTGACCTTTCCGTATCAGGCGCCCGATTCCAAGTATCTGTTCGGAAAAAGACGTAAAAATCGCTCGGTGGTAGAAGTAACCTTCAGCGCCGGCCCGCGCAAACAAAAACCATATGACAATATGTTTATGTGGTAATTGGATCAGGGACGGCTTCCTGGCATCCACCGAGCACTTAGATGTAGGGAACGGGGAGCGGACGGGGGAGAGGGGGAAGCGCACATCAAAGTGTAAACAGCCAACGCTCCGACACCACGGGCCCCGCACGCTCTGTGACTGCCGCAGCCACCAGGGAACATTCGCTTTTTTCAGATCTCGTCTATTATCGAATACAAAACCACACAAAGTTTTTTTCCAGGGGAGGAGGGAGGGGGGGGGGGGTCCGATGGAAGGAAAACTGGGCCCATTATTAGGAGCATTAGCTCATGGAGGCGCCACGTCGTGCCAAGGCCATCGCAAGGAAACCCACTTGCCTACCAGGCACTTTTATTTTCCTTCTAGGACTTTTTACAGCACATTCTGTTCAGCGCTGTCAGGAGGGGGAGGGGGGGAGGGTCAAAACGGACCCCGGCGCTGCGTACAGATGAGTGCGCCCTGTACCTGGAGGCAGGGGATGAAATGTCCTTTCTACAATTCCCTCTTTTATGTGACATCTCACCCTGTTACCTACAACAACAAAAAAAAAACCTCCTCCAAAATTCTGTAAAAAAGCAGCAAAAACGAGTCATTCTTTACCGTAGAGGAGTCAAGTTTAGAGGTTGCATGGACAGTGTCGCTTGAGATCTAGATTTTCAACTCTAACACTGGTGTCATCTTATAGATAAGAATCTCATCTTTTAGACAACACCAGGCTTGTGGCGATGGGATCTACAGAACAGCAGATACAGGCATGTTCACTGGATATATATCAGCCTGTGGTAGATCATAGGCATCTATTCAATCTGAAAGATGACTCTTTTCTATAAGATGACATCAGCATCATGAAACTGGGTGCTACAGAACTGAAAATCTAGGTCTGAATCGCTGTTTTCCCTGCAAATGTTGACTCATCTGAGAGGAAAAAATGACTCCAATGGCTCACTGTCACATGGCTTTGGGGGAGGTTTTAAAAAAAAAAAAAAAAGTAAATTGGTAAACAGATGAGATTTCACATAAAAGAGGGAATTATATAAAGGATATTTCATCCCGTACCCGAGGGGGCTGACCGTTGAATGGGGTAAAATCCGACAGGATGGACATGCTCCCTGCTCCTCTATTCACCATCTATGCCACCGAGCATGGGGGAACAACAAACCCCGTTCTCATGATTCATGGTCGCCCAAAAACTGATCAGTAAGTCATTGCTTATCCTGAATAGGTAACATCCATCATGTAACACCATTGTGCCGAGGCCGTCACCGGTACTCGCTTTGCTGCTAATTGTGTAAAGACATTTGTGAGGCAGCGCTGCCCCCTGCAGGATAAGTTGTGATATTTCATAAATATAAGAACTTTTTGTTCCTTCTTACTTTGTCAGTGTCTGGGGACCATAAATCCCCCTATAACAGAGAGACAATCACTATAGGGGTCACACTATAATGCACTAGAGTGAACCCCTAGAAGGATCTATGACCCCACATCAGTCACCTATAGACAGAGCTGATAGCAGACAGCGCCCCCCATTATGCAGAGGCTGTGACAGGTTACTGCAGCTCAGCTCCCAATCACTTAATGACCATGATCTACCCCCGATGGGGGTCAGTACAGGTCACACGCACCTTTTTGGCCCCCGGTCTCTTGGTGGCGTCTCCTTTGCCCTCGCTCCCCCTCAGGACGTCGATGAAGTCTCTCTTGGACACGGACGCCATGAGTTTGCTCCTCTTCCTTTCTGAATTTCCGGCCTCTTTCAGCTTCGTGCTCACGTTGCCCTGGTGGCCTTTTACGGCGTTGAATAACTGTACGACGCCCCTGCGGGGGGAGGACACAGGTAACAGGTCAGTATCATAGGAGGACGGTGTAAGGGTCTGCACCTAAATATCCCTTTAAATTGTGAGTATTAGGAGGGTCCAGGGAATGTAGCCACAGCTTCTGCCCACATCACTGGCAGTAAAGGGGTAGTGTCATCTATTCTAATGTCTTCAGTGTCTAAAGGGGGATACGTGCAGCGTGCTGGACCGACACCACTAGGGAAGACGTGCCGTGCACTGGACTGACACTACTTGGGGTGGTGGGGGACGTGCCTTGCACTGGACTGATACTACTTGGGGTGGTGGGGACATGCCTTGCACTGGACTGATACTACTTGGGGTGGTGGGGGACGTGCCGTGCACTGGACTGACACTACTTGGGGTGGTGGGGGACGTGCCGTGCACTGGACTGACACTACTTGGGGTGGTGGGGGACGTGCCGTGCACTGGACTGACTCTACTTGGGGTGGTGGGGGACGTGCCGTGCACTGGACTGACACTACTTGGGGTGGTGGGGGACGTGCCGTGCACTGGACTGACACTACTTGGGGTGGTGGGGGACGTGCCGTGCACTGGACTGACACTACTTGGGGTGGTGGGGGACGTGCCGTGCACTGGACTGACACTACTTGGGGTGGTGGGGGACGTGCCGTGCACTGGACTGACACTACTTGGGGTGGTGGGGGACGTGCCGTGCACTGGACTGACACTACTTGGGGTGGTGGGGGACGTGCCGTGCACTGGACTGACACTACTTGGGGTGGTGGGGGACGTGCCGTGCACTGGACTGACACTACTTGGGGTGGTGGGGGACGTGCCGTGCACTGGACTGACACTACTTGGGGTGGTGGGGGACGTGCCGTGCACTGGACTGACACTACTTGGGGTGGTGGGGGACGTGCCGTGCACTGGACTGACACTACTTGGGGTGGTGGGGGACGTGCCGTGCACTGGACTGACACTACTTGGGGTGGTGGGGGACGTGCCGTGCACTGGACTGACACTACTTGGGGTGGTGGGGGACGTGCCGTGCACTGGACTGACACTACTTGGAGTGGTGGGGGACGTGCCGTGCACTGGACTGACACTACTTGGGGTGATGGGGGACGTGCCGTGCACTGGACTGACACTACTTGGGGTGGTGGGGGACGTGCCGTGCACTGGACTGACACTACTTGGGGTGGTGGGGGACGTGCCGTGCACTGGACTGACACTACTTGGGGTGGTGGGGGACGTGCCGTGCACTGGACTGACACTACTTGGGGTGGTGGGGGACGTGCCGTGCACTGGACTGACACTACTTGGGGTGGTGGGGGACGTGCCGTGCACTGGACTGACACTACTTGGGGTGGTGGGGGACGTGCCGTGCACTGGACTGACACTACTTGGGGTGGTGGGGGACGTGCCGTGCACTGGACTGACACTACTTGGAGTGGTGGGGGACGTGCCGTGCACTGGACTGACACTACTTGGGGTGGTGGGGGACGTGCCGTGCACTGGACTGACACTACTTGGGGTGGTGGGGGACGTGCCGTGCACTGGACTGACACTCCTTGGGGTGGTGGGGGACGTGCCGTGCACTGGACTGACACTCCTTGGGGTGGTGGGGGACGTGCCGTGCACTGGACTGACACTCCTTGGGGTGGTGGGGGACGTGCCGTGCACTGGACTGACACTCCTTGGGGTGGTGGGGGACGTGCCGTGCACTGGACTGACACTCCTTGGGGTGGTGGGGGACGTGCCGTGCACTGGACTGACACTACTTGGGGTGGTGGGGGACGTGCCGTGCACTGGACTGACACTACTTGGGGTGGTGGGGGACGTGCCGTGCACTGGACTGACACTACTTGGGGTGGTGGGGGACGTGCCGTGCACTGGACTGACACTACTTGGGGTGGTGGGGGACATGCCGTGCACTGGACTGACACTACTTGGGGTGGTGGGGGACATGCCGTGCACTGGACTGACACTACTTGGGGTGGTGGGGGACATGACGTGCACTGGACTGACACTCCTGGAGGTGGTGGGGACGTGCCGTGCACTGGACTGACACTACTTGGGGTGGTGGGGACGTGCCGTGCACTGGACTGACACTACTTGTGGTGGTGGGGGACGTGCTGTGCACTGGACTGACACTACCTGGGGTGGTGGGGGACGTGCCGTGCACTGGACTGACGCTACTTGGGGTGGTGGGGGACATGCCGTGCACTGGACTGACACTCCTGGAGGTGGTGGGGGACATGCCGTGCACTGGACTGACACTCCTGGGGTAGTAGATGGGACCAGCTAGATATCTCCATATGGAAGAGATGTAGATGGATCCATGTACACCGTTCTCTCTGTGTTGTCTTGTTCCTATTACTTCCCTTCCTTCCATAAATCTCCAGGCTCCTCTGTGGCTGATCCCTTATTAGAACCAGATCGGAGGAGACGTCTCATCCTAAATACTAATACAGAAAATATGAAGTGAAACATAACAGAAGTAACGTGGAGAGGACGTCCGTACCTTGTAGCGATCCTCTGCAGATTCCTCTCGACCTCCTTGTCTCTGACCACGTGTGGCTGGACTCTGCACATCATCTCCCACTGACGCTTCTTATCAACCTGCGGATACAAAGAGTGAGGTCAGGGAGCGGGAGACATGCGGGGTTACCGGGGGGCGGCCTCTGATCTCCCCTCCCGCCACAGATGGAAAATGAGAAAGATCAGGTGACCCAATATGAAGAAAGCACCCTAGGGCGGCATTATAGGACCTATCTTTTGGGATATGTTTCACATTCTTTTAGAGGGAGGCGTTTAAGAAACAAGAACTTTGTATAGGGGATCATATGGTAATGGCCTAGTGTGGGATAAAGATGATAATAGTTTAGCAACTTGGGGGGAGAGGGGGGGGGGGTTTCCCTTCCAGGTTGCTGCTCTTTTAAAATAATTTGGTCTGAGGGACTGGGAAGCAGTACCTTTACCCTGAATTACAATAATGGGTCACAGTCTCCCTCTACTGACATCCTTGCATCCTATGACCTTGGCTAGATTCACACTGCTGCTCTGAAGAAATCCAGCCCCCTCAGTCACAGAATAGTGTACTGAGATGCTAAAGTTGTCTGGCAGCTACTGAGACTGAGAGGACTGGATGTCTTTAGTGCAACAACAAGAATCGAGCCAAGAAGACATGATACAAGGATGCTAGGGCGGAGCTGAAGTGTCATTGTATGGCAACAGAGACAGTGTAACAGCCTGTGAAGCTGCAGCATTTGGGGGGTGGGGGGGGAAGCGGCTCTGGTAACACCAGAGCATAATTAGAAGGAAGGAGGCCACGGATAATAAGTATAAGAAGATTATGACAGTCATGGTGCCTGGATCTATGAGTCATGTCCTTGGTGCATCATGATGGTAGATTTCCTTTTAGGGGAATGGGACCCTGTTCTCATTATTAGTGAGGATCCTCGTGGTTGGACCCTCACTGATCAGCATGTTATCCTCTGTCCTGTGGATAGGAGAAAGCCATTTCATTTGGGCACATCCGCTATAACAGAGTATAATCTGTCATTCCCCCCCCCTTGTCCTACCATGGCCTCAGCCCGGCTGCCACTCACCTTCTTCTTCTTCTCCAGCCGTTCCTGGTTGTCTTTTTCCTTCTCCTTCTTCAGCGCTCGGCTCTTCACCAGGATGGCGCTGGCCTTGTCCGCTGGGACCTTCTTGTTGAGGATTTTGGCCATGGCGTCTGCCCAGCCTTCATTCGGGTTGCTGGACTCGGCCTCTCCGTCGGCTGCATGGCTGGATGCATCGGACTCCTCTCCTCCATCAGAAGAAAAACTGTCGGCTCCAAGATCCGAATCTTCAGAACCTGAAGGAAAAAAGCATAGACATAAATCACATCATGTCCACCAGCAGAGAGGACGATGGGAACTTTGTTGTAGGCTTCAGTTGAGATAATGATCCCTACAAGGCAACCTCCAGGGGGGCTGCCTGTAGGATTGTGTTATAGAGACTGCGGGTCTTCTATCCTAGACTGTCAGAAACTATTCATAGCTTTAGATACAACGGCCACGTCCCATTCTAATCCATGGGACACTGCTGCAGGATCTCACAGAATGATAGAAAATAATACTACAAGAGTAGCAGATGCTGGGAAGAAACTTCCCGCAGAGCTGGTGGGGAGTCAATAGTAACTGAAGACTTGAATTAGACATCTACATAGAGATGTTGGGGGGTTATCAGAACGACCTGGACCCGAAATATATCCAGGCCACCCCAGCGTATTCCTGAATACTTACTCCATAGCTTATGTAAGTAAAAGAACAACAGTGCACTCTAGTGGTAGAACAGGACAATGCAGAAGATTGTCACATTGTAGCAAAGCAACAAGATACATTTATGTAACCAAAGGAATAGTATATATTTATAGACTAGTTTACAGGGTGGTGGAGTCTGTAAGCCCATCGGCCACCTCCGACTCCACAGCGCTGTTTTCATCACTCTTACAGTTTTAACATGGGAGCAGGTATTCTTTCCAAGTGCTTATTCCACTGATCTGTAGTGGAGGAGCTTCACTACTGAGCATGTACATAAAGTGCATCCACATTCATTTCAACTAAAAGCCTAGAAGAGATTGCACAATACAATGAGCGCTTCCATAACTGACGGCAGATCATTGGTGGAGGAGGTCGGGTAGCGGTGAGTGCATCTGAGAAGTTCAGGTCGTTCCACTCTGTGTCCTGACTATGGTTCTATGCACTAAAATCAGGACCTGGAGCAGGGAGGCCACAGGAGCAGGGGAGGACCCAGGAGTGGTAAGTACTTGTCAGCTGTACTGTACTGCTCCCAGGTCCTCTCCTGCTCCGGGGTCCTGATGCCCATGAACAATACTTACATAGGAAAAGGAGCAGCGAGGAGAGAAGAGGCCGCGGCGCGCGTAGGAGAGAAGAGATGAGGCCGCGGCGCGCGGAGCAGAGGAGAGAAGAGGCCGCGTCGGGCGGAGCAGAGGAGAGAAGAGGCCGCGGCGCGCGGAGCAGAGGAGAGAAGAGGCCGCGGCGCGCGGAGCAGAGGAGAGAAGAGGCCGCGGCGCGCGGAGCAGAGGAGGCCGCGGCGCGCGGAGCAGAGGAGGCCGCGGCGCGCGGAGCAGAGGAGGCCGCGGCGCGCGGAGCAGAGGAGGCCGCGGCGCGCGGAGCAGAGGAGGCCGCGGCGCGCGGAGCAGAGGAGGCCGCGGCGCGCGGAGCAGAGGAGGCCGCGGCGCGCGGAGCAGAGGAGAGAAGAGGCCGCGGCGCGCGGAGCAGAGGAAGGAAGAGGCCGCGGCGCGCGGAGCAGAGGAGAGAAGAGGCCGCTGGGGGGTATTTATTGCTGTACTGTGGTATTTATAACGTCTGGGGTGGCGTTGTGTGCTGTTCTGTGGTACGTGCATCTAGGCTGCTGGTTACTGATGGGCCATGAGGACCGGACCAATAAATGTCGCTCATCCCGGGCCTAAACCCTTAGATCAGGAATAGAACAGACATTTAAAGGACTTTAAAGAAGGGCTATATAACCCCACAAGTCACATGATGCGTCGCTGAGGGAATGGGGTGAATTATATGCGCGGTCTGCGGTCTTTTCTCATCCTCCATTAAAACCAGATGAAATCCTGATGTTAGAGGCGACAGGGGTCTGTATTAACATCAGGACCACAGCAACCAATCAGAGCCCGGCTCTCATGACCCAGCAGCTCTATGGGAGATAAAAGCAGTCAGCTGATTGGCCCCTATGATGCATTGCTCTAATGCTGATACATGTAATTCCACGTGACAGGTTACATTATAGTGACCGGACCAGATATGACATCCGTACATGTAGCCGCTGCACATACCTGCCGCTGCACTCTGCTCCACAGGCTCTTTCACTTCCATAGTTGCCCTGGATCACAAACACGTGCTTAGAGAACTACTTCCGGGTACAGCGAGGCTTGCGTACGTCACTTCCTCCCCGCGTTGCACTCGCTCCGCCATCTTTCAGTCGGGCAACCCATCTCCAAAATCTCTGCTGCCATCTGCTGGTGAATGCGTGATAGTGCCACTACAGTGCTTGGAACTGTAATATTTGTTTTGTTCAAATGACCCAAATATTGGATAAAAAAAAAACAATGGCGCAAAGTAAGTGTTCACCTCTGGGGCAGCGTAAGATGATGGGGATTGGTGTGTCATAGCCTATAGAAGGAAGAGAAGCAGAAAGGGGGCACAATAAGAGGGAGAGCAGAGAGGGGCATAATAAGAAGAGTAGCTGAGAGGGGGCACAATAAGAAGATGAGAATAGAGGGGGCGCAATAAGAAGATGAGAAGAGAGGGGGCACAATAAGAGGGAGAGCAGAGAGGGGGCACAATAAGAGGGAGAGCAGAGAGGGGGTGCAATAAGAGGGAGAGCAGAGAGGGGGTGCAATAAGAGGGAGAGCAGAGAGTGGGAACAATAAGAGGGAGGGCAGAGAGGGGGTGCAATAAGAAGGAGAGCAGAGAGGGGGGCAATAAGAGGGAGAGCAGAGAGGGGGGCAATAAGAGGGAGAGCAGAGAGGGGGGCAATAAGAGGGAGAGCAGAGAGGGGGGCAATAAGAGGGAGAGCAGAGAGGGGGTGCAATAAGAAGGAGAGCAGAGAGGGGCATAATAAGAAGAGTAGCTGAGAGGGGGCACAATAAGAAGATGAGAAGAGAGAGGGCACAATAAGAAGATGAGAAGAGAGGGGGAACAATAAGAAGGAGAGCAGAGAGGGGGCACAATAAGAAGATGAGAAGGGAGGGGGCACAATAAGAAGATAAGAAGAGAGGGGGCGCAATATGAGGGGGAACAGAGAGGGGGCATAATAAGGGGAGCAGAGAGGGGGCATAAAAAGAAGGGGAGCAGAGAGGGGGCACAATAAGAGGAGGAGCAGAGAGGGGGCACAATAAGAGGAGGAGCAGAGAGGGGGCACAATAAGAAGAGAGGGGGCACAATAAGAGGGAGAGCAGAGAGGGGGCACAATAAGAAGAGAGGGGGCACAATAAGAGGGAGAGCAGAGAGGGGGAACAATAGGAGGGGGAGCAGAGAGGGGGCACAATAAGAGGGAGAGCAGAGAGGGGGCACAATAGGAGGGGGAGCAGAGAGGGGGCACAATAAGAAGGGGAGCAGAGAGGGGGCACAATAAGAAGGGGAGCAGAGAGGGGGAACAATAAGAGGGAGAGCAGAGAGGGGGTGCAATAAGAAGGAGAGCAGAGAGGGGGGCAATAAGAGGGAGAGCAGAGAGGGGGGCAATAAGAGGGAGAGCAGAGAGGGGGGCAATAAGAGGGAGAGCAGAGAGGGGGTGCAATAAGAAGGAGAGCAGAGAGGGGCATAATAAGAAGAGTAGCTGAGAGGGGGCACAATAAGAAGATGAGAAGAGAGGGGGCACAATAAGAAGATGAGAAGAGAGGGGGAACAATAAGAAGGAGAGCAGAGAGGGGGCACAATAAGAAGATGAGAAGGGAGGGGGCACAATAAGAAGATAAGAAGAGAGGGGGCGCAATATGAGGGGGAACAGAGAGGGGGCATAATAAGGGGAGCAGAGAGGGGGCATAAAAAGAAGGGGAGCAGAGAGGGGGCACAATAAGAGGAGGAGCAGAGAGGGGGCACAATAAGAGGAGGAGCAGAGAGGGGGCACAATAAGAAGAGAGGGGGCACAATAAGAGGGAGAGCAGAGAGGGGGCACAATAAGAAGAGAGGGGGCACAATAAGAGGGAGAGCAGAGAGGGGAAACAATAGGAGGGGGAGCAGAGAGGGGGAACAATAGGAGGGGGAGCAGAGAGGGGGAACAATAGGAGGGGGAGCAGAGAGGGGGCACAATAAGAGGGAGAGCAGAGAGGGGGCACAATAAGAAGGGGGAGCAGAGAGGGGGCACAATAAGAAGGGGAGCAGAGAGGGGGCACAATAAGAAGGGGAGCAGAGAGGGGGAACAATAGGAGGGAGAGCAGAGAGGGGGAACAATAGGAGGGGGAGCAGAGAGGGGGAACAATAAGAGGGAGAGCAGAGAGGGGGCACAATAGGAGGGGGAGCAGAGAGGGGGAACAATAGGAGGGGGAGCAGAGAGGGGGCACAATAAGAGGGGGAGCAGAGAGGGGGCACAATAAGAGGGAGAGCAGAGAGGGGGCACAATAGGAGGGGGAGCAGAGAGGGGGCACAATAGGAGGGGGAGCAGAGAGGGGGAACAATAGGAGGGGTAGCAGAGAGGGGGCACAATAAGAGGGGGAGCAGAGAGGGGGCACAATAAGAGGGAGAGCAGAGAGGGGGCACAATAGGAGGAGGAGCAGAGAGGGGGCACAATAAGAGGGAGAGCAGAGAGGGGGCACAATAAGAAGGGGAGCAGAGAGGGGGCACAATAAGAAGGGGAGCAGAAAGAAGGGCACAATAAGAAGGGGAGCAGAAAGAGGGGCACAATAAGAAGGGGAGCTGAGAGGGGGCACAATAAAGAAGGGGAACATAGAGGAGGGCACAATAAGTGGAGCAGAGAGGGGGCACAATAAGTGGAGGGGGGACAATAAGAAGGGGAGCTGAGAGGGGGCACAATAAGAGGGAGAGCAGAGAGGGGGCACAATAAGAGGGGAGCAGAGAGGGGGCACAATAAGTAGGGGAGCAGAGAGGGGGCACAATAAGAAGGGGAGCAGAAAGGGGGGCAGAATAAGAAGGTGAGCAGTGAGGGGGAACAATAGGAGGGGGAGCAGAGAGGGGGCACAATAAGAGGGGAGCAGAGAGGGGGCACAATAAGAAGGGGAGCAGAGAGGGGGCACAATAAGAAGGGGAGCAGAAAGGGGGGCAGAATAAGAAGGTGAGCAGTGAGGGGGCACAATAAGAGTAGCAGAAGGGGGGGGAATAAGAAGGGGAGCTTACAGGGGGCATAATAAGGAAGAGGAGCAGAGAGGGGGGCATAATAAGAGGGGGAGCAGAAGGGGGGGCAATAATGGGAGCGGAGGAGGAGTGACCCCTCTCCTCTACATACAATCCACTGCGCACGACCAGTAACACAGGGAAAGATAGGACATGTCCTATCTTTTCCCCGTTTACGGAGCAGTATGATGCCGCACGTGTGCCCCCCATACATACGCCCCCCATACGGTAGTGTGAATGGGACATTATACTGTGTGGGCTTACTAGGGGGTTGGCTTATGGGGCAGGGCATGGTTTATTATGCAAAACAAAATTGTGGCGCACGTATTCCTCTTTCTGCAACCAAAAGGTTGGAAGGTATAATAAGGTTTAATTACACATCTCTCCAGGTTCAATACATAACACTAACTGCATAGAGGACAGAGCACAGCAGTGTGAGGACTCCCCCCCCCCCCCCCAGCACAATTGTGGAATATAAATACATATATCACAGTCCTGCTGCTACTAACAACATACACAAAGGTCTGATTACACATCTCTCCAGGGACAATACATAACACTGTTGCAGAGAGCACAGAGCACAGCAGTGTGAGGACACTACAAATTGTATAATCCTGGGATATAAATCCATACATCACAGTCCTGCTGCTACTAACAACATACACAAAGGTCTGATTACACATCTCTGCAGGGACAATACATAACACTGGCTGCAGTCTGCATGGTCAGTACTGCTGACAGGTTCCCTTTAAGCATCTAGAATCGTCCTGTATAACTTGTGCTTGTTAACCTTTCAGGTCAACTAGTTGGAACATACGTTAAATGAAATCCCCGGTGCCAGGATTTATAATGCCGCCTGCTGAATGGGAAATTGGACGATTTACATAAGCGGGACATTAACCTTCCGAGCAGTAAGTAGCATTTTAGCTTGTAGCCGCTGGGGACAATGAGGGGACGTGTTCTATGTATTTGTGATTATCCTGCCCGGAATCTCTCATGATGACCAATTGGCTTACGGAGGATAGCGCTATAATTAAACCAATGGAGTTGGCGTGAGTAAATTATCGCCGCCGCGTACCGTATATCACCGCACATCTGCATAATTCAGTCTGGCGCTCGCTAATTTGTCAGCGTTGAGTGAGTCGGGAGACGATTCCATTCGTTGTTTTTAAATGGGTGATTTGATTAAGAGTCGGGGTGATTAAACTCGGACCGGTAGGGAGGGGCGGTGCGGAGGGAGCGGACACGGAATATAGCAAGTTTTTAGAAGAGTCTTGTATCCATATAGAACCACCTAGTGACGGAAAATCAGCCACGAGTTGGGCATTTTGGGGGCATGGCTAATTTACATATAATATTAGGCTCCACCCCTCAGACCAACTTCGCTCTCCTCTTTTTGGGCTCAATAGGGCACATTTACTTACCCGGTCCAGAGATGATCCCGAAAGTGCATTGTCAGACGACAATGCACTCTGCCGCGATTCACTAAGATCGTGCGCCCGATATCCTGCATGTGTCGCTTCCCTGCTCAGGTCCGCAGGAGTTCACCTTCTTCTTCCTGGTGCATCTAAGTGCAAGGCTTGCGACACAATTTTTAAGTTAAATCCTGCGGTTTGTCCGAATTCGTCGGATCGTCCGACAGCACGCCCCCCGATTTGTGTCACATGTAAACCGGCGCAATTGCGACTAAATCCGATCGTGTACGTCACAATCGCCTACTACATACCGGTCCCAGTGGCGCAATCCCTGAAAATGTTGGAAAACCCCACGGAAATGCAGCCGTGGGACCCTTAGTAAATAAGCCCAAATGTGTTTCTTCCCCTGCTTCTTAAAAGAACGAGAATCCACTGCGACTAAACCGCCTAGATATTTTAAAGGGGGGGGGGGGGGGGTCCAGACTTATCATTGGGGAGGTAGAATCAGATACCCCTCCTGCCCTAATTCCTTGATGTGGTCTCCATTCCACCTGTTTTCAGTCAGTAAACACCAAGGCTCCTGTACATCACTGGCCTCAACGGTCACATGAGCTAAAGGACCGCTGAGGCCAGTGAGTACCTGCAACGATCACAAGATCCATAGCACTTCCGATCCAGCGGGCACCAAAAACAGAACATATTTCAGGATCAAAAAGCCACAAGAAAGTGATTATATCTTTTTTTTTTTTTTTTTTTTTTATTTTACCCCTGCTCCGCCCCCAAGGGGTTTTATGGTAATCCTAATAATTCATCCACTGTGTTTAGCTGTATTGTACTGTGGGATAATACAACTGTATAACCTGTCATTTGGTGCATATTTGCTCCTGCCCCAGTCGCAGAAAATTCCAGCTCCGGAAAAGTTTTGAAATTCTACTTTAAATTGGGGGACCTCGTCCAGTGTCTGCGGAAGAAGTGTGGCCCCTAGTATAAGCAAACAGTGTCAGAACAGATGCTATGACTAATAGGGCAACATGTCAATCAATGACCTGCTGAATTATTCAGTCTGCTCCACCAATCAGAGCTCTCCCTTCTGCTGCAGCATAACATTGGACAGTAACCTGGAATGCCGGCCCCCGAGGAGCAACTGCAAGTAAAAGCAGAGCTGGGAAGGAAGCAGAACTGAGCTGCTGTACTAGGGAGATATTTTGTGTATGTGTTGAAATGTTATGACAAACCTGAAGGTAGAACAGAGAGGGATTTAAAAGGATTCTCCATCTTTCATGACACTTCAGACCAATCATGTCTCCACTGAACATCACCAAACTCCACCTAAAAAAAACATTGAGAACCTCTGTTACCTCCAACCCCCAATCCATTAGGTTGATGGTGACCACAGGAGATACATCACCTTTAATTAAGGGCTCTTTATTATATTAAACACCATAGATCTGTTACATGTTACCTATGACGCCCCCTACTGGTCTTTTTGATTTCTTCTCAAAACGTCCATCTAACGTGCTGCCTCATTGGTCGCACATGCTCAGTAGATCCCATCTCCCGTATGTTCATGGAGGATTCCTGCCCTTGTGCAACCAGCAAGTGAAGTGTCTGTAACACATTGGGGGTCATTTACTAAGGGCCCGATTCGCGTTTTCCCGACGTGTTACCCGAATATTTCCGATTTGCGCCAATTTTTCATGAATTGCCCCGAGTTTTTGGCGCACGCGATCGGATTGTGGCGCATCAGCGCCGGCGTGCACGCGACGGAAATCGGGGGGGGGGGGGGGGGGCATGGCTGAACGAAAACCCATCGGATTTGGTTCCTTCTGAGAATGTCCACCTCGTGTGTGCAGTCTCACATGCAATCTCCTGTTTCTTCATGGAAGATCCCTGCTATTGTGCAACCAGTAAATAAAGTGTTTGTTACACATTGACTATGGTCCCCCTTCCCTGCTGTTCCTAACGTGTGCAGAGTTGGTGGTCACACATGCTCAGTAACTTAGTCCCATCTGCTGGATCTTCATGGAGGATTTCCGCTTTTGTGCAACCAGCAGATAAAGTGTCTGTTGCACCCCTGCTGCTCTTTTGGTTCCTTCTCAGAAAATAAAACTCAAAGTGTGCATTGTCGGTGGTCGCACATGCTCAGTAGCTTAGTCCTATGTCCTGGAACTTCATGGAGGATTTCTGCCTTTGTGCAACCAGCATAAAATAAGTGTCACATTGACTATGTCACCTCCTGCTGTTCATACATTTACTTCTCAGAACGTCCACCTAACTTGTACAGTGTATGTGGTCGCGCATGCTCAGTAGCTTAGTCCAATCTCCCAGACCTTTGTGAAAGATTTCTGCCTTTGTGTAACTAAAGTGTCTGTTATACATTGACTATGTCACCTCCTGCTGTTCTTTTGGTTCCTTCTCAGAACGTCCACCTAATGTGTACAGTATCGGTGGTCGCACATGCTCAGTAGCTTAATCCCATCTCTTGGATCTTCATGGAGGATTCTTGCATTTGTGCAACCAGCAAATAAAGTGTCTTCTCATTGGCTGCAAACATGTCTTTTGGGCATTCTGAAGGGTAATCGAATAGAATGCTAGGGGGCGCTATACAAACAATGTACTTTGGCTTCCAATGACTTTCTGAGACTTTGTAGCAGAGTGTTGCTTTAAGAACCAGTATGAGCCGCTAACATATAGAATAATGTAAGCGAAGTCTCCGACAGTCATATTTAATTCCGCCCTATGGTCTATGCGGCACTTAGGCAATGACGGAGCGCACACATGGGACCCCTGAATGTGAATGACCAGATGAATGACTCCGTCTCTCACCCCTCAGGGTCCTAATTAACTTGAACTATTTGGACTAAATACATTGAAAACATGAGCCGAGGGATGAGCGGATGATGGAGAGGCCCCATAACCTGGAATACTGAGAATAATTCTCTCTCTGAAGACAATTAGCTGCTGCTATATAGCGGGATATCCTGCAGCTCTAAATCTGCTTAATATTTCCACACAAGGTAAGTTTCTATATTCAGTATTTTACCCAATTACATTACATCAGTTCTGCCCTATACACAGTTATATAAGGAATCAGTCACTATCCCCAACGCTCCTGCTGCTCTATAATATGTTGCCTGCAGATAGGACACTATGTACAATCTGCTCAGCTCTTCCTGCTCTATAACATGCTACCTGCAGATAGGACACTATGTACAATCTGCTCAGCTCCTCCTGCTCTATAACATGCTGCCTGCAGATAGAACACTATGTACAATCTGCTCAGCTCCTCCTGCTCTATAACATGCTGCCTGCAGATAGGACACTATGTACAATCTGTCCAGCTCCTCCTGCTCTATAACATGCTGCCTGCAGATAGGACACTATGTACAATCTGCTCAGCTCCTCCTGCTCTATAACATGCTGCCTGCAGATAGAACACTATGTACAATCTGCTCAGCTCCTCCTGTTCTATAACGTGCTGCCTGCAGATAGGACACTATGTACAATCTGCTCAGCTCCTCCTGCTCTACAACATGCTGCCTGCAGATAGGACACTATGTACAATCTGCTCAGCTCCTCCTGCTCTATAACATGCTACCTACAGATATGACACTATGAATAATCCGCTCAGCTCCTCCTGCTCTATAACATGCTGCCTGCAGATAGGACACTATTAGAGATGAGCGAACATACTCGTCCGAGCTTGCGTACTCGAAACTGCTCGTTGCTCGGACGAATACTTCGCCCGCTCGAGAAAATGGCAGCTCCCGCCGTTTTGCTTTTTGGCGGCCAGAAACAGAGCCAATCACAAGCCAGGAGACTCTGCACTCCACCCAGCATGACGTGGTACCCTTACACGTCGATAGCAGTGGTTGGCTGGCCAGATCAGGTGACCCTGGGATAGACTAGCCGCTGCCCGCGCTGCTCGGATCATTCTGTGTCTGGATGCCGCTAGGGAGAGAGCTGCTGCTGGTCAGGGAAAGCGTTAGGGTGTTCTATTAGCTTACTGTTAGGCAGGAGTGATTCTACAAGAACCCAACAGCCCTTCTTAGGGCTACAATAACGTTCTACTTTTTTTTTTTGTTTGCTTGTGGCTGGGCTTGCTGGCACTAGTAGTGCAGCTAGTACCATATTGTGAGGAATTTGCAGGGGGACTTGCTACCGTTGTGTTTAGCTCCTAGTGACGCACATATCCACCTCAAACACCAAAGTGGGAAAATTTATTAGGGGTTGGATTTCAATTAGGCACAGTCTGCCATTTCCTTTTTATTTTACATTTATTTTTTCATAACTCAGCGTCATCTCATCTGGCATAGTAGTGTGCTTTCATACTTGGCTAGAAAATAGCCATAGCAATAGGATAGCATCGTTTGGTTTTAAAAACTAAAAAACACAAAAAAAAAAAAAAAAACACAAAAAAAAAGTAAAAAAAAAATTAAAGTTATAACTTTCATTTTCAAAATGTTTAACCCGAGGGCTAGGGGTAGAGGACGAGGGCGGGGACGTGGGCGTCCAACTACTGCAGGGGTCAGAGGCCGTGGTCCAGACTTCTAGATTTTCAGAAGTCTGGAGGTTCTTTAAGGAAACACCGGATGACCGACGGACTGTGGTGTGCAACCTTTGCCAAACCAGGATCAGCAGGGGTTCCACCACTACTAGCTTAACTACCACCAGTATGCGCAGGCATATGAATGCTAAACACCCGAATCAGTGGCACCAAGCCCGTTCACCTCCGGCCGTGCACACCACTGCTCCTTCCCCTGTGTCAGCTGATAGTCAGCCCCCTGCCCAGGACCCTGGCACAAAAACCCCATCGTCGCCTCCACGATCCTCCACAGCATCCACCAGCGTTCAGCTCTCCATACCCCAGACGCTGGAGCGGAAACGCAAATATAGTGCAACCCACCCGCACGCCCAAGCCCTTAATGTGCACATCTCCAGATTGCTTAGCCTGGAGATGCTGCCCTATAGGCTAGTAGAGACCGAGGCCTTTCGCAACCTCATGGCGGCGGCCGCCCCTCGGTATTCGGTCCCCAGCCGCCACTACTTTTCCCGATGTGCCGTCCCAGCCCTGCACCAGCACGTGTCAGACAACATCACCCGTGCCCTGACCAACGCCGTTTCTGACAAGGTCCACCTGACCACGGACACGTGGACGAGTGCTGCCGGGCAGGGCCACTATATATCGCTGACGGCACATTGGGTTAACTTGGTGGAGGCTGGGACCGAGTCTGACCCTGGGGCTGGTCATATACTGCCGACGCCGAGGATTGCGGGGCCTACCTCGGTCCAGGTGTTTCAGGCCTACTATGCCTCCTCCTCCTCCCACCCCTCCTCCACCTCCTCCTCCGAACTACCATCCGTGGGCACGGCGCCATCAGTCGGTAGCTCTAGGCACAGCAGCAGTGCCGTTGCTAAGCGACAGCAGGCGGTGCTCAAACTGCTGAGCCTAGGCGATAAAAGGCACACCGCCCAAGAGCTATTACAGGGCATCACGGCGCAGACTGATCTGTGGCTGGCACCGCTGAACCTGAAGCCAGGCATGGTTGTGTGTGAAAACGGCCGTAACCTGGTGGCGGCTCTGCAACTCGGCAGACTGACACATGTGCCATGCCTGGCCCATGTGTTAAATCTGATAGTTCAGCGTTTCCTCAAGACATACCCCAATCTGTCAGATTTGCTCACGAAGGTGCGCCGCATCTGTGCGCATTTCAGGAAGTCCAGCAGAGATGCTGCCACTCTCAGGGCAGCGCAGCGCCGCCTCCAACTGCCCGCTCACCGACATTCAACATTCAACATTAACCATGTTATCCAGAGTTTACCAGCAGCGCCGAGCCATTGTAGACTGCCAGATGTCAACTTCCACCAGAACTGGTAGTCAGGTCAGTCAGCTTCCTCAAGTCTACAATGAGGAGTGGACGTGGATGTCTGATATCTGTCAGGTGCTGAGTAACTTTGAGGAGTCAACACAGATGGCCAGTGGCGATGCCGCCATCATCAGCCTCACCATCCCGCTGCTTGGCCTGTTGAAAAACTCTCTGGTCAGCATGAAGTCAGAAGCTTTGCGCTCGTCACAAGAGACGGGGGAAGAAGATTCCCTTGTTGATAGCCAAAGCACCCTGAGGTCTGTTTCTCAGCGCATATCGGAGGAGGTGGAGGAGGATGAGGAGGAAGAGGAGGAGAATGTTGGCGAGACACAAGAGGGGACCATTGTTGAGTCCTTCACTGTTCAGCGTGTATGGGCAGAAGAAGAGGAGTTGGAGGAGGAGGAAATGGACAGTCAGGCCAGTGAGGGGAGTGAATTCTTACGCGTTGGTACTCTGGCGCATATGGCAGATTTCATGCTAGGCTGCCTATCCCGTGACCCTCGCGTTAAAAGAATTTATTCCAGCACTGATTACTGGGTGTTCACTCTCCTGGACCCACGGTACAAGCAAAATCTTTCCACTCTCATCCCTGCAGAGGAAAGGAGTGTGAGAATGCATGAATACCAGCAGGCCCTGGTGCACAAGCTGAAACAGTATTTCCCTTCTGACAGCGCTAGCGGCAGAGTGCGTAGTTCTGCGGGACAAGTAGCGAGGGAGAGTAGGCGAGCAGGCAGCTTGTCCAGCACTGGCAAGGGTACGCTTTACAAGGCTTTTGCCAGCTTTATGTCACCCCAGCAAGACACTGTCACCTGTCCCCAGTCTCGGCAGAGTAGGGCTGATCTTTACAGAAAGATGGTGAGGGAGTACGTAGCTGACCATACCATCGTCCTAAATGATCACACAGCTCCCTACAACTACTGGGTTTCAAAGCTGGACATGTGGCACGAACTGGCGCTGTACGCCTTGGAGGTTCTTGCCTGCCCTGCCGCTAGCGTCTTGTCCGAGCGGGTTTTCAGTGCAGCTGGTGGCATCATCACCGATAAGCGTACACGCCTGTCGACTGACAGCGCTGACAGGCTGACGCTTATTAAGATGAATAAAGCCTGGATTTCTCATAATTTCCAATCTCCACCAGGTGAAGGAAGCTCAACCTGAATAATTTATCCACTCCTCCTCCTCCTCATTTTCCTCCTTCTCCTCCTCTTTGTACAGTAAAGCAGAGGAAACTGGCTATTTTTTGACAGGGCCCACTGGCTCTAGCTATAGTACTTTATGCATTTAATTTTTCTGGAGGGCCACCTACCCGGTCCTCTGTTTTAAACAATTTTTGGGAGTGCCACATACAGGCACTCAATCTATTCCATTTTTCTGGAGGGCCACCTACCTGCTCCTCTGGTTTGAAAACTTTTTTGGACTGCCACATACAGGCACTCAATCTATTCCATTTTTCTGGAGGGCCACCTACCTGCTCCTCTGGTTTGAAAACTTTTTTGGACTGCCACATACAGGCACTCAATCTATTCCATTTTTCTGGAGGGCCACCTACCTGCTCCTCTGGTTTGAAAACTTTTTTGGACTGCCACATACAGGCACTCAATCTATTCCATTTTTCTGGAGGGCCACCTACCTGCTCCTCTGGTTTGAAAACTTTTTTGGACTGCCACATACAGGCACTATCCAAATTAAATTGTCTCCATAGCAGCCTCCACACGTTGTCTCCATTGCTACCTCCAAAAGTCGTCCATATAGCTGCCTCCATACATCGTCCCCTTATCAAACGAGGTGTGTCAGGCATAAATTTGGGTTGTTTTCATGGATTCCACATCAAAGTTGTTAACTTTGTCGCCACCCTGCTGTGTTATCCACAAAATATACTGGCAAACTTTTATCATGTACCGATATTATTTGAGCGCTTCTTGCTCACCTCCTTTGGTTCCTCTCTGCCACCCATTGGTTTGAAGCCTGAGTCCATTTAGGGCAGTGATGGCTAACCTATGGCACTGGTGCCAGAGGTGGCACTCAGAGCCCTTTCTGTGGGCACTCAGGCCATCACCAGAGATGACTCCAGGTATCTTCCTGCAGTCCCAGACAGCCCAGGACTTGCTGTGCACAGAGCTATTTTAAAGTGACAGCTCTACCTGGGACTATTTTCTGCTTTATTGGTGTCCTCAGGTGCTGGTATCAATGAAAACTGTGACAGAGCAGGGAGTATAAATCACAAATTAAATTTCTGTGTTGGCACTTTGTGATAAATAAGCGGGCCTTTGTTGTAGTTTGGGCACTCGGCCTCTAAAAGGTTTGCCATCACTGATTTAGGGTATGTCGCCATGCCACTCTCTAGCCTGCCGCTGCTGCCGCTGCCTCTGCATGCTGTCCCCTATAGCAGTGGTGGCGAACCTATGGCACTGGTGCCAGAGGCGGCACTCGGAGCCCTCTCTGTGGGCACCCAGGCCATCATCCCAGCATGAAGTTCACCAGACAGGACTCAAAGAATCTTCCTGCAGAACCTTCCTACAATGATGGGGGAATCTGCCCTCCTCCTTTCAACTGCGTTGGTGTCTTTAGGAGGCTGAAGGATTGAAAGTTGTCAAAGAACAAGGAGCAATAAATTACTGCTTAAATTGCTGCGCTGGCACTTTGCAATAAATAAGTGGCTTTTGGTTGAAGTTTGGGCACTCAGGCTCTAAAAGGTTCGCCATCACTGCCCTATAGTGTCAGGGTCAATTATTGGATGTTTTAGATGCTATCTAGCTTCATTCTGTCACTCTGTCATGGCCATGCTGTTGCCCATAATTTTGGCATAATGGTGCGTTTAAGCAGCCTCAGAGGCATCCATGCATGCTGCCCCTGCTGTTTCCTGTCCATTTCCGTGGTGTTTCCATCCTTTTCTGAGGTTCCCAGGTGTTTGGCCAAGCTTCCCTGTGCAGAGCCTTGGTCCCCTTGAAAAATGCTCGAGTCTCCCATTGACTTCAATGGGGTTCGTTATTCGAGACGAGCACTCGAGCATCGGGAAAAGTTCGTCTCGAATAACGAGTACCCGAGCATTTTAGTGCTCGCTCATCTCTAGACACTATGTACAATCTGCTCAGCTCCTCCTGCTCTATAACATGCTGCCTGCAGCTAGGACACTATGTACAATCTGCTCAGCTCCTCCTGCTCTATAAGATGCTGCCTGCAGCTAGGACACTATGTACAATCTGCTCAGCTCCTCCTGCTCTATAGCATGCTGCCTGCAGCTAGGACACTATGTACAATCTGCTCAGCTCCTCCTGCTCTATAAGATGCTGCCTGCAGCTAGGACACTATGTATAATCTGCTCAGCTCCACCTGCTCTATAACATGCTGCCTGCAGATAGGACACTATGTGCAATCTGCTCAGCTCCTCCTGCTCTATAACATGCTGCCTGCAGATAGGACACTATGTACAATCTGCTCAGCTCCTCCTGCTCTATAACATGCTGCCTGCAGATAGGACACTATGTACAATCTGCTCAGCTCCTCCTGCTCTATAACATGCTGCCTGCAGACAGGACACTATGTACAATCTGCTCAGCTCCTCCTGCTCTATAACATACTGCCTGCAGATATGACACTATGTACAATCTGCTCAGCTCTTCCTGCTCTATAACATGCTGCCTGCAGATAGGACACTGTGTACAATCTGCTCAGCTCCTCCTGCTCTATAACATGCTGCCTGCAGATAGGACACTATGTACAATCTGCTCAGCTCCTCCTGCTCTATAACATGCTGCCTGCAGATAGGACACTGTGTACAATCTGCTCAGCTCCTCCTGCTCTATAACATGCTGCCTGCAGATAGGACACTATGTACAATCTGCTCAGCTCCTCCTGCTCTATAAGATGCTACCTGCAGATAGGACACTATAATTAGGCCATTGTATAATAAGGAAGGCTATAATGTCCATTTTCTCTTGGAGCTGTGGCCGGTCTTCTTCCCGGTCTCGTGCTGTAAGTGATATGGGGACAGGATTAATTACACTTAGGTGACGGCTGCGCTTCATTAGCGGGACGCGTTACGGGGAAGTGTTGGCAGAGCTGTCAGGACGGCGTCTTTAATTTACCAACACGTAACAACAACATGGGAGACGCGTGTGTCAATAAGATGAAGATGAATAAGTGGAGGGTCCGGGGGGGCATTTTACATTAACACAAGACAAACCCAACATTTCTTTGTCACTTGTCATGGCCCGCGGCGCCGGCGGCAGAGCTGCTACCTGTCAGTCACCGGAGCCAAATATATAGAGGGAGATGCATATTATACAGCGCTGGGAGCCGGCACATAGCACCGAGCCGGGGGGTGCCAATGTCACAGCATCCACCACCGCACTAATATAGCAGAACTCCCAGCATCCTCATCATGTGATTGTATCAAATCTATAAGAAAAGGGAAAATATACAGAATTTATTGTATACCAATCCTCCGCAGCCGAGTTCTACTGTCAGGACGTACGTTTAAAGGGCATCTCCACTTTCTGAAGATACCGGCAGTCCCCGGGTTACATACAGGATAGGTTCTGTAGGTTTGTTCTTAAAGGGCACCTACCACCACGATTCTACCTATAAAGGTAGATCGGGTGGTAGGTGGATGTAAGGGACGTGAGGAGAGCTCTTTTTAGAGCTAATCCTCACGTCCCCGCTAACTTTTAATAAACTTTATTCCCCTAACATGTAAATTTACTTATGCGGCTACTGGGGCGTGGAGTAGCTGGGCACGAGGCTACACAGCGCGGGTACTCCACGCCCCAGTAGCCACGTTACTCCTCCTACCCTGTGTGTTTGGCGCGCAGCTCCTCGTAGCTGCGCGCCCTCGCCCGACATGCTGGCGTTCTGCGCATGCGCAGAACGCAGGTCCGCAGCTGAGCAGCCACACCTCCGAGGCCGGAGCTACTGCGCATGCGCAGAACTCCGGCTTGTCGGATGCCGCGCGCTGAACACACAGGGTAGGAGGAGTAACGTGGCTACTGGGGCGTGGAGTAGCCGCATAAGTAAATTTACATATTAGGGCAATAAAGTTTATGCTACGCTAGCGGGGACGTGAGGATTAGCTCTAAAAAGAGCTCTCCTCACGTCCCTTACATCCACCTACCACCCGATCTACCTTTATAGGTAGAATCGTGGTGGTAGGTTCCCTTTAAGTTGAATTTGTATGTAAGTCGAAACTGTATACTTTATAAGTGTAACCGCAGTCAAATTTTTTTGGTCTCTGTGACAATTGGATTTTAGAAATGTTGGTTTGTCATCAGAACCAGGATTATCAATAAAGCTTCATTACAGACGCCTGTGATAACTGTTACAGCTGATCATTGTAGCCTAAGGATAAAGTACAGTAATTACCAACATCCAGAGGTCCGTCTGTAACTAGGGGTCGTCTGTAAGTCAGGTGTTATTAAGTAGGGGATCACCTGTAATTGTTTGTGTCATGAAAAGTTATACAGTTTTCAAATATACTTTCAGCATCAATTCCTCACTGTTTTCTAGATCTCTGCTTGCTGTCATTTGAAAGAAAGCTTCGTTATTTACGTAAACAAACACCAGTCCCTGGTCATGTGATGTCACACAGCTATGATAACTGTAACGAGCCGTGCACCTGTGTGACATCACATGACCAGGGATATAATGAGCCGTGCACCTGTGTGACATCACATGGCCAGGGATATAATGAGTCGTGCACCTGTGTGACATCACATGACCAGGGATATAATGAGCCGTGCACCTGTGTGACATGACATGACCAGGGATATAATGAGCTGTGCACCTGTGTGACATCACATGACCAGGGATATAACGAGCTGTGCACCTGTGCGACATCAGATGACAAGGGATATAATAAGCCGTGCACCTGTGTGACATCACATGACCCGGGATTTAAAGATCTGTGCACCTGTGTGACATCACATGACCAGGGATATAACGAGCCATGCACCTGTGTGATGTCACATGACCAGGGATATAATGAGCCGTTCACCTGTGTGACATCACATGACCAGGGATGTAACAGGCCGTGCACCTGTGTGACATCACATGACCAGGGATATAACAAGCCGTGCACCTGTGTGACATCACATGACCAGGGATATAACGAGCTGTGCACCTGTGTGACATCACATGACCAGGGATATAATGAGCCGTTCACCTGTGTGACATCACATGACCAGGGATATAATGAGCCGTGCACCTGTGTGACATCACATGACCAGGGATATAATAAGCAGTGCACCTGTGTGACATCACATGACCAGGGATATAATGAGCCGTGCACCTGTGTGACATCACATGACCAGGGATATAATGAGCCGTGCACCTGTGTGACATCACATGACCAGGGATATAATAAGCAGTGCACCTGTGTGACATCACATGACCAGGGATATAATGAGCCGTGCACCTGTGTGACATCACATGACCAGGGATATAATAAGCAGTGCACCTGTGTGACATCACATGACCAGGGATATAATGAGCCGTGCACCTGTAATACTCCTTGTATTGCTCCAGTACTTCAGGACGTCACTTCCTTTTTCCATGAGGTGTCACTTCCTGTGTTCTCCCTGTCCGAAAAGACCCCCCATTGGATGACAAAGGTCACGACCCCCTGGGATTTCTGGATGAGCACAGGCCTGAATACCATAATTACTGGAGCAATAAGACCCAGGAGCCATGGCGGGATAAATATGTCATCTGATTTTTCTCACTCACCCTGTGGGAGTTTTTCCATTTACAGAAAAAAACCTTTAAATCTTTGGCATAATGGGTTATCCATTGAGTGTTTTTTTTCAAAAAATACCCCTATAAAATATTTCCCCCAAAGTCAAGCAAATAGGACTCTTCTCATTCCATTTTCACATGAGATGAGTCCAGTCCCGTGGTTGCAGGGGTAGTGTCACTTCAGGAGCCACGATCCTTGTTTCTATAGCACCTAGAAACAAGCTTCTCTGTGTCATATTAAGTTAAGAATCTCATCTTTCAGATCCCATCGATCATAAGCTACAGACCTGGACATACAGGCAGCACAAAAAATGGCGGAAACTTTGGATATTTCTCTGCCCAATGTTTTTAGCTTCCTGGAACTGAAGTTCCAGGCAGCAGTAAGTTTCTAGGCACTACAGAACAGAAGATAGTGGGGGTCATTTACTAAGGGGCCGATTCGCGTTTTCCCGACGTGTTACCCGTATTTTTCCGATTTGCACCGATTCCCCTGAATTGCCACAGGATTTTAGCGCACGCGATCGGATTGTGGCGCATCGGCGCCGGCGTGCACGCGACAGAAATCGGGGGGCGTGGTCGAACGAAAACCCGACGGATTCGGAGAAACCGCCACATTTAAAAAAAAAAAAAATGTTGCTGGCCTCACGCTTACCTTCACCAGGAATAGGCCGGTGTACTTCAGGGCATTCCGGCTGGCCTTGGGGTACTTCAGCGCAGCAGTGCCACCTGGTGGACGTCGGAAGAACTGCCTTAGTGAATCCCGGCCGGACCCGAATCCACCGCAGAGAACGCGCCGCTGGATCGCGAATGGACTGGGCAAGTAAATCTGCCCCAATGGCTTCTGAATTCACACTCTGCCTGCAACCACTAAACTTGACTCATCTCATGTAAAAATGAGGTGAGAAGAGGTATATTTGCCCGACTTTGGGGGAGATTTTTAATAAGTCAGTGAGATTTAACTTAAAAGAAGAACTTCTAGATAGGACATTTCACCCTTTACCTGAGGGTTCTAGTAGTTAAGTGGGGCAAAATCTGGTGACAGGCTCCCTTCAAAGACAAGTGTTCCCTTCCTGGTTTCTTTGGGATGACAATAATTACTCTGGTCACAGAGACCATGAAGTAGTGTCTATATACTTCCATACAATGATGCCCCAGATCCAGGGTGACAGTCTCCCCTTCTCGAGTCTAGGAGCATCATTGTTTCATATAAATAGAGAATGGATTCCTGCTGCTGTACTGAAGACATCCAGTCCCCTCAGTCACAGCAGAGTCTTTGCTTGCGCTTGCGCTGTCTGGCAGCTACTGTGACTGAGGGGTCTTGATTTCTTCAGTCCAGCACCGATAATCGAGCCCCTGATCACATGATACCATGACACATCGATTTTTTGGAAGGGCGAGATCATGGGACCCGGAGAGACATTGCATAAAGACACTGCTTCCTGATGCCCCAGATCAGATGAATTACTTCAAAAGTGCACCAACCAGGAACGAGGAAACCAGTTGACCCCTATAATGATCACATGTATAATGCTCACATGTTGCATAGACATTGGGGCAGATTTACTTACCCGGTCCATTCGCGATCCAGCGGCGCGTTCTCTGCGGAGGATTCGGGTCTTCCGGCGATTCACTAAGGTAGTTCCTCCGACGTCCACCAGGTGTCGCTGCTGCGCTGAAGTTCATCGGATTGCACTGGAGTTCACCGTCCTGCGCTGGGTGCAGGTAAGTGCGTGTCAAGCGGCACTTTTTTTTTTAAAAATGCAGCGGTTTTTCCGAATCTGTCGGGTTTTCGTACGGCCACTCCCCCCATTTCCGTCG
Source organism: Engystomops pustulosus (assembly GCF_040894005.1). Lineage (NCBI taxonomy): Eukaryota > Metazoa > Chordata > Amphibia > Anura > Leptodactylidae > Engystomops > Engystomops pustulosus. The sequence goes on from NC_092413.1 coordinate 14,554,968, forward strand.
CGTGCATGCCAGCGCCTATGCGCCACAATCCGATCGCATGCGCCAAAAACCCAGGGCAATTCAGGGAAAATCGGCCTCACATACCATAATCCCTTAGCATTGTAACAATGTAATTGAAGCAACTGGTCGTCCACCACTAGGTGGCACTGTGCAGTTGAAGTTTCTCTTCTCCCACCGTGCATCTGTCACATTGAATCAATATGGCTGCCTTCATTTACCCCCTTAGTACATGCAAATGAGCTAATACAACTATTTTAAACATCACAACCTCTCCCAGCATGCTTTAATGAACTAACAGAGCAAAAACGAGCCAAAAAAAAAATCCACGTCCGCTTCCCCTTTAAGTGCCTTTAAGCTTCAATATACACATACGAAGTTCTCTACAATATAGTTCTGGCTTGTAATTTGAATAAAAGAGAGATTTTGCAGGCTATCGAGCCTATTATCATTACACGCCAGGGTCTGCATTCACACAGAAGACAAGTGCTCTAAGAAACCAACTCATTAAATCTACCTAAAAGGGCCTCATTTAAGAAGCAATAAAATTTTTAATCATTTTATTATTAAAAGAGTGTTTAATATGTAGCTAATTAAATGCCAAAGGCAGGTTATCTGAGCTTAACCTTCAAAAAGAAAATGATGTATCAAAGTACGAGCGCCATCATCCGCCAGAAATGTCACACCTATAATCACCCCCCCCCCCCCCCAACACAATTCGCTACTGGCATTTTCCACCGCGAGAGTTAAATTACCTGATTAAATTAATAGCCATTTAGATGTTTTAGGAACTGCTCCGACTTAGGAGTAAATGAAAATGAGGTCCATTAGATCTCGAAGCGAGATGGACCCTAAAATAAAAACCCCTCCGTATGCCCATTGTTCCTATTATTTAGTTCGGACAATTAAAAAACATTTCCTAAAAGAGCGTTAATACTCTTGTTTCCACTGATGATCACATAAGATGGATCCGTGATGGTCGCAGATAAAAATTAGCACAGTCTATTTCCTTCCATATTTATAGAAACGTTCAATTACGGAGTAATGGGTAAGGGATTAAAGGGCCGGAACGCTGCGATGTTCTGATGAGGTTATACTAAAAAAAAACTTAAAGAAGAAGATGAACTGGAAGTAACAACAATTAAAGAGTTGGACAAGACAGGATAGTGAGCCTTAAGCTCCAGACCCTCAAGCGCTCTGCCTACTTGACTCTGCGTATCCTAAGTGATAACCACAACCACAAAGACCATCCCTCCCTACGCGAAATGAGACAAAATGAGACAAACTCACACAAAACAAGACAATGGATGACAACCTGGGTCACAACAGAGATCGAAAAATAGAACATAATCAGAAGAACAAAGGGATAGTCAAAAAATGTAAGACAAGATCTGGAATGGGTAAGGGATTAAAGGGCCATAACGCTGCGATGTTCTGATGAGGTTATACTAAAAAAAACTTAAAGAAGATGAACTGGAAGTAACAACAATTAAAGAGTTGTAACAGGGGGAGTTGGACAAGACAAGACAGTGAGCCCTAAGCTCCAGCCCCTCAAGTGCTGTGCCTACTTGACTCTGCGTATCCTAAGTGATATGGGACAACTACAAAGACCACCCCTCCCTACGCCAAAGCGAGACATGAAATGAGACAAACTCACACAAAACAAGACAATGGTTGACGACCTGGGTCACAACAGAGATAGAAAAATAGAACATAATCAGAAGAACAAAGGGATAGTCACAAAATGTAAGCCAAGATGTGAAAACCAGAGATACTCACAGAAAACAGAACTGGCAAAGAAGACTTTAACCAGCAGGGAATGAGCTGAGCACAGGATATTTAAGATAAGTAGGAGCAGACACTTAAAGTCACTTAGGGTTAACCCTTGCTGTCCCAGAGCCTGACTGCGGAGTGACGGGTGTGGTGTATTCAATCCACAACCAGTAACTAGACCATAGTTCACATTGACAGGCGAAAGTGGAAACTCAGCATCTCCTTAGTCTGTTAGCATGAACCGAGGAAGACGCAGACACAGAGTTAACGAGTTTGTTTCCTTTTTTAAAAGCAATGCCCTATCCATAGCCATAAGAGGTGCCCGGCTGCTGGGACCCTCACAGCTCACGAGAATGCAGTTTGTAAGATCCCATTCACAAGGATCCCATTCTCACTAATTCATGGAACGACAGGAGGACATGTCCTGCCGCTCCATTCACTGACCACAGCTATCCCCAACACTCCTCTAGGACCACCAGATTGCAGGAGTCCCGTTCTCATGTCGGGGGGAGGAGAGGGGTAGTCTCAACATTCGGACCCACATTGATCACCTTGTTAAACTTCTAAACTTGGGACAAACCCATTAAGTCACGTGTGGATTTGTGGTGTAAAATATTATAATGGAGTTTTGAAAACGCATCCATGTTTCCGTAAGAATTATGTAAAGGACCAGAGTCCTTCGGGCCGCCCCCATCGGCATCAGCAGAGCTGATTGGGCTGAGAGAATATTCATTCTTGGTGTCTGATTACAAGGGGCATTCGGTGTCATCCCTAACCCAACCCATCCTTTCTAAAGCCAGAACTTTTAGATTTTCCCATCTATTGTTATCCGCATTATAATTTGGACGTCATAGTGGTCTATTTCATATTCGGTGTAATTTACTGGAAAGCTGGAAAAAAATTTCAAATGAAGTGAAATTGACAAAAATTCTCATTTGTACTATTTTCTTGTGGGCTTTGTATTTACGGCTTTCACTATACGGTCCAAAGGACTCCTCTGCTTTATACTTTGGGTCAGTGTTATCATGGAGATACCAGATTTATTTAGGTTTTTTTAATGTTGTAATACATTAAAAATTTATAATCTTTTGTAGAAAAATATTTTTGCCGTATTTCCATGTTCTGACGCCCATAACTTTTCATACTTCGGAGTGCGGACCCATGCAAGGCGCCACGTTTTGCTGACATTTTTGCATGGAAACAATTTTGGGGAGTTCTAATCACATTTTATTCCAACTTTATGTGTGGCAGAATGGGGGAAATTGTTGATTTGTACATTTTTTGTGACAAGGGGATACCTTACATGTTTAAGATTTAAATTTATTTCAGTTTTTACATTTGATTTCCCTCCTAGAAAAATGGGGATAATTTAAACATGGCACTTAAGAGGTTAACACGCAGGATTAGTGCCAGAACCAATTGCAGGTGTTAGTGGCGGTGGCTGCGGTATAATACAGCAGACACCCCCCCTGTACAGATAGTGTTCAGCCCCTAAGACCCTCTCCATACATCCATAACAACAATGAGACATGGATGGGGAAAGGCTGGAGGCAGTAGTGCAGGTGGGACCTGAGGCACATGATAGACAGTCTCTCCTACTACTCATATGGGACAATAGTGGCAGAACCAGGGTCCCTTTATGAGCAGAGACAGCTCAAAAAATTGGGCTACACTATATGGCATCTCTAAAGGCATTGGAGAGTTATTTTTCTAGTAAAAATTTTACTGACCTGACCTAGTTATAGCAGGACTAAGTTTTGTTATGAGACAACACTGTAAAGAATATTAAAATATTATAATTAAAATTTCCATAGTCATGCCTGTAATGATTGGTGCACATACGCATGTACTTGGCTACTTTACCATTGAGTACATATTGGACTTCTGGTAAAGCTATCCTGTGCCAAGTTGTATTGTTATCCCCTAACCACCATCTGATTGGTCGGGATATCACCACTGGTGTCACGGGTGCCCATGCAACACATGTTACGGGTGGCAGGCAGTGCTCCTTTGTCTAACTTACCTTGCCGGGTTCCAGCGCCGTCTCCCGCAACTCGGCGTGTGCGTCCCCGTGTCCTAGGGCGCGTGCCGGCTCTGTAAAATTTAAATAATTGGGCTGACCGGCTGCCAATTCTGTTAAATAGCCAGCCACTTCCTGTGTCCCCTGCCGGATCTTTGTGCCTTTGAGAAAGCTTTGTTCCTGATGCCCTGTGCCTGTGTTCTGATTTCCCGTTGTGACCCCGGTTCCATTCCTGACTTTTCTCTTTTGCTGCCTGCCCTGACCTGAGCTACGTCCTCGACTCTGATCCTGTGATCTCAACCCCCGACCATGAGTTTGCTTTACGGATCTGTGCTTCACTTGTGGAACTGTGGGATGACCTGGAGGTACCACGCCGCAGCAAGTCCAACCTGCTTTGCAGCAGGCTTTGGTGAAAACCGGGTACCACTTAGACTCCGGCCCCAGGTGTCGGTTTACGTCATCATCCGCGGTGGTCCAGTGGGTCCACTACCCCTAGTGCCTGACAACTGGTACACCTGCAACTTCCATGCACAGGGGCCAGACCTTGATGTGGGGGCAGGTGGATTCCCCTTGTACCTGAGTGGCAGGCTTGTGGCATGTAGTGTGGCCTAATGCCAGAGTCAGGTTATGGGTAGCTTGGCCTTAGCCACGCCCTTCAGGTCCAGCAGGTAGATACAAGAAGAGGGGTTAGGCCGGAATGTAGTGAAGGGTTCCCCCTGGAGCACTCCCAGTGTATGTAAAGTAATAGATCCTTTGGCAGATGTTGTAGTGGAGGCTCGTGGTGTTAGCGACAGATCAAAGTGGAGACAGGGATGATGAATGATAAACTCATAATCTTTTTATTGGGTAGACAGTCCAACGCAGCATCAGGTAATAGGCGCTAATGGGTCCTCTCTGCAGCTTTCCATAAGACAGTGTATTAGTTGGCTCTGTAGCTTGGCTTGGGAGAATACCTGAGGCCTGGTCTGGTGGTAAGGGCTGTATAGTAGCTTAGGCTGCTTAGGAAGCTATCCTGATGCAGTCCCCATGGAATGACTGGTATCCCTCTGAAACAAAACAGAAGCCACAGGCTGACTGTCTCTGCAGACTCACTCTCTACACTCTCACTGTAGAACGCACTGGGAATGGACCCTGAGACTTACAATGAGCTTCCTTTTATAAATTTTAGCAGGTGCTCACTGCAAGGTATTCTCGGTTTACAAACCAGTCACTGGCCTCGGGCTGCAGAAAAGAATTACATGATGAAACATTTTAATATAAACAGTGCAAACATTAACCTCTAATACACAGGCATAACATATGTCAGCTGTTGTACCGTATAGTGCCACTAGATGGTAGTATAGACAAGGAAAAAAGTCGTCCAGTGGAAATAAAAATTCCTAGCATTCACTTAACAGAGCTGGCCACACTCTGCCAGCTAGCCAGGAAGCCAACTGGAGCTAATTTGATTAGTAATGCCCCATCCAGCAGGCCATTACACACCCAACGATCAGATGAAGTGGGGTTCCATTCTCACTAATGGGTGGAACGTCAGGTCAAGCATGTGTTCCGTGCCTTAATACGATGCCATAGAAGCGTCTGAAATTGTGAATACAGTACTAAGTACTAACTACTGTGCTTGGCAACTTCTGTCACTCCCAAAGGCATTGAAGGGAATAAATGCAGCTCAATCCATCAGTGAGAATGGGATCCTTGGTTCTTTTGATCGGTGAAGATCAGTAGGACTCCCACTAATCAGATAGGAGGTGTCACGGGTGGTCCTGCGACCCATGTCACGGGTGCTCCTCATCCGTGCCCCTCCGTGTGCCCCCACTCCGCAACGCCCTGCCAGTCCTTGCTCCTGCTTCTGGGTCCTCGGCCGTGCATGCGCTGACTTCACGAGATTTATAGGGCCAGCGCACAGTTAATTGGCGCAGAATTCTATTTAATCCAGCCTCTCCCTGCACACCCTGCCGGATCTTTGTCCCTCACAGCCTTAGAAAAAGCTTGTTTTTCATGACCTTTGCGATTAGTGTGATTTCCCTTGTGACCCTAGACCTGTTCCCACTAACGCTCCTCCGCCGCCAGCCCTGACCTTGTGCCTCTGGCCCTGAACCTTTGCCACCTGTCTTGATCTCCTGCCTGTCCCCGACCACGAACCTGCCTTCTGTTTCTGTACCTCGCCTTGGCAGCCACCACAGACACAGTCTGCTTTGCCACGGGCTCTGGTGAAAACCGGGTACCGCTTAGACTCCAGTCCAAGGTGTCGGCTTGTGTCATGGTCCGCGGTGGTCCTGTGGGTACTAAGAAAACCTGTTATAGCAGTGGTCAACCAAGAACACCAACCCTCCAGGGGCTCGTGTCGGTCTCCTTTTGTGGTTGTGGTTTGGTCAGATCTTCAACGATCTCAGACTTATCCCTTATCCTCAGGATAAGTATCCACATAAATAAACCCTTCATTATGGGCAGGAAGGAGCTAACAGACCCAAAAAAATGCGTTTTTTTCAAAAATAATCAAAAAATTGTGATGTTTTTTTCTTCTTCCTGCATCCATTGGCTGATTTTTGTTTTCCAAACAATGTCCTTGATTATCCGTTGCCGGGTCCATCTAAACCCTTAACACATCCTTCAGCCGGTTTTGTCACACGCACACCTCACCCCCTCGTCCCGCGTGAGGTACACGTCTCCGCAATAATTTATGTCACCACCTTTTCTATTTTCAAATCTCATTTGATAGAACTACTCTTACCCTTGTCTTTGACTCGTTCCCATTACCTTGATTGAATCCCTTTGAATGTAACTTCTAAACAGAATTCCTAACTCCGAGCCTCATCGACACCTCCGGGGTACAGATGAGCATAAAATATCCGAAAACTTTCATTTTGAATTGTTGTTTAATTTCATTATTTCGCTCATTTTGCGCGATCAGGGACATTTTCTAATGAAAGGGGCTTGGAAATTAGATGGAGGTATCAGCTACTGTATCAGCGAAGTGCGTTTGAAGGTCAACGTCTCGTTGTCTAAAGTCTTTCAAGACGCGGCTCCTGTTTGCATATTGACTTACCCACCGCATGTATCCAAAAACTATTTGCAGAAGGAGGCACCTAGGCATGAAGAACACAGCTCTTGATGTCTTCACTCGCAAATTGACACATCTACGGTTCGTCTCGGTGGCGAATGGCACGTCTTAAATCTGCTGTGTTTATTGCCTAGCGTGAGAAGTTTCTGATCTAGTTTATGGTGTTTTAAGAGTGCGCCATATCAGTTCCATTATGGAATGGGCCAATCAATTGCAAATATGGAATGAGACATTAAAGTATTAGTCATTTCAATGAAATGAACCAAAGCATTGGATCCAGATAAAGGTGCCTTTCACATCCGATTTTTTTTATTTTTTTTACTTTAACTTAGACATAGTAGCATTGCAGCAAACGGGGATTTTTTTTTGTATTAGTTTAGTGTTAGAGATTTCTAAATGTTTTTTTTTTAAATTTAATACATTTTTTTTAATTTAATCTTTTTTTAAATTTATATATATATATACCGTAAGTTATTTTCATTTCTTCCTCTAGTTTAAGATATTCGGGTTAGGTAAATTCTCATGATGACTCATAACATTAAAACCACCTGGATCATACTTGTAGCTCTGACCAGTTATTTCATGGACTCCAAAAAACCTCTGGAGGAGACATAATGGGGCTCATTTACTAAGGGTCCGAACGACGCCCTTTCGTCGGGTTTCCCGAATATTTCCGATTGGTGCCGATTGCCCGGGATTTTGGCGCACGCGATCAGATTGTGTCGCATTGGCACCGGCTTTCATGCGAAAGAAATGGGAGGGGGCGTGGCTGTCGGACAACCCAACGGAATCGTAAAAACCGCGAAATTTAAAAAAGAATTTGGGGGTCATTTACTAAGGGCATTACTAATTTGCGTTTTCCAGACGTGTTACCCGAATATTTCCGATTTGCGCAGATTTTCCCTGTATTGCCCTGGGATTTTGGTGCACGCGATGGGATTGTGGCACATCGGCGCCGGCATGCACGCAACGGAAATTAGAGGGTGTGGCCGAACGAAAACTCAACGGATTCTGAAAAACCACCGCATTTCCATCTGGTGGACGGCGGAGGAACTACCTTAGTGAATCGCTGGAAGACCCAAATCCACCGCAGAGAACGCACCGCTAGATCGCGAATGGGCCGGGTAAGTAAATCTGCCCCAATGTGTCGCAAGATCAGCACTTACATGCACCGGGGCGAAGAAGGTGAACTCCGGCGGACCTCAGCGCTGCACCGCCACCTGCTGGATATCGGGCACACGGACCTTAGTGAATCCCGGCAGACCCGAATCCTCGTCGAACAACACGCCGCGGGATTGCGACTGGACCGGGTAAGTAAATGTGCCCCATAATATCAGGAACATGAGATGTTGGTAGTTGTGAGATGTGCTCACCATTGACAGGACGGGCCTAAGCACTTGGCATACCTGGACAAGTGCTGGGGCCCAACGCTACTGAGGGGGGGGGGGGGGGCCCACATAAGCTTGTACATAAGGAATGCATGGATGTGAGGGGGGCTTTATCTGATTGATTAATGCATAGGGTGTGAGGGTGGCTTGTATAAAATAACCATGAGGGGGGCTGTTTGTTGTTGGTTACTTCTAAGGGTTCTGAGTGTAATGCCACACATGGCGTTTTGAACCCGTTTTTGGTCCGTTTTTAAGCAGTCCGTCCAAAAACGCATGCATTAAAAAGAGCATGCTTTTTTGAAAAACGCATCCGTTTTTGACAGGTTTTACCAATTATCTTAATAAAACTGGTCAAAAACAGATGCATTTTCAAAAAACGCACGTGTTTTTCAAAAACGCATGCGCTTTTTAACGCATGCGTGTTTTTGGACGGTCTTCTGAAAAACGGACCAAAAATGGGTTGAAAACGCCATGTGTGACATCACCCTAAGGTTCACATGTGGTGTTTGAGATGTGTTTTTAAGCGCAATGCACAAACGCATGTTTTTTACTTTTCACCATGCATTTGGCTGGTTAGAAAGCGTTTTTTCTTCATTGCTGGAAGTGTAAGCAGCTGTGAAAATGTTAACACAGCTGCTTACACTTCCAACAATGAAGAGGAATGCATGTAAACTGCATGACTTTCTACAATGCTTTTAAAAACGCATAACAAACTCCATGGGGCAGATTTACTTACCCGGTTCATTCGCGATCCAGCGGTGCGTTCTCTGCGCTGGATTCAGTCCGGCCGGGATTCACTAAGGCAGTTCCTCCGCCGTCCACCAGGTGGCGCTGCTGCGCTGAAGTTCCCCGGAGGCGCGCTGGAATGCCCTGAAATTCACCGGCCTATACCTGGTGAAGGTAAGTGTAATTTTCGCGACACATTTTTTGTCTTAAATGCGGCGGTTTTTCCGAATCCGTCGGGTTTTCGTTCGGCCACGCCCCCGATTTCCGTCATGTGCATGCCAGCGCCGATGCGCCACAATCCGATCGCGTGCGCCAAAATCCCGGGGCAATTCAGGTACAATCGGCGCAAATCGGAAATATTCGGGTAACACGTCGGGAAAACGCGAATCGGGCCCTTAGTAAATGACCCCCCATGTGTGACCACATCCTAATATGCCGTCATCTCCCAAGGGTGTGACTACAGTGCTTAACCCCTTCAGAACCCTTTTTCTTTTTTTTCCGTTCTTGTTTTTTACTCCCCCTCATTTCAGAAGTGGTAACTTTTTTATTTTTAGGTTTGCAGAGGCAGATGAGGGCTTGTTATGTGCAGGACGTATTGTACTTTTTATTGCCACTTTTTAATATTCCATGCAATATACTGGAAAGCTTGAAAAAAAATTCCAAGTTCGGTGATATCAACAAAAATTGCATTTGCAAGCGTTTTCTTGTGGGCTCTGTTTTTACTGCTTTCATTCTGCGCTTCAAATGACACCTCCTCTTTATTCTTTGGGCCGATATGATCACAGCGATAACACATTTATACAGGTTTCACACTTTGGTGTACATTTTGCGTTTTAATTTACCACAATTTGGGACCTATATGACTGTTCACTTTTTATTCAAATATTCATGGAACAATGGCTAAAAAGTGGAGGTTTGGGCATTTGGGCGCCATTTTTCGTTACGGTGTTCACGGCTGGAATTAATCTTTTTTATATTTTGATAGTACGGGCATTTTGGGAGAAGACGATACCTAACATGTGTATTATTTTTACTGTTTATTTTTATATGTGATCTAGGGAAAGGGGGTGATTTAAACTTTTAAATTTTTCAAATATTTTAAATTTTTTTACCTCTAGGGTACTTTAACCCTACAGGGCCTGATTGCTCATACTATATACTACAATATTACTGTATTGCATTACATAGCAATTTTGATGAGGATATCTAATAGCCTGCCATCTGCAGGCTATTGGATATCATTACACGTGGCAAGCCTATGAGTCTTTATGAAACTGTAGGCTGCCATGGTAACTGATTGCCACCCCCAATGAGGTCACAGGGGCGGGGGCTGCGATTGGCCATCCAAGATGGCGGTGCTCATCGGAAGGCAAGTTAGGTGCGGCAGTCGAACCTAACAGGTTAACTGCTGAGATCGGTGCCAGCACTGACCGGGGGCAGTAACAGCTGACTCCTGCCGTGTATGGAGAGCGCTCAACCTATGAGATCTCTCCATACACCCCCACCCCCCTCCCACAGCACCAGGATGTAATATTACGTCCTGGTGCGGGAAGGGGTTCAAAATGCAGGCCGTGGCTTCAAATCCAAAATTTACAGTAGTGCCCCCTCCTGTATATTACCCCCTCACTTGTGTCCATGAGGATTTGAGACATTTGCAACAAAAAGTCTCAAAAAGAAAGCCAAAAGTTGCACCTGCCAGGACAGGAAAAGCTAAACATGTATCACAAGTAAAAAGACAAGACATCATATATAAGGCACAAAAAAGACCTACCAATAGTTTCAATTATACACCAAAGAAAAAAAAACCTAAAATACATGTCCCCTTTGTCTTGTTCCTCATCCCACTCTAGAAGAATTTTTGTAGCATTTTCCCACCACATTGGGACAGATTTACTTACCCGGTCCATTCGCGATCCAACAGCGCGTTCTCTGCGGTGGATTTGGGTCTGGCCGGGATTCCGACGTCCACCAGGTGGCGCTGCTGCGCTGAAGTCCGCCGAGGCCCCCTGATTTCCGTCGCATGCATGCCGGCGCCGATGCGCCACAATCCTATCGCTTGCGCCAAAATCACTGGGCAATACAGGGAAAATTAGTGCAAATCAGAAATATTTGGGTAACACGTTGGGAAAACGCAAATCGGGCCCTTAGTAAATGACCCCCATTGTCCTGCTGAATGGAGCTTCTACAATTAGTGGACACCGTTGGTTTGAAGGATGTACAATGTTTAGGTAGACATCCACAGGTCACAAGGTCACAAGGTTTTCAACGGGACATTGACTGGAGCATCCCCCTTCTTCCACTCCATGTTTAATCCAGGTAAGGGACACACACATCCGGTCATCTGCATGATGTAACGTGCCATCTTCCATTGCTCCGTGCTCCAGTTCTCATGCTCATGTGTCCGTTGTAGGCTAAATCGAAAGATGGCATAGATGACGTTGGAGACTTTTTAGACTACACAGACCATACACAGTGAGCCGTCCTATCCTATGTGTTCTTAGACCTTTCCACAATAGCCAACTTCTCCTCACACATAGTATTAAGCCATGAGAAACTTGATGGGGTGTAGTTGTAACGATGTCCCGGAACCATAGGGAACCAATAAGGTGTCTCTCCACCATCCATCAAATTTAGTACTATAAATAATACATTTTCATCAGAGCCCAGGAGCTTTAAAGTTATGCCTCTGCTGGGAAAATTCTGCAAGGTCCGCCATTTTGGAAATGCTCTGCCCCTGTTGCCTACCCCTTACAATTTTGTGCTTGCCCAAGTCTCGCCTACACTCATTTTTCCTGCTCCCAGAATATTTTGGATGTCACTTTATTTTCTATCAAAATCTGGTAATGTGAACACTATTATTCATTAGATTAATTAATTGATACCACTGAAAGGGATTTTATTTTAGGATTTAGGAATTTTATTTGTTATTATTATTTATTCTTTTTTATTATTATTATTATTATTATTATTATTATTATTATTATTTATTCGTTACTTGAGGTCACCAACATCAGATGAGTGAAGGTCTGACCTAAGGATAGGTCACCATTAATATCAAGTTCCACAATATCAAAAATCCCTTTTTTTTGGTATATTCCAACAGTGTAGTAGAACATATCCTATTGACAAGATTAATTTTCATGAGGGATATCAAAACACAGAGGGGCAGATTTATCAAGTGTTTGAAAGTCAGAATATTTCCAGTTGCCCATGGCAACCAATCACAGCTCCCCTTTAAAATATGCATGAGCACTGGTAAAATGAAAGCTGAGCAGTGATTGGTTGCCATGGGCAACTGTAAATATTCTGATTTTCAGACACTTGATAAATCTGCCCCAGAGTCTTATGATAGTAGATAAGGATGACAAAAGAGGCAGGTCCATCAAGCCCGACCTTTACAGCGTTAGACTGGGGTTCATTAGACCCCATAGAGGAAATTATGCTGGAGACTCCACCTCAATCTACCCTTAAGGCATAGAAATACTAAAATTAGGTTGTCTTCTCCTGGTCCTCTGAGGTCCAGTATTGGATTGTAGCTTGGAACGATCCTCTGGTGGCCTAGTCGGAGGCTGTATCAGTACATCTACAATGTTGACCCAGAGGGAGGTCCTATAAGGCCCATAGTATGGAATAAAATTTGCAACAGAATTGAGAATTGAGCATAGAACTACTCAAATGAGGTTGTCCTCTCCTGGTCCTCTGAGGTCCAGTATTGGATTGTAGCTTGGAAGGATCCTCTGGTGGCCTAGTCGGAAGCTGAAACAATACATCTATAGTGTTGATCCAGAGGGAGGTCCTATAAGGCCCAGAGTATGGAATAAAATTTGCTACAGAATTGTTATTTTACTAAATCGGAAGGCGTAGATGGTCTGAGCTACCGCACCACCTAAGAACTAGTATATTGGATGGATTACCCTAAGCCTCTCTTTGGCAGCACGGCGTGGCAAGAAACGGTTAATATCAGACATGGAAGTGCCACCACTTTGCACAAAAATATCATGTACCTTATTAGAGCAGCCAAATGGGGTCAGCAGCCCAGTTCCACAATCCCACCCAAGAACAATTTCAATTTTAATAGCTTTTAGTATGTGTTTCATAAGCATGCCCATTGAATTGAGTCATCTCTGCCTCCCAGTTGCTCCAAGACAGATTTTAGCCCGAGAGCGCGGAGTAATTATCCCGGCGGACGGAAGCCTTTGTAGCACTCTCAACCTCGTTCATCATTCCAAACAGCCGCACAGTCTGTCTGCTAATTTCATCAGATGGATTAGCTTTTCTTTCTTGTCTATCTTATTTTATTTCTTGGGGGTGAAATATAGTTTCTGTGCCTTGTTTTAATAAGCAGAGCAGGCATGCACCGGTGCTCCGCTCCTGCTTCCAGATCCGTCTCTGGAGGGAGGGGGGGGGGGGGGTAGGGGGCCGAGAACAAATTTGAAGGTGAAATGCAAAACTTGCATGCATTTGCCTAAAAAAAATACCATTTTATAGTGTTTTTTTTAGGGAATGTGCTGTAACTGAATTTTAAACAAGATACTTGTACAAGGGATAAGCATCTCCAAAATATGGGAGCAGAGATTTCAAGACAACTATATTTTAGTCTTCTTCAGGTCTTGGCATCATAGGGATCTATGTAACAATGGGTCACATTTACTAAGGGTCCGTCGGACGCAACTCCGTCAGGTTTACCAAATTTTTCCCATTTGCCCTAAATTGCCCCGGGTTTTTGGAGCATGCGTTCGGATTGTGGCGCATCGGCGCCGGCTTGCATGCGACACAAATCAGGGGGCGTGGACGTCGGACAACCTGACTGATTCGGACAAACCGCGGATTATAAAAACTAAATTGTTTCGCAAGATCAGCACTTACATGCACCGGGAAGAAGAAGGTGAACTCCGGCGGATCTCAGCGTGGAAGCGACACATGAAGGAAATTGGACGCACGATCTTAGTGAATCGTGACAGACCCAAATCCTCGTCGGACAACGCACAGCGGGGATCACGACGGGACGGGTAAGTAAATGTTCCCCAATGGGGCAGATTTACTAAGGGTCCGCATTTTTCAGCAGGGTTTCCCGAATTTTTACGATTTGCACCGGGATTTTGGCGGATTGTGGCGCATCGACGCCGACTTTCACACGATAGAAATCAGGGGGAGTGGCCTTTGGAAAACCCGACGGATTCGTAAAAACCGCGAAATTTAAAAAAGAATTTGTGTCGCAAGAAAAGCACTCACATACACCGAGACGAAGGAGGTGAACTCCGGTGTACTCCAGCGGACTTCAGCGCAGCAGCGACACCTAGTGGACATTGGGCGCACGACCTAAGTGAATCTCAGCAGAACCCGAATCAGCGTCGGAGAACGCGCCACTGGATTGCGACTGGTCCAGGTGAGTAAATCTGCCCCAATGTGTTAGTAATATGCCTAAACTCTAGAGTTGTCGCCCCATCATAGATCCCCCATCTATTATAGATCGATATGTCTACATATGAACACATATATATGAAAATGAGGCCTCCAGCACCACCCATGGTCAGCATTTTGGTATTTCATATCTGGGCAACCCCTTTACCAGGTACCATTTATAATACTGTACAGGCAGTCCCTGGGTTACGTACAAAATAGGGTCCGTAGGTTTGTTCTAAACTTGAATTTGTATGCAAGTCGAAACTGTATATTTTATAATTGTAGTTCTAGACAAAATTTTTTTTTGTCTCAGTGACAATTGGAGTTTCAAATTTTTTTGCTGTAACGGGACCAAGGATTATCAATAAAGCTTCATTACAGACACCTTACAGCTGATCATTACAATCTAGGACTATAGTAACATCCAGAGAGCTTCACCAGAGGTCACAGGGGGCAGAGGGGTCCGTCTGTAACTAGGAGTCGTCTGTAAGTCCGGTGTCCTTAAGTAGGGGACTGCCTGTACTCACTTGTAGAAGGGACATCTTAGTCCCTCTCACTCAATATCAACCCAGATGTTACTGCCACCTCTGCACCCCCGCCCCTGTTTAATAACATGAGGTCTCCATTACACTGAAATACAAGCGTGGCCGGGCACAAATACGGAACATGTTGCTGTTGGATGATGATGAAGATGAGAAGGTGAAATAATGCAGCATATTCATTTATCACTCTAATGAAACAAATGATATCATGATTTATTGAGCAGGATACTTATTTATTGATAACTTTTTGAAGAGGTTTTTGAGTAATAGCTTAGTTATGAAAAAAAAAGCCTAAAATGAATAAAAATCATTATGGGAAAAGCCTCATTACCCTAGAAAAGCATAAAATATACAGAACAATAGGGGACTGCTATTAATGATACAAGATGCTGGGGTCTGGAAATCCCTGGCCAGCAAGAAGCTCCATAGGTGCTTTGTAGACATGTCTACATGGACCATAGGTATCTTCCCACTATGACCACCAGCACTTCTGGCCCAGCCTTGCAACTCCCACCACTGCCAATCATCCAGCTCCCTCTTGAAGCCAGGCTTCCCGTACCCCACTGCTGCTAATCTGTCATCTTCTCTTTGCTGCCAACCTTTGCGTTCCCAATTTTTGCTGCCTTTCAGTTCCCTGTTTCTGCCAGCCTCTAAGCTTCTTGTTCCTGCCAGCCTTCCAACTCCAGGTTACTGCCAGCCTTCCAACTCCAGGTTACTGCCAGCCTTCCAACTCCAGGTTACTGCCAGCCTTCCAACTCCAGGTTACTGCCAATCTTCCAACTCCAGGCTACTGCCAGCCCTCCAACTCCAGGTTACTGCCAACCTTCCAACTCCAGGCTACTGCCAGCCTTCCAACTCCAGGCTACTGCCAGCCTTCCAACTCCAGGTTACTGCCAGCCTTCCAACTCTAGGTTACTGCCAGCCTTCCAACTCCAGGTTACTGCCAGCCTTCCAACTCTAGGTTACTGCCAGCCTTCCAACTCCAGGCTACTGCCAGCCTTCCAACTCCAGGTTACTGCCAGCCTTCCAACTCCAGGTTACTGCCAGCCTTCCAACTCCAGGCTACTGCCAGCCTTCCAACTCCAGGTTACTGCCAGCCCTCCAACTCCAGGTTACTGCCAGCCTTCCAACTCCAGGCTACTGCCAGCCTTCCAACTCCAGGTTACTGCCAGCCTTCCAACTCTAGGTTACTGCCAGCCTTCCAACTCCAGGTTACTGCCAGCCTTCCAACTCCAGGTCACTGCCAGCCTTCCAACTCTAGGTTACTGCCAGCCTTCCAACTCCAGGTTACTGCCAGCCTTCCAACTCTAGGTTACTGCCAGCCTTCCAACTCCAGGCTACTGCCAGCCTTCCAACTCCAGGCTACTGCCAGCCTTCCAACTCCAGGTTACTGCCAGCCCTCCAACTCTAGGTTACTGCCAGCCTTCCAACTCCAGGCTACTGCCAGCCTTCCAACTCCAGGTTACTGCCAGCCTTCCAACTCCAGGCTACTGCCAGCCTTCCAACTCCAGGTTACTGTCAGCCTTCCAACTACAGGCTACTGCCAGCCTTCCAACTCCAGGCTACTGCCAGCCTTCCAACTCCAGGTTACTGCCAGCCCTCAAACTCTAGGTTACTGCCAGCCTTCGAACTCCAGGTTACTGCCAGCCTTCGAACTCCAGGTTACTGTCACCCTTCCATCTCCAGGTTACTGCCAACCTTTCAACTCCAGGTTACTGCCAGCCTTCCCGCTCCAGGTTACTCCCAGCCTTCCAAATCCAGGTTACTGCCAGCCTCCCAACTCCAGGTTACTGCCAGCCCTCCAACTCCAGGTTACTGCCAGCCTTCCAACTCCAGGTTACTGCCAGCCCTCCAACTCCAGGTTACTGCCAGCCTTCCAACTCCAGGCTACTGCCAGCCTTCCAACTCCAGGCTACTGCCAACCTTCCAACTCCAGGTTACTGCCAACCTTTCAACTCCAGGTTACTGCCAGCCCTCCAAATCCAGGTTACTGCCAGCCTTCCAACTTCAGGTTACTGCCAGCCCTCCAAATCCAGGTTACTGCCAGCCTTCCCGCTCCAGGTTACTCCCAGCCTTCCAAATCCAGGTTACTGCCAGCCTTCCAACTCCAGGTTACTGCCAGCCTTCCAAATCCAGGTTACTGCCAGCTCTCCAACTCCAGGTTACTGCCAGCCTTCCAAATCCAGGTTACTGCCAGCCTTCCAACTCCAGGTTACTGCCAGCCTTCCAACTCCAGGTTACTGCCAGCCCTCCAACTCCAGGCTACTGCCAGCCTTCCAGGTTACTGCCAGCCTTCCAAATCCAGGTTACTGCCAGCCTTCCAACTCCAGGTTACTGCCAGCCTTCCAACTCCAGGTTACTGCCAGCCTTCCAACTCCAGGTTACTGCCAATCTTCCAACTCCAGGCTACTGCCAGCCCTCCAACTCCAGGTTACTGCCAACCTTCCAACTCCAGGCTACTGCCAGCCTTCCAACTCCAGGCTACTGCCAGCCTTCCAACTCCAGGTTACTGCCAGCCTTCCAACTCTAGGTTACTGCCAGCCTTCCAACTCCAGGTTACTGCCAGCCTTCCAACTCTAGGTTACTGCCAGCCTTCCAACTCCAGGCTACTGCCAGCCTTCCAACTCCAGGTTACTGCCAGCCTTCCAACTCCAGGTTACTGCCAGCCTTCCAACTCCAGGCTACTGCCAGCCTTCCAACTCCAGGTTACTGCCAGCTCTCCAACTCCAGGTTACTGCCAGCCTTCCAACTCCAGGCTACTGCCAGCCTTCCAACTCCAGGTTACTGCCAGCCTTCCAACTCTAGGTTACTGCCAGCCTTCCAACTCCAGGTTACTGCCAGCCTTCCAACTCTAGGTTACTGCCAGCCTTCCAACTCCAGGTTACTGCCAATCTTCCAACTCCAGGCTACTGCCAGCCCTCCAACTCCAGGTTACTGCCAACCTTCCAACTCCAGGCTACTGCCAGCCTTCCAACTCCAGGCTACTGCCAGCCTTCCAACTCCAGGTTACTGCCAGCCTTCCAACTCTAGGTTACTGCCAGCCTTCCAACTCCAGGTTACTGCCAGCCTTCCAACTCTAGGTTACTGCCAGCCTTCCAACTCCAGGCTACTGCCAGCCTTCCAACTCCAGGTTACTGCCAGCCTTCCAACTCCAGGTTACTGCCAGCCTTCCAACTCCAGGCTACTGCCAGCCTTCCAACTCCAGGTTACTGCCAGCCCTCCAACTCCAGGTTACTGCCAGCCTTCCAACTCCAGGCTACTGCCAGCCTTCCAACTCCAGGTTACTGCCAGCCTTCCAACTCTAGGTTACTGCCAGCCTTCCAACTCCAGGTTGCTGCCAGCCCTCCAAATCCAGGTTACTGCCAGCCTTCCAACTTCAGGTTACTGCCAGCCCTCCAAATCCAGGCTACTGCCAGCCTTCCCGCTCCAGGTTACTCCCAGCCTTCCAAATCCAGGTTACTGCCAGCCTTCCAACTCCAGGTTACTGCCAGCCTTCCAAATCCAGGTTACTGCCAGCCCTCCAACTCCAGGTTACTGCCAGCCCTCCAAATCCAGGTTACTGCCAGCCTTCCAACTCCAGGTTACTGCCAGCCTTCCAACTCCAGGTTACTGCCAGCCCTCCAACTCCAGGCTACTGCCAGCCTTCCAGGTTACTGCCAGCCTTCCAAATCCAGATTACTGCCAGCCTTCCAACTCCAGGTTACTGCCAGCCTTCCAACTCCAGGTTACTGCCAGCCTTCCAACTCCAGGTTACTGCCAATCTTCCAACTCCAGGCTACTGCCAGCCCTCCAACTCCAGGTTACTGCCAACCTTCCAACTCCAGGCTACTGCCAGCCTTCCAACTCCAGGCTACTGCCAGCCTTCCAACTCCAGGTTACTGCCAGCCTTCCAACTCTAGGTTACTGCCAGCCTTCCAACTCCAGGTTACTGCCAGCCTTCCAACTCTAGGTTACTGCCAGCCTTCCAACTCCAGGCTACTGCCAGCCTTCCAACTCCAGGTTACTGCCAGCCTTCCAACTCCAGGTTACTGCCAGCCTTCCAACTCCAGGCTACTGCCAGCCTTCCAACTCCAGGTTACTGCCAGCCCTCCAACTCCAGGTTACTGCCAGCCTTCCAACTCCAGGCTACTGCCAGCCTTCCAACTCCAGGTTACTGCCAGCCTTCCAACTCTAGGTTACTGCCAGCCTTCCAACTCCAGGTTACTGCCAGCCTTCCAACTCTAGGTTACTGCCAGCCCTCCAACTCCAGGTTACTGCCAGCCTTCCAACTCCAGGTTACTGCCAGCCTTCCAACTCTAGGTTACTGCCAGCCTTCCAACTCCAGGATACTGCCAGCCTTCCAACTCTAGGTTACTGCCAGCCTTCCAACTCCAGGCTACTGCCAGCCTTCCAACTCCAGGCTACTGCCAGCCTTCCAACTCCAGGTTACTGCCAGCCCTCCAACTCTAGGTTACTGCCAGCCTTCCAACTCCAGGCTACTGCCAGCCTTCCAACTCCAGGTTACTGCCAGCCTTCCAACTCCAGGTTACTGCCAGCCTTCCAACTCCAGGTTACTGTCAGCCTTCCAACTCCAGGTTACTGCCAGCCTTCCAACTCCAGGCTACTGCCAGCCTTCCAACTCCAGGCTACTGCCAGCCTTCCAACTCCAGGTTACTGCCAGCCCTCCAACTCTAGGTTACTGCCAGCCTTCGAACTCCAGGTTACTGCCAGCCTTCGAACTCCAGGTTACTGTCACCCTTCCAACTCCAGGTTACTGCCAACCTTTCAACTCCAGGTTACTGCCAGCCTTCCCGCTCCAGGTTACTCCCAGCCTTCCAAATCCAGGTTACTGCCAGCCTCCCAACTCCAGGTTACTGCCAGCCCTCCAACTCCAGGTTACTGCCAGCCTTCCAACTCCAGGTTACTGCCAGCCCTCCAACTCCAGGTTACTGCCAGCCTTCCAACTCCAGGCTACTGCCAGCCTTCCAACTCCAGGTTACTGCCAACCTTCCAACTCCAGGTTACTGCCAACCTTTCAACTCCAGGTTACTGCCAGCCCTCCAAATCCAGGTTACTGCCAGCCTTCCAACTTCAGGTTACTGCCAGCCCTCCAAATCCAGGCTACTGCCAGCCTTCCCGCTCCAGGTTACTCCCAGCCTTCCAAATCTAGGTTACTGCCAGCCTTCCAACTCCAGGTTACTGCCAGCCTTCCAAATCCAGGTTACTGCCAGCCCTCCAACTCCAGGTTACTGCCAGCCTTCCAAATCCAGGTTACTGCCAGCCTTCCAACTCCAGGTTACTGCCAGCCTTCCAACTCCAGGTTACTGCCAGCCCTCCAACTCCAGGCTACTGCCAGCCTTCCAGGTTACTGCCAGCCTTCCAAATCCAGGTTACTGCCAGCCTTCCAACTCCAGGTTACTGCCAGCCTTTCAACTCCAGGTTACTGCCAACCTTCCAACTCCAGACTACTGCCAGCCTTCCAAATCCAGGTTACTCCCAGCCTTCCAAATCCAGGTTACTGCCAGCCTTCCAACTCCAGGCTACTGCCAACCTTCCAACTCCAGGTTACTGCCAGCCTTCCAAATCCAGGTTACTGCCAGCCTTCCAACTCCAGGTTACTGCCAACCTTCCAACTTCAGGTTACTGCCAGCCTTCCAACTTCAGGTTAATGCCAGCCTTCCAACTCTAGGTTACTGCCAGCCCTCCAACTCCAGGTTACTGCCAGCCTTCCAACTCCAGGTTACTGCCAACCTTCCAACTCCAGGCTACTGCCAGCCTTCCAACTCCAGTTTACTGCCAGCCTTCCAACTCCAGGTTGGAGGGCTGGCAGTAACCTGGAGTTGGAGGGCTGGCAGTAACCTAGAGTTGGAAGGCTGGCATTAACCTGAAGTTGGAAGGCTGGCAGTAACCTGAAGTTGGAAGGTTGGCAGTAACCTGAAGTTGGAGGGCTGGCAGTAACCTGAAGTTGGAAGGTTGGCAGTAACCTGGAGTTGGAAGGCTGGCAGTAACCTGGAGTTGGAAGGCTGGCAGTAACCTGGAGTTGGAAGGTTGGCAGTAACCTAGAGTTGGAAGGCTGGCAGTAACCTGGAGTTGGAAGGCTGGCAGTAGCCTGAAGTTGGAAGGTTGGCAGTAACCTGGAGTTGGAAGGCTGGCAGTAACCTGGATTTGGAAGGCTGGGAGTAACCTGGATTTGGAGGGCTGGCAGTAGTCTGGAGTTGGAAGGTTGGCAGTAACCTGGAGTTGGAAGGCTGGCAGTAACCTGGAGTTGGAAGGCTGACAGTAACCTGGATTTGGAGGGCTGGAAGTAACCTGAAGTTGGAAGGCTGGCAGTAACCTGGATTTGGAGGGCTGGCAGTAACCTGGAGTTGGAAGGTTGGCAGTAACCTGGAGTTGGAACAGGAGACTGTTTAGGGAACAGGAGACTGTTTTAGTTTCTGAATTTTTAATGCTGCTACATTCACTGCAAAGGGACCTAGTGAGGCTCTGTCGCCCAGGGGCCTACTGATACCTGGAGCCGACCCTGGTCCTGAGTCCTATGTTATTCAATGAAACAACATTGCAAATGCTTGGCCTATACTCCTATCAATCATCTCTATAATGTGAAGTTAGTAAGAACCATGGCTTGGGGCCCTGCCCTGAATTTTGGTAAGAATCCTTGCAAGTTCAGATTTTCAAGGTGCAAAACAAATAGAACATCTCCCAAGGAGGAGATAAGCTGTGACATCATCTATTGTCAGTAGTGATGTAATGTGGGTCAGTGTTATCTATATAGAGGTCATTGTACAGGGAGGGGGAGGGGATAAGCTGTGACATCATCTATTGTCAGTAGTGATGTAATGATGGGTCAGTGTTATCTATATAGAGGTCATTGTACAGGGAGGGGGAGGAGATAAGCTGTGACATCATCTATTGTCAGTAATGATGTAATGATGAGTCAGTGTTATCTATATAGAGGTCATTGTACATGGAGGGGGGGGGGGAGATAAGCTGTGACATCATCTATTGTCAGTAATGATGTAATGATGAGTCAGTGTTATCTATATAGAGGTCATTGTACAGGGAGGGGGGAGGAGATAAGCTGTGACATCATCTATTGTCTGTAGTGATGTAATGATGGGTCAGAGTTATCTATATAGAGGTCATTGTACAGGGAGGAGGAGGAGATAAGCTGTGACATCATCTATTGTCAGTAGTGATGTAATGATGGGTCAGTGTTATCTATATAGAGGTCATTGTACAGGGAGGGGGAGGAGATAAGCTGTGACATCATCTATTGTCAGTAGTGATGTAATGATGAGTCAGTGTTACCTATATAGAGGTCATTGTACAGGGAGGGGGAGGAGATAAGCTGTGACATCATCTATTGTCAGTAGTGATGTAATGATGGGTCAGTGTTATCTATATAGAGGTCATTGTACAGGGAGGAGGAGGAGGAAGAGATAAGCTGTGACATCATCTATTGTCAGTAGTGATGTAATGATTGGTCAGTGTTATCTATATATAGGTCACTGTGCAGGGAAGGGGGGGGGGGAGATAAGTTGTGATAAAAATGAAATTTCTATTACAAATTTAGTGTAGAATTTTTGTTTAAAACAAAATAGATAATTTTTCTTCTACAATTATTAAATACAAATAAAAATATATATAAAATATATAGAAATATACAATTAAAAAAAATAATTTTCTTCCACAATTATGACTTCTTTTGGAATATTTTTGATACACACAAAATATATTAAGGCCACAATAATTTTTTTTTAAAATTACTAAAATTTTTACAAATACACATTTTAAACTGCCCCCCCCCCCCCATCCTCCGGAGTCTGTTGGGTGTTGTTGGTGACTTCTATCCTTCTATGTTACCATCTATCACTGTGTCAGGAGTCGCTAGTTATTTAGTCTCCGGCATAACTGCGCCTTTTTACTGAGACTTCACTACAAAAATATGGAAATGAACGGGGGCCCTTCTCCCGGCTATTTATGGCCTCCCGATTTGACGCCATTATATGTAACATTACAGGCTTAATGCCCAACTATCCTTCATTTCTACCCAAATTATGTGAGTAGTTAAGAGGAGACCCATATAATTGTCCAATGACCTTGAAATTAGGACACAATGATATTTTAGATGATATTTTAGATGATGTTCGTCTTGTAATTTTGCAGCATTAGTTATGGTTCAGTACCAGTATCAGGACCATTAGCGGCAAGTCAAATAGTTCTTAATTCATAAAACCGTAATTGCCGTAGATTTTCTAAGTATTTAGCGAACGTCTTCTACCTCTAATTTCCTTTTATGGCCGGCGCTTCCTATCGCCTGTGTACCAGGACTTTATAGAGCGCCGGGTGACAGTGTATAAACCCCCCCCCGAAATCCCTGTCCCAAAGGCGCAATTTATGGCTTGTGATTAACAAGACGCACTATAGTCATCCGTGTAATTAGACTACAGGACGCTTCACGTCAACGGGACATATTTCTACGTACTTACAAGATTTCTGGGGGGTGTTTGTCACCGTTTTAGGTTGAAATGAAATATTGCTCATTGGTGTACTTATATTTGCAATCTAAAATCAATAAACAAAGTTTAAAAAAAAAAAAAGAAATGAAATATTATTTTATGTAAATAAGTAAAGTTTGGGGTCAATGAGAAATCAGGCAAAAAATTTGAGATTTAAACCTAAAATATTGTTTGGCACCCAGGGGCGTAATTACAGGAGTAGCAGCCATTGTAGCTGCTATGGGGCCCACAGTGTTAGGGGGCTCCGGTATCTGAGATACTGGGTGTGTATGTGCTGTAGGTGTGTGGAGTGTATATACTTTATAAGTTTGTATGTGCTGTATATAGTATTGTATGTATGAATGTACAAATTTGCTGTATGTGTGTATATGCTGCATGTTTGTACATCCTGTATGTTTGTATATGTGGTGTGTAAATACTGTATGTGTGTATATGGTTTGCATATGCTATATGTGTAATAAATGTTTATATGCCTTATATGTATGTACAGGCGGTCCCCTACTTAAGAACACTCGACTTACATACGACCCCTAGTTACAAACGGACCTCTGGATGTTGGTAATTACTGTACTTTAGTCCTAGGCTACATTGATCAGCTGTAACAGTTATCACAGGTGTCTGTAATGAAGCTTCATTGTTAATATTGATTCTTATGACAACCCAACATTTTTAAAATCCAATTGTCACAGAGACCAAAAAAGTTCTGTCTAGGATTACAATGATAAAATATACAGTTCTGACTTACATACAAATTCAACTTAAGAACAAACCTACAGACCCTATCTTGTATGTAACCCGGGGACTGCCTGTATATGGTGTATGTCTGTATATAGTATTGTATGTATGTATGTACAAATTGGCTGTATGTGTGTATATGCCGCATGGGCGTATATGGCACTGTGCATATGTGTGTACATCCTGTATGTTTGTATATGTGGTGTGTAAATACTGTATGTGTGAATATAGTGTGTATACGCTGTATGTCTGTATATAGTATTTATGTATGTACAAATTTGCTGTATGTGTGTAAATGCTGCATGGGCGTATATGTTACTGTAAGCATGTGTGTACATGCTGTATGTTTGTATATGTGTTGTGTAAATACTGTATGTGTGAATATGGTGTGTACATGCTGTATTTGTATTAAATGTGTATATACTTATACACATTACTTATACACATAATTATACTATATGTTTGTATACGCTGTATGTCTGTAAGTAGGATTGTATGTATGTACAAATTTGCTATATGTGTGTATATGCTGCATGGGTGTATATGGTACTGTGCGTATGTGTGTACATGCTGTATGTTTGTATATGTGGTGTGTAAATACTGTATGTGTGTATATGCTATATGTGTATTGTATGTATGTGCTGTATGTTTGTAAATGCTGTATGGGTGTATATGGCACTGTAAGCATGTGTGTATGTTTGTATATGTGATGTGTAAATACTGTAGGTGTGTATATGGTGTGTATATGCTGTATGTGTATTAAATGTGTAAATAAATGTGTGTGATTGTAACTTACAAATATATTATATAATATATAAGGTGAAAGAGGGCCCCGTACAGAAGTCTGCTGTGGGGCCCTGTCTCTCCTAGTTACGCCTCTGTCCGCACCTTACTGCAGCTTTAACGCCATCTGTGTTGCTGGTCACGTGACTGCTTTGGCCAATCAATAGCCCTTTATAACAGTACAGGTATGACAGTTTCCACTCCTGTGACTACCGTGGCAGATGATTGGCCGTATTGGTCATGTGATCACTTATCAGTCAACCACGCTGCGGGAATGGGGAGCCAGAGAAAGGTAAGTACTTTTTTTCTCTCCTCCTGACCTGCAGGGATTTTCCAATTAGCCTGGATAATCTCTTAAATACACATGAAATCACATTTTTGAACCCTACTGCAACTTTGACTCAAATGTTAAATGAAAAATAAAAGTTTGGGACCCTACTGTGACTTTTACTCTTGCATCAATTAAAATCACATATTTCACTGCAAAATCCATTGTTCTATCTATGTATAAGATATCCTGTTGTATTAGGAAAATTATCAATGACTTTCTGTAAGTTTGGCATTTATTTATTTTATTAATTTGTGTGGTGCCAACATATTCCACAATGACCGCCCTCCTACAGCCCTGAGCAGAGCAAAGCGCCAGACTATGCTGCAAAGAGCTCCAGGAGGTTGGAAAAAGCTTCCTTGACCTATTGATCTCTCCACACAGCCCTAGTATCATCCCGTCACTGGGAGGTCATGGAAATCGTTCAATGACATCACTGTGTGTATTATCCCTGTACTGTGACATCACTGTGTGTATTATACCTGTACTGTGACATCACTGTGTGTATTATCCCTGTACTGTGACATCCCTGTGTGTATTATACCTGTACTGTGACATCACTGTGTGTATTATCCCTGTACTGTGACATCACTGTGTGTATTATCCCTGTACTGTGACATCACTGTGTATATTATCCCTGTACTGTGACATCACTGTGTGTATTATCCCTGTACTGTAACATCACTGTGTGTATTATCCCTGTACTGTGACATCACTGTGTGTATTATCCCCGTACTGTGACATCACTGTGTGTATTATCCCTGTACTGTGACATCACTGTGTGTATTATCCCCGTACTGTGACATCACTGTGTTTATTATCCCTGTACTGTGACATCACTGTGTGTATTATACCTGTACTGTGACATCACTGTGTGTATTATCTCTGTACTGTGACATCACTGTGTGTATTATCCCTGTACTGTGACATCACTGTGTGTATTATCCCTGAACTGTGACATCACTGTGTTTAATAGCCCTGTACTGTGACATCACTGTGTGTATTATCCCTGTACTGTGACATCACTGTGTATTATCTCTGTACTGTGACATCACTGTGTGTATTATCTCTGTACTGTGACATCACTGTGTGTATTATCCCCGTACTGTGACATCACTGTGTGTATTATCCCTGTACTGTGACATCACTGTGTGTATTATCTCTGTACTGTGACATCACTGTGTGTATTATCCCTGTACTGTGACATCACTGTGTGTATTATCTCTATACTGTGACATCCCTGTGTGTATTATCTCTGTACTGTGACATCACTGTGTGTATTATCCCTGTACTGTGACATCACTGTGTGTATTATCCCTGCACTGTGACATCACTGTGTTTAATAGCCCTGTACTGTGACATCTCTGTGTGTATTATCCCCGTACTGTGACATCACTGTGTGTATTATCCCTGTACTGTGAAATCACTGTGTGTATTCTCCCTGTACTGTGACATCACTGTGTGTATTATCCCTGTACTGTGACATCACTGTGTGTATTATCCCTGTACTGTGACATCACTGTGTGTATTATCCCTGTACTGTGACATCACTGTGTGTATTATCCCTGTACTGTGACATCACTGTGTGTATTATCCCCTGTACTGTGACATCACTGTGTGTATTATCCCCTGTACTGTGACATCAATGTGTATATTATCTCTGTACTGTGACATCACTGTGTGTATTATCTCTGTACTGTGACATCACTGTGTGTATTATATATGTTATGTGACATCACTGTGTGTATTATCCATTTACTGTGACATCACTGTGTGTATTATCCTGTACTGTGACATCACTGTGTGTATTATCTCTGTACTGTGACATCACTGTGTGTATTATCCCTGTACTGTGACATCACTGTGTGTATTATCCTGTACTGTGACATCACTGTGTGTATCATCCATGTTCTGTGACATCACTGTGGGAATTATCCCTGTACTGTGACATCACTGTGTGTATTATCTCTGTACTGTGACATCACTGTGTGTATTATCCCTGTACTGTGACATCACTGTGTGTATTATCCATGTACCGTGACATCACTGTGTGTATTATCCTGTACTGTGACATCACTGTGTGTATCATCACTGTACTGTGACATCACTGTGTGTATTATCCCTGTACCGTGACATCACTGTGTGTATTATCCCTGTACTGTGACATCACTGTGTGTATTATCTCTGTACTGTGACATCACTGTGTGTATTATCCCTGTACTGTGACATCACTGTGTGTATTATCCCTGTACTGTGACATCACTGTGTGTATTATCCATGTACTGTGACATCACAGTGTGTATTATCCTGTACTGTGACATCACTGTGTGTATCATCCCTGTACTGTGACATCACTGTGTGTATTATCCCTGTACTGTGACATCACTGTGTGTATTATCCCCTGTACTGTGACATCCCTGTGTGTATTATTTCTGTACTGTGACATCACTGTGTGTATTATCTCTGTACTGTGACATCACTGTGTGTATTTTCTCTGTACTGTGACATCACTGTGTGTATTATCCCCTGTACTGTGACATCACTGTGTGTATTATCTCTGTACTGTGACATCACTGTGTGTATTTTCTCTGTACTGTGACATCACTGTGTGTATTTTCTCTGTACTGTGACATCACTGCATATCCATCAACCCTCTTTTAGTAGATGTTGGGTTTATCATTCTATTTTAAAAAGTGATTATTTTTGGCGGTGAAAATCCTCTGCCGTCCTCTCGAAACTTTCAACCTTTCCATTCAGATGGAATTCAAAATAAAATCGATTTCCAAGCTGCGGATTGTAGGGAGATGTCTGGACACTGGAGGGATATGGAGGTTTGGCTATGAGCAGGTGTGTGCCGGCGCTGATGTACTGTCCTGGTAGCACTAAAGGTCAAAATATATTAATTTTACAAAAAATTTCACTTTTTCCCTA
Source organism: Engystomops pustulosus (assembly GCF_040894005.1). Lineage (NCBI taxonomy): Eukaryota > Metazoa > Chordata > Amphibia > Anura > Leptodactylidae > Engystomops > Engystomops pustulosus. The sequence continues at coordinate 14,583,150 of NC_092413.1, forward strand.
AATTTTTTTTTTTTCCCAAAGCATCCAGGACGCGGCCACTAATTATTACATGATCAGTCTAATTGATTCCATTTGACTGAATGCTAATTGTGCGGCTCTGGCTTATTCTCTCGTATCTATCATCATCCAGATTGCGGAGGAAAGGAAATATGACATCTGGCATGCGAAAGAAAAAAAAAAAATATCTGACAAATCGGCGGCGAAATGAAAAGCGATTAAAATCCTACCGTAAATCTGTTATGATTTTTAATGCGTCGAGCCGCAGCCTCTCCGCTATCCGTCACCGTAATGAAACTGGTAAGAGAGATTCAACTATTAATGGGCCAAAAGTTGGGACTAATAATTCTAGTTTGTTGTTTGGCTTTTTAAATAGAAGTTGAATTATCCGCCTCGGATGTAAATTGAGAAGAATGACTGGATTCGGTCGGCTCGACAGAGATGGCGTCCGGGATACGTGTAAACGATGGTGGTTTATGAGCGCGGCGCCTGATAAATTAGATGTAAAGCTGATTAGATTGAACATATAAACTATCGGAGTAATTATGACATTTTAATCATTACTCATTTTGGTAAGAGCATTATCTCCAGTCTCATTTGGTATCGAGATTGCCATTACAATCTAAAATATGTCCCTTCGAGGGATTACAACGTTTTAGAGGCCTATGCTCATTTGTCCTATTCCCGCTAATGACTTCACCGTCTCCTTGTTAGGACGGAGGATTGTTACACCTTCAAGGCCGGGGAAGTTTTTGACAGCGGAAAGAACAAAAAATTACTCCGACCCCCTTACTCAAAACTCAAAGGGATGTGTCCCTTCTAGAAAGACTCTGTTCATGTCTGGATCATACTTACTGAACGGAACCACAAATATCGGACTGGCCAACCAGAGAGCCCGAGGATCCTCAGATAGGCCCTGGGTGTAGCCCAACATGCCAACCCATAGGTGAAGGAAAAGAGCTTAACTTGGAGGCTACTAGTATCTATTTCTCATGAGTTGATCGAGAGTAGGCCCTCAGTAATCCAAGAGCCTGAGGAACCTGGGGATCCCCAGTTGGGCCCTGGCTGTAACCCAACATGCCAACCCATAGGTGAAGGAAAAGAACTTCATTTGGAGGCTACTAGTATCTATTTCTCATGAGTTGATTGAGAGTAGGCCCTCAGTAGTCCAAGAACCCGGAGAACCTGAGGATCCCCCGGTGGGCCCTGGCTGTAACCCAACATGCCAGCCCATAGGTGAAGGAAAAGAACTTAATTTGGAGGCTACTAGTATCTATTTCTCAGGAGTTGATCGAGAGTAGGCCCTCAGTAGTCCAAGAACCCGGAGAACCTGAGGATCCTCAGGTAGGTCCTGACTGTAGCCCAACATGCCAACCCATAGGTGAAGGAAAAGAACTTAACTTGGAGGCTACTAGTATCTATTTCTCATGAGTTGATCGAGAGTAGGCCCTCAGTAGTCCAAGAACCCAGAGAACCTGAAGATCCTCAGGTGGGTCCTGGCTGTAACCCAACATGCCAACTCAAAGGTAAAGGAAAATAACTTAATTTGGAGGCTACTAATATCTACTTCTCACGAGTTGATTGAGAGTAGGCCCTCAGTAGTCCAAGAACCCGGAGAACCTGAGGATCCTCAGGTAGGCCATGACTGTAACCCAACATGCCAACCCATAGGTGAAGGAAAAGAACTTAATTTGGAGGCTACTAGTATCTATTTCTCAGGAGTTGATCGAGAGTAGGCCCTCAGTAGTCCAAGTACCCAGAGAACCGGAGGATCCCCCGGTGGGCCCTGGATGTAACCCAACATGCCAACCCAAAGGTGAAGGAAAATAACTTAATTTGGAGGCTACTAGTATCTATTTCTCAGGAGTTGATCGAGAGTAGGCCCTCAGTAGTCCAAGAACCCGGAGAACCTGAGGATCCTCAGGTTGGCCCTGACTGTAGCCCAACATGCCAACCCAAAGGTGAAGGAAAAGAACTTAATTTGGAGGCTACTTGGATGTACTTCTCAGGAGCTGATCGAGAGTAGGCCCTCAGTAGTCCAATAACCCCTGTCCAGCCATGATTGAGGGTAGTTCTTCCCCCTGAACTGCGTTGGTTTTGTATGGACTTGTTTGTGAACCATAAAAGGTGGCAGTGTTTTTGCAAATTGCGGGATCGTGCACATTTTGCTTCATTTGATAACGGCCTTTTGCAGAAAGGTGGTCCATGCAGCCATGCAGCCATGAGATAGGTGAGCATGATTTACTTTATATGGCAGCCCCGGTCTAACCCTGGAGCAGGTTCAGTAACATCACCAGAGTGTCAGGATTTCATTGGGGTGTAAGCTGCACTATTCTCCCCATCAAATATTTCCAGGAATTTGGAACTGACCGAGTGAACAAAAGCTAATGCAATTCTCTGTTTTTTATATAGCGCACACAGATTCCGCAGCGCTGCACAGATCTTGCCAAATCGGTCCCTGTTCCCATGGGGCTCACAATCTAATCAACCTACCAGTATGTTTTGTAGCGTGTGAGGAAACCGGAGAGAACATACAAACTCTTTGAAGATGTTGACCTGGACGGGACTTGAACCCAGGACCCCGGTGCTGCAAGGCTGTAGTTCTAACCACCGAGCCGCCGTGTAAATAAAGAAGCTGTTGCCTCTACTAGGTCTCATTAACTTAAAGATCTTTATTCTTAGACTTCTCAGTGTGCACTTCTCGACACTTTGATTTAGTGCAGCCGATGTGACCCCATCCTTACTCTCTATACTTTGAGACTCTGAGACTTTGAGAGCTTGATCTTCTATGTATATCCACCTCTCCTGAAAATGCAACTCTCTGACTTTAAATTTTGTTACTCGGTGATGAGGGTTAAAGAAAAGAGTGCCGGTACAATAGTAAAGCAAATACATAAGGTCAGCCCTAAGCACAGTACTGTTACATCTATGAAACAGCAGCACAGCCAGTTATGTAAAAGAGTTACACAGACTCTACAACATTGTGCATTTTAGGAATTTTCTCATTGTATATTATTATAAAGCTGCTTATAGAGCTACTTACTAAACTTACCCCTAACCCACAGGACATTGATAATTCCCTGGCCTCTGGGAGTCCAATTTTGGAAGCACCAGAAATCCTGTCGACAGAGGTCTCCATAATATCGGAATGTTGTGCTTCTAGGACTTCTGTGGGATTTCTGGGAAAGCTATCTCCCCCAGTCCCACAAAAGTAAATAGCATATGGGGTACTTGTAGCCCTTCTTACATCTTACCCTTCTTAGGGTAAGCCAGTGGTCAGACTAATTACTTACTTATGTTACCAGAATGAAGCTTACTACAGGTACAAAACCACAAACATGATTACTACAGAGAACCAAAATTTCTACATAGATACAGGGCCAGAACCAAGCCTGCTACATAGAAAAACCACTGGAACCAAGTTTACTACATAGATTCAGGGCCAGAACAACGTGGAGTGAGACAGACAGCCAGAGTAGAAGTTTCAATGTAGGTCGCCCTTAAAGGAGAAGATAACAGAGCGTCACAGTACAGGAGAGATGCCAGAGAATTGTGAGCTCATGGGTAATACCAGCACTTACTGTAAACCTGGTGACTGACAGAGGATGTCTTTGAGGCGAGGAGTCTCTTTCATTTTCTTCTTTTACCTGGCCACTATGTCAGCTTCTTCCAACCACAACTCGTTTCTATACATTTAGCAATACAAGCATTTTAGATTTCTCACCTCATCATCATCTTCTAAAAAATAATTCTGTTATGCTTCTACAGTAGAGATCACAGTTATTCTACCACAGAATTCAGTAGAATAAAAGTGACCCACCGTAGCCAATGTAGTAACAGTGCTTCCTGTTAGACCCCACAGTAGCCAATACAGCATTCAATGTTATCCAATGTAGTAACAGTGACCCAACAGTAGCCAATATGCTCAAAATGGCCCCACAGTAGCCCATGGAATCAGAGTGCTCCCACAGTAGCCAATATATTAATGGTGCTCCCACAGTAGCCAATATAGTCATAGCGCCTGTGGTCCAGATATATGAAAACTGGTGCAATCTGCCTTTGTGCAGTTTGCCCTCACTCATGTGCCGGTTGCACCAGATAATCCAATAGTGACGCCCGGTGTTCAATTTTCTGGCACAATCTGCACTGCTATGGGAAGTGTGCCCCCACATAAGCCAATATAGTCACAAGGGCCCCACAGTAGCCAAAATAGTGACAGTGCACCCACAGTAGTCAGTATACTAATGGTAACCAATATAGTCACAGTCCTCCCCCAGTTACAGTGCCCGCAGTAGCCACAAATCACAATGCTTTCCCAGTAGCTAATAACCATAGTGTCCCCATAGTAATTAGTCACAGTAACCTGCAGTATCCAAATATTATAGTCCCCTCCACAGTAGCCAATATGTTCACAGTGACCCCACTGTAGCCAATATCCACAGTACCCTCAGCAGCCAATAGTCGCAGGGGAAGCGACTTTCTGTGACTGGCCAGGACTGGAGTTAATGTTTTTTACTCCACTAATGGTGGCCCTTCCCCCAACAATAAGAGAGTTACCCCTTGACACGTGGCACATTCACATGCAAAGATATCCAAAGTGCCACGTATATGGGGCACCTTTCCTTTACACTGGTTACATTACTGGAGAACATTGTTCAGGATTGTTATTCTTTTACCAAGGCTTACGACCATGATGGCTGCTACACTATGGTCGGAACTGTCTCCTTCTGACTCCATCCATTATGTAGTGGCCTCTCAGGAAATACTGCTACTAGCTGATGGGCATCTTCCATATCTGATGGATAGGTTATTCATTTACACCATCTTGTCTTCTAGATGTCTTTATCTGTGTTTTGTCTATTATCAATCTCATGATGCCTCAACACAGAGGCATTCGCGATCCAGCGGCGCGTTCTCTGCGGTGGATTCGGGTCCGGCCGGGATTCATTAAGGCAGTTCCTCCGACGTCCACCAGGTGGCGCTGCTGCGCTGAAGAGCATCGGAACGCACTCAAGTTCACCGGCTTATTCCTAGTGAAGGTAAGTGCAAGCTCCGCGACACTTTTCTTTTTTTAAATGCGGCGTTTTTTCCGAATCCGTCGGGTTTTCGTTCGGCCACACCCCCCGATTTCCGTCGCGCGCATGCCGGCGCCGATGCGCCACAATCCGATCGCGTGCGCCAAAATCCCGGGGCAATTCAGGTACAATCGGCGCAAATCGGAAATATTCGGGTAACACGTCGGGAAAACGCGAATCGGGCCCTTAGTAAATGACCCCCAGAATGTTGAAATGAGAAATGATCCATACCTTCTAACAGGACAGCGTGATTCTCCTTCTCCTAATGTGTGCTTGATGTAGTGGGGGCTGCCTTTCAAGGTAGCACTGAGGCAAAGTTTTCCTTCTCTAACTCTAGAAAACCTATTTGCATATTCCCAGATTCCCCAGCAGAGATGAATGGTCTATTAGTCTCTGTACACCTGCAATGGTTCCCTTTTGGATGGAAATTCTCCATATAGATATACACCCAGTATATGTCCTACTATACAGAGAGATACATATAATACATTGAGATAACACGACACTGTAGATACAGTATTGCACTTTTATGCCTCGGCCACATGATGTCACTTTTTGCTATAAAATAGCAGCGAGCGGCAGAATCTATGATATTTCTCCGGCTCCTTGAATTTATCATCTCAGAGATTGTTAACAACCTCAGTCACAGACCATGCTCTTCCACTGATTTATAGGACGCTGCATGGAGAAGAGGATTGTGGCAGACGATGAGAGTGGTTGGACATGGTCAATGTTGGGGATTGCTATCATCTATATGAATTCATCATGTAATGTTATGGAAGTTATGTGCTCTGGGGGCCCCATGTAACACATGTCTATAGGAATACTGAGGTCTATGTTATGAGTTGGACCATTGAGCCCCTTAGGTATTCCTGCTGCTTCTGCACCTCTTTATATAACCTCATTATCTATAGAATAAAATATATAGTATCCTCCTTATCTATAGAATAATTTTGCTGACAATTTACCCAAAAATTCCAATAATAGCAAATAGCTAGATAGCTCCATGCTCCAGTATATAGCTCCATGCCTCTGTATATAGCTCTAGACCACAGTATATAGCTCCAGACCCCAGTATATAGCTCCATGCCCCAGTATATAGCTCCAGCCCACAAGTATATAGCTCCAGCCCCCAGTATATATCACCAGCCCTCCAGTATATATTTCCAACCCTCCAGTATATAGCTTCAGCCCCCCAAGTAAATAGCTCTAGCCCCCGAGTATATAGCTCCAGCCCCCGAGTATATAACTCCAGCACCCATAAAAAATGGAAAAGCAGCACTCCGTGACAAATAGGTGTTTATTTCACCAGTGGAAATTACACCCAGTATATAACTCCAGCCCTCCAATATATAGTTTTATCCCCCAATATATAGCTCCAGCCCCTGAATATATAGCTCCAGCCCCTGAATATATAGCTCCAGCCCCCAAGTATATAGCTCCATCCCCCAGTATATAACTCCAGCCCCCCAATATATAGTTTTATCCCCCAATATATAGCTCCAGCCCCTGAATATATAGCTCCAGCCCCCAAGTATATAGCTCCAGCCCCCAAGTATATAGCTCCAGCCCCCAGTATATAGCTCCAGCCCCCAGTATATAGCTCCAGCCCTCCAATATATAACACTAGCCCTACAGTATTAGCACTGCACCGGCTAATGGGCCAGAGAGAATGGGCCAATCCAGAGAAGGCCCGGATTATAATATGGGCCATTCCCATTCCCATTGGGACCATTGGGCCCCAAACACCAATATTATAATTTGCAATTAGACGGATAGATGAATAAATAGAAAATGGATAGATAAATAAATAGGTAGAGAAAAAGATAAGTGTTGGAGTGATATGAAATGGATAGATAGATAGATAGATAGATAGATAGATAGATAGATGATAGATAGATAGATAGATAGATAAATAGGAGATAGATAGATAGATAGGAGATAGATAGATAGATAGAGAGATAGATAGATATGAGATAGATAGATAGATATGAGATAGATAGATAGATAGATAGATAGATAGGTAGATATGAGATAGATATATATGAGATAGATAGATATGAGATAGATAGATAGATAGGAGATAGATAGATAGATAGATATGAGATAGATAGATATGAGATAGATAAAAGATATATAAATAGATGTGAGACATGAGAATAGATAGTTGATAGCTTGAAAATTAGTTGATGGGGCAGTAGCTTCAAATTGATGTCTTTGGACACAAGACATATATATAGTCATGTTATAGATAGATATGAGACGGTTGATGTAGATGTAGAGATGGATATAGATAGATGAATTAATACGGTATATTGATAAATGCTGTAGATACAAATGAGATTTGTACAAAATATATACATATAGATAGATGAAAATAGTCATTACAAAAAGATTGAGACAGAGAAAAATATATGTTAAATGTGTAATTATCACATAGATAGACATAGATTCTTATATAGATAACAACATTGATAGCTACAGCTACATATAGATAATTATTCATAGATTATAAGCGCCTGTGAGCTGTTATATCTGACCATGTTATTGATTTGTAGTGTCTTCTTTTGTTTGGATATGTCCCTCATGATCTACACAGGGCTGCATAATGTGATGGATTTGTGTTTTGGAGAGATAGATAGATAGATAGATAGATAGATAGATAGATAGATAGATAGATAGATAGATATGAGATAGATAGATATGAGATGGATAGATATGAGATAGATAGATAGATAGATATGAGATAGATAGATAGATAGATAGATAGATAGATAGATAGATAGATAGATAGATATGAGATAGATAGATATGAGATAGATAGATATGAGATAGATATATAGATAGATATGAGATAGATATGAGATAGATATGAGATAGATAGATATGAGATAGATAGATATGAGATAGATAGATATGAGATAGATATGAGATAGATAGATATAAGATAGATAGATAGATAGATAGATATGAGATAGATATGAGATAGATAGATAGATAGATAGATAGATAGATAGGTAGATAGATATGAGATAGATAGATAGATATGAGATAGATATATAGATATGAGATAGATAGATAGATATGAGATAGATATGAGATAGATATGAGATAGATAGATAGATAGATAGATAGATAGATAGATATGAGATAGATAGATAGATATGAGATAGATAGATAGATAGATATCATAGTATCATAGTATATAAGGCTGGAAGGAGACGCAAGTCCATCAAGTCCAACCTTCAAGAATTAAATAAATGTTTTATCCCCATAACCCGTGATATTTTTTCTCTCCAGAAAGTCATCCAGGCCTCTCTTGATAGATATGAGATAGATAGATAGATATGAGATAGATAGATATGAGATAGATAGATATAGATAGATAGATAGATATGAGATAGATAGATAGATAGATATGAGATAGATAGATAGATATGAGATAGATATGAGATAGATAGATAGATAGATAGATAGATAGATAGATAGATATGAGATAGATAGATATATAGATATGAGATAGATAGATAGATAGATATGAGATAGATAGATATGAGATAGATAGATATAGATAGATAGATATGAGATAGATAGATAGATAGATATGAGATAGATAGATAGATAGATATGAGATAGATATGAGATAGATAGATAGATAGATAGATAGATAGATGGATAGATATGAGATAGATAGATAGATATGAGATAGATAGATATGAGATAGATAGATAGATAGATAGATAGATATGAGATAGATAGATAGATAGATAGATAGATAGATAGATAGATAGATATGAGATAGATAGGAGATAGATAGATATGAGATAGATAGATATGAGATAGATAGATATGAGATGGATAGATAGATAGATAGATAGATAGATAGATAGATAGATAGATATGAGATAGATAGATATGAGATAGATAGATAGATAGATAGATAGATAGATAGATAGATAGATAAAATTCTTGAAAGTAGATTGTTTTGTCTTTGTATATAAGATTGTCGATAGATGTAGAGATGATGGCAGATATTATACAGACAGATAAGTCTATAATTATTTAGAACAGAGGTTTATCTTTCTTGTATCTCTTGTGCATTAACCCTTACAATGACTGAATCTTCTACATTGGGCCTGCCTCGTCCCTTTAATGTAACATTTTGATTCCCCCTGTGTATAAAATCTATAATCAATGTTGCAAATACATTTCTATTCTAGTTCTTCTTGTGTTTCCTGGGGTGGAGAGCTGTCACATTATACAGTGGGTGCCAGTAACATTACAGACTCCCGGTAAGTAAGTGAATGGTGCGGTTTTCATGTCCTGTATGAATTGCCCTTCTGTTTGTAAGGGGATATAATGCGATGTGATGGTGGGGATTGGGATATAAGGAGACCTCCTGTGATATCTGCACTTACTTATCATGACATTTATTTGTAATTTGGCCTTAAGTATCGGATCTTGTTTTTAAACAAAACTTGTCACCGGTGGCAATGTTGCTGTAACCATATTTTGTGTGTGTGTCAGGACGGATTACGTGTCATGATATACTGGTGTAATGCTATCCCATGGCTTCTGGTTCTGGGAGGACATCTGCAAGGAAGGCGAAAACAATTAATAATCACAAGCAATTAGCAAAAAGTAAGACAATCCACCCAACTCAGGGTAGAGGGTTCACTGAGAACAGAGGCTGGCTTATATGCAGAATATCTTTTATGTAAATCATCTCATTCCCTTCACATTGGTCTAAATTCTTGTAAAATGATATTCTTGATTATTGAAAATTATATGAAAATTAAACTTTTTAAATAAAGATATTAAAAAATACAATAAATATTGAACTAATTAAAAATGTGTCAACGTTGTTAACGTTTTAAAATCATTTTGAAAAAATTGCATCATTCAAAAAAAAAAAAATTTGGTGTCTTATTTTTTTCAATTATTATCTGAAAATACACATAGTTTCAATTATTACATATTTCATGGTAGAAAAAAAAAATATAACAACAACAAAAAGAATATTATTATTATTACTATATTTATTAAAAGTAATAGTAACAGTATTCATAATACTATTAATAATATGGATGTAAAATACTAATGAAAATGATAAAATATAAAATGATAATAATTTATTTTTATTTATTATTTAATTATGTTTTATTTTCAATATCATTATCATTAATCATAAAAATGATAATAATAATAATAATAATTATTATTATTATTATTATTATTAGGCACATATATATATATAGATGACATAATATGTTGACATAACATTACATAATAATATATGTAATTCAAATAGAGAACGAGAAGTTGTCATAATATTAGAATTAATAGCATTAATTTCAAAATATATTTAAAAAAAAAAGCAGTCTCTGAAATTTTCACTGTATGGTAACATAATATTTACCACTAATAGTTAGCTATCAATAATTTATCTTACAATAACTAGTAAAATAGAATATTAAAATAAAATAAATAAAATAGTAAAATAAAAAAAGTGATGAAATTTTTTTTTTAATTTTGTCCAATAAAAAAAAAAGAATTGCTGAATACTAATACGACAAAAACTTAAGCCAAGAAAAGAGACAAATAACACAGAGAAGAAGAAAATAACACAGTCACAACAGTCTTGAGATTCAGCCCCAGAGCCAAGAACTGAGGCTCGTCTGACTGTGTTGACACTAATTAATTTATGTTAATTTATTGTGTACAAGGATTCTATCATTTAGCGAATGCAGAGTCCAACCCACCGCTTTTCACATGTGCTTGGAGGAAACATTGATACTGAAACTGATACTGAGACCCACTTCACTAATAAAAGGGGGGGAGATCAATAGATAATTAAAAAATAGTTTAACCATTTCCATACTATGATTTCTTGTTGCTGACTTCTTTTTAAATGTATTCAGAAAATACAGTATTCTCGACGTTGAAATTTTTACGTGTATCTATATATACATTCATTCTAGCAAATGATAAAATAGATCCTTATGTTCCTATTGACACACTTGATATATATTTAAACTTATTTTTAAAAGTAATTCGCATAAATAAGATACAAATTAATATATATATATGTATACACACACATATTTTTTTTAAACTTCAAACCTTTAAATCATTTATTTTATTAAAAAATGTATTCATTTTTTATTATGATAAATTAGAATAATTGTTAATAATACATATGTATTAACTTCTAATAATTAATATTTTAATATTTTATATTATCAATATATATAATAATAATAATAATTCTTTATTTATATAGCGCACACAGATTACGCAGCGCTGCACAAGCATATCAAATTGGTCCCTGTCCCCATGGGGCTCACAATCTAAACAACCTAACAGTATGTTTTGAAGTGTGGGAGGAAACCGGAGTACCCGGAGGAAACCCACGCAAACACGGAGAGAACATACAAACTCTTTGCAGATGTTGACCTGGGTGGGATTCGAACCCAGGACCCCAGTGCTGCAAGGCAGAAGTGCTACTCACTCAGCCACCGTGCCGCCCTATATATATATCAATAATAGTACTGTAATATATAATATTATATCATAATGTATGATATAATATTATAATATTTTTTCTTATAATAATAATAATAATAATAAGGATTATTATTTTTATATTATAAAAATGTTATAATATTATATATATATATATATATATATATATATATATACATGTTACAGACATACTTATGTATAGTAGGCCTCAAGAGCCTGAGACAAAACTCTGACCCTGTAGTGACCAGTGCCATAGAGTGCTGAGAGGGGTAAAGCAGAGGTCACCATTCTCTTTGGAAACTTTTTGTGTTTCCTTTTTGTTTCCAAACTCCCCCCCCCACCCCCCTCTCGCGCCCCCGCCCCCCCCTACTCCTGTGTGATCCTGCTGGTTCTGTAGCATAACATGCTGGTCCGCACAATATGCTGAGACAGAATGAAAGGATCAGCAGGTAACAAGAGAGAGAGAGAGAGAATGAAAGTAAGAAGAAGAAGACAGTCACCTCTAAAAGGCGGAATTTTTTTTTTTTTCGGAAAAAAAAAAAAAAAAACCCTCGCCTCTCATTTGCATGCAGAGATTTAATTTCCACTGCTTAAATATGACGAATTGCCGAGATTTTCTTCAGTTAATGCTTTTAACAGCTCCCAATAAACTTCATTAATCAGGCGAGCTCTAGCCTCAACGTGCAGTCTGCAGCAGCTAATTTGCCTGATTAGCCCGCGACTTTAGCGAATAACCAGGTGGATAATCTAACGGCTTTATGGCCTTAATTACACTCTAATCAGTTCAGCGCTCGGCAAAGGGAAAAAAAAAAATAAAAAAATACAGCCCAAAGCTCTTTCTCCCCCCAACCCCCCCCCTCTCCTCAATGCCTATCCCCTCCTCTAATAGATTTCTACTTTACCTCTATATTTTATGATTCGTCGGTTATTCTTCACCCTCGACCACCGCTACACGTACAATATTCTCCCCGTCATTGGGAAAACCCATTGACAAATCACTTCAAGGGCAGGAGAACTTTGAAGGACAAGACAATGCTTCAGCATATGGTTCAGTCCCCAGATGTTCTCTCTCTCTCTCTGTCTCTCTCTGCCTTCTTGTTTTTTGTTTTTTTTTTCGATTCTATTTGAGGAGTTTTCCCTTTTTTAAAAATATGTTCTAATTTATTTGCCTTTTTGTCAATTTTTTTTTTTTTTTGAGGGGGGGGGGGATTGATTTGTTCCGGGGGAGATAAAAACCAAAATATCTCACAAGACAAATCACATAAATCAGTCTTTGGGTTTTATAGAAAGGAGGTGATTTTGGATTCAAGACTTTCAAGATTCCGTCAATTTTATAATTAATGTAAAAAAAAATTTTTTTTTTAAAATTCCGATTTTGGTGAACCCACTGTATAAATTATCTACTTAGTTATAAAACATTGTTGAGTCCAGTTTTTAATTCCATTAAACAAAATGAAATAACTAATGTCGATAAAAAAAAAATATTTAGTATTTAAAAAGGCCAAAAAAAAGTTTTGGTTGAAAAAAATATTCGAATATAGAAAATACTATATATAGGTGATCCCCTACTTAAGAACACCCGACTTACAGGCGACCCCTAGTTACAAACGGACCTCTGGATGTTGGTAATTTACAATACTTTAGCCCAAGGATACAATAATCAGCTGTAGAAGTTATAAAAGGTGTCAAATAAGCTTTATTGTTAATTCTAGTTCTTATGACAATCCAACATTTTTAAAATCCCGAGACCAAAAAAAATTCTGGCTGGGGTTACAATTATAAAATATAAATATCCGACTTACATACAAACTCAACTTAAGAACAAACCTACGGAACCTATCTTATATGTAATCCTGTATATAACTTTCACAAGTGAAACTGAAAAAAAAATAAAAAATTTTGGCCTCAGTTTCAAAAAAAATCTTAGCTTTCAATACAGGAAAAAAAAATTGGAAAAGTAACTGAACAATGAATAAAAGTTGGAGCAGGGCAGTATATCCTATGATAATGACATATCGGTCATATATATGTGTCAGAAATTAAGAATGTTTAAAATAAAAATATTGATTAGCTAAACTTTTTAAAAATATATATTTTAAATAGAATTCTAATTTAAAAATGAGAAATTATATCTTATAATGTATTTTGAATTATACAGATAATGTATATGGACCATGAATTTTTTTTTGTATAAAACAAAATAAAACATAAGACAACTAAGGACATCATAACATCATTTCATATTGTAATCATTATTATTATTTTAATGGGATCAAAAGTTAACTTTACTGAAGGTTAGATTCAAAAAATACTTCAAAAATGTAATTTTATAATCCCTTTAAAGTTGAACAAAATGACTTAAACACGGCAGCAGTTTTATGATGTCTAAACCACAGTCAGATTAAAATATGGACAGGCTCCTTGTTACTTTAAGATGAGGCTTTCCAGAAGAACAAAAACTTTTTCAAAACATCTGGGCAATGAGTGGAGAAGGTCCATTGGGTGGCTCACTTTTTCTTCTCCCTGTCTAAAGTTAATTGCCTTATTTAGTGATTAACAGACCTATTTAGGTTCACCAAGTTCAGCCGAACCTTGAACAAAAGTTTTGTTTGGGTACCCAAAGCCAGACGTGAACCCTAACACGAACACTTGTGCCCACCGGTAACAGCCAGTGTGTTATTCCTCTGAATGATGATGGCCAGGCCAGGCTTTGCCAGTGGCATTTAAAAAGTTAACAGCTAAGATGAGTAATAGCACCCATTGCAGAAGATACAGGTTTGAGTTGAGCAAGTTCATCATCAGGGAGCAACGATCCTAAGTAAAATGGTGTTGGGCATGACACACCCACATTTAAATGCCGCCAAGGGCATTGAAAGAGTTGCCACCCGTGATCGGATGGCACTTGGGATTGAGCCTGAATGCTGAACCGAAACATCTGGCTGAAGTCCAGATTCATGGGTCAAAGACCCGAACACGCAATGTTTGCCATGGACCTGAACATTGCGGTTCAGGTCCGCTCAACATTTCATATATTCAGTAAGGGACCTTTTAGTTTCAACGGGTAGTCGCTCAAGGACTACGACTACCGGACGCAGGGGGTAGATGCACAAATATGTCACATAATATTGAAGAGCCTTAAAGGGGTTTTCCCACAACCAAAAGTTAGGCCCTATCTATGGGATAGGACCTAACTTGCTGATCAGTGGGGTTCTCAGTGCTGAGATCCCCACAGATCACAAAAATGAGGGGTCCATCAGACCCCTCGTCGCTCTGTCAGACTAATGGAGCAGATGGCCGCGCATGATCGTTCTGCTCCATTAATCTCTACAGAGCTGACGAGGGGTCCGCCGGAGGTATGTGGAACCCCTTTGTGGGAAAACCCCTTAAACTCTCTTAGAAAATGCAATAGGACCTTTTTATCAAGAAAGTAGTAGAGTCAGAATGGACCCCCCTATACACATGCATGCTTTGTCAAACACCTTGACCAACAGACATCTATCTTGAGAACTTTCAACATCACGGCCATAGCCAAAGGGACTGCAGAGATAGGAGTTGTTCTTAGTCCCTGAAGCTTCAGGGGGCCCAATAAGAAGACAACAGTATTATAAATGAAATGGTAGGGGGTCTATTACAGATTATGCATTATGCCCAAGAACATTGACATTATGGGGCTCATTTACTAAGGGGCCCAATTGCTGAATTTCCCGAATATTACCAATTTGCGCCATTTTTCCCTGAATTGCCCTGGGTTTTTGGTGCATGCGATTGGATTTTGTCGCAACGGCGCCGGCTTGCACGCAACGGAAATCGGGGGCGCGACCGTCGGAAAACCCGACGGATTCGGAAAAACCACAGCATTTAAATAATAATTTGTGTCGCTTGACACGCACTCACAGGCACCGAAGAGAAGGTGAACTCCGGCGGACCTCAGCGCAGCAGCAACACCTGGTGGACATCGGGCGCACAACCTTAGTGAATGCCAGCAGAACCCGAATCCTCGTTGGAGAACGCACCGCTGGATCGCGACTGGACCGGGTAAGAAATGTGCCCCATTGTCTCTTCGTAACTCTACCCAATGCCTCTGGGGGAGGAGTTTTCACAACCGAATGCAAATAACAATCAACCCAGGAAACCCCTGCCCCAGGATCAAGATTCAGTCCACTGCCCAAGCTCAGAATCTAAATACCTTGTCTTGTATTACATATATAGAGTCAAGGAAACCCGACGCCAAGTCTCCGGTGTGTAAGGTCATGGGATGTTCATACAGCGAGATGCCATGTTGGTGCAGCAGAGCTCCTTGGTTAGATTGTGTGTGACCCCGCGGCACCTCTGTGCAGTGATAGGTTTGGGTTTGTTCTCGCTCTTCCTATCATTATTACTTCGGCAGCTCGAGGATTTGAGATATTCATCATTACTCATTCATAAGAAGCAGTGACCTTTCCTGACTTCCCTGTGATTTTACATAATAGCAACAATTTCATTTGTTTGAAAGAAGACAAGGTATTCGCAATGGCTGACGGCGGCCTACACCTTTTAATTCCATCAAGGGAATGTCATCTATTGCTTAATACAATTTATCTGCAACGTATACAAATGATATTGACTTCCCAGGAGCCTTTCTGCGGGAGGGAAAATATAGTGTACAATGCAAAAACGCCGAAAGTAGATGGAAAGGATAAAATATCACTGAATAGCAGATAGTACTGTATCTATGATCTACTTTATCTATTATCTATCTAATTATCTACATAACTTTCAATATATATTTTAATCTTCATGTAAATCCTGAAGGGTTTTAGTCATGTGAAATGTAACTTTGTAGGTAGGATTGATTGACTTTTGGAGACTTTACCCAAAATTAGGAATATACACCTCCCTAAAGAACAATCAAGAACTTATAAAGGTTGCTATCTATCTATCTATTGAAAAAAAAAGCATTATTGGCTAATGCAAGTAGCATCGCCAAAGAATATAAGATTGTGGGAGGCAGGAGGCGGGATGCAGGGTGATGGGGGACATAGGGTGCGGTGGGTTTACAGTGACATGTCTCTAAACCTATTGTATGCAGTGGTCTGCCCCTACCCCAAGCAGGATGTGATTCTTCTCTTCCTCCTTCGGTAGGAGATCTGAGAGTCTCCTGACGTGAGAGGTCACTGCTGAGTATCTGGAGCAGTGTTGCAGGAAGTGGACCTCCTCCTCAGTGGCCTCCTGATCCTGGCACTGTTGGCACAGTCTGCTCTCCCTGGGCACGTACGTCTGTCTGTGCCGCCCGGACTCCATGGCCAGGTTGTGGGCGCTCAGTTTGTAGCGGCTCAGGATCCGGTGGTCCGGTAGCTTCTCCAGGTACGGGGCCAGTCTGTGGTCTCTCTGTAGACTCTGGTAGATGGTCAGCTTCTGGAATGACTCTATGGTTGTCCTCAGGTCACTGATATGTTCCGCCTGGACCTTGTTTACCATCACGATGATTTTGCCTTTGTGACTGGTTCATGTCTGGGTCTGTATATTGCGGTAACACTCTGGTTCCTCTGTGGGGTAACATATTATTTGCAGTCACCCTCTGCACTAATAGATGGGGATAACCAATGAACCCATTCTACTAAGGGTGACCTTTCACTATTATACCCAACCGCCATCTCCTTTAACAGGTTCGCATTCCCTTACTTGAGTGAAATTAGAGTTCGTTTACTTAGGCCTCCCCCAATCCTGAGCAATCAGAACTGTAATTTTCAGCATCCAATATGCTAATTAGGCTCTTTATTGAGGAGCGGGCTCCTTCCTCGACTGCCTATTTGAAAGTAGGGAGCCGAATTAGCATGTTGGATGCCAAAGTTAACAGCACTGATTGCCCAAGAATGGGGAGGGCTAGAGAAAAAAGTTCCAGCTGAGTTGGAATAAGAGGAGTGGCACCTATGGAAAGATGCAAAGAGTTGGATTTGGTTGAGGTGGTTTAAGGTCCTCATGCATGGGGGCAAACAAAGAAAGCATAATTATACTTCTCCAGCTCCTGATTTCTATTTCGCTGCATAACTACTGGTTTTTAAAGCTGCAGAAGTTCTGGGGGTAAATAGGCTTCCCTCGGCCAATGCATGGCCTCCTTGGACCTTAAGATGTCATTCTGTTGACCATGGGCGGTCACTTTCTTTTGTTGTCCTCAAGTCCGAGGCGGACCCTCATTGGAAAAAATGGGTCATGTCACCCTACGGGACCTCTGGTGGGCCACACTACCAAAAACTGGAATTACCAAAGTGAAGTGGGAATAAGAATTTTGTAAATCAATTAGATGAGCAAATCAATTTAGAGGAGAGGTGTCCCTGGTGTTCTCTGAAATAACCTCTGAATATTCATCTCATCCTATAGAGGGCAATAACATTGTAGCCCAAATAATAAACTCAACTCTTCCGCACCTGCAGATTGGATCTTGCAGGTGATTGAGGACAGATCATCGTATTTGTAATTTGGGATTAGGGGGAATTACTCTTTAATCTTGCTCTCAGCAGCCGCCTCCCTACACCTCGCTGTTCTCAAAAGCCAAGAAGCTGTGAATTCCTCTTTTGTTTTAAAGGAAAGCCACTTCTGTCCAATTAGCATGCGTAATGTAATCAGTCAGCGAAGGGAAACACGCACAGGTTGCCACAGGTGTGCCGTCCTGCGGGGAGACCGGCGCAACGTCTTCTCCTTCATGCACTTAATGCACCTGTCACACAGCTTTGTTATCTGACAGCACGGCTGTGTTCACACGGAGCGGTTACGGCACGTCTCTATAGGCGGGGCTTAGGGGATTATTGGATCAACTTTAATAAATGAACCTTTAGGCTTCATACAATGACTTTGACTATGATGATACAAGATGTGTGACCTGAGTGCATCACATGTAATGAAAGTGAAATCGGTTGACTGTTTCCATAACTCGAATGCGTGTGTAAGGGCTACCCGCTGTAGTCTCTACTGGGCATTGGATATTAATAGAAAAACTGATAAAAGTCTTCCCATTTTTGTGTATATTTTCTCTGTAGTTTATGTATGTATGTATCAGCTCCTAGGGGGACGGTCACGTCAGGGTGTTGTCCTCAGTTAGGGAGGAGCTCTATGTGGATCGGGAGTGTCAACATATGCTGTGCCTCCTGGACCATGTCCAATGGCTCCTCGGCCTGGTAGGATCTTTGCCCTTTATCAGTGGGAGGAGCCAGAAGAGTAAGGAGACCCCAGGATAATAGTGTTTCTCCCACTAAGAGGGTATGAACAAGGGTAATGGGCCGGAGTGCACAATGACCTCCCAATACAAACGTATGAAGGTCCGTGTATGTCTGAGGTAGAGCGGAATCTCATTTCTAAAGAATCTATTATTTTTCTCCTATTTACCTTTCTATCTATCTCATTTATAGCTATGTATGTATCTATTTTATCTGTTGTATATTTATTTGTCCATTTATCTATCTGTCTTATCAGGGCCCGGCGCCAGCACTTGGCATACCGGGACAAGTTCATGGGAGCAATGGAGGCTTTATAAAAATAATCCTGAGGGGACTGTTTGGTATAATACACTAGGGAATATTTTAGGGAATCGGAGACTGTTTTTTATTTTCTGAATATTTTAATGGCGCCACTTGAGTTCACTTCGAAGGGGCCTGCTGAGGCTCTGTCACCCAGGGGCCTACTGAAACTTGGAGCCATTTATCCATCTGTCTATGTCATAGACATAGAGGGGCGGCCGGTAGGGTGGGCAGGCACAGGGCGTTCCCGCCTGCATAATTTTGCTCAGACCTGGCATAGTTTTGCCCGGCTGCTGTGTCACCCGCTAGATACATCAAGAGGCCTATGTCTCTTGATGTATACAGTGAGACGTGGGGGACGTGGACACTATCATACGCCGGTGTATGATACATCTCCCCCTATTTGTCTATCCATCTATCTCATATCTTTCTGTCCGAAAGCCATTTAAAAATATACATTTGATCTTTTCATAAAAAATTAAAAATTATATAAATAAATAAAATAATATTATAAAAAAAAAATAATCCAGGAAAAACCGACCCTGCAAACGTCAACTCCATCGTTTTATGCGAAATACGATTTGCAAATTAATATTTACCAGTAATATAAACTAATCTATGAAAACTTTACGTTTTATTTGGGATATTTATACTACAGAATTAACAGCCTGAAATATACATTTACTGCCTTATGCTAGAGACACACAGAAGCCATGGGATACGTTGCTTTTAGTCCTATAAATTTATATGACATAACCCTAAACATATCACTTGCTGAAATGCTAAAATTTACAAGGTTTGTATGAAATACGATAAATTAAAGTACATTGCAATATGTGATTCATAACTTCTTCTTGTAAATCCGCCGGGTGTTACCACGTAGAATAAAACTAAAGTATAATCCAAAAGGATATCAAGATATTCGATGGGAAAAATAATTCTCCACCGTGTAGTAGAAGCGTCGGTGGTGGAAGCTCTGTGGGAGTCATGAGGGAGGGGTAAGTATATGACGTCATATGTGCTCCAACGTATGATGGTGCCCACGTAAGTGGGCTCTGGCCTTTTGGTAAATCCCGGTGGATGGTGCTGTTGGGGCACACTACACCAGGTCTGACCTGATGTAGAAATGAGGAATAGGCTATAGGCAGTGCACAGGAATGGGGCAGGAACATCCCATGCCAGCCCATTGCACGACACGACACACCCCCTTCCTTGCCGAAACAGCGTAGAGGGCAGAGAAGTCGTGATTTCCAGCTCTGCGCTTAGAATTGCAACTAAATTATGGTTTGTATGTCTGTTTTCAGACATACAAGCCTTGAAAAATCCCACCATATTTCCTTCAAATTACGCTCAAAATGTAGAAGCAGAGAACCCCTTTAAAGGGAGTTCCCATAGGAAAACTTATGGCCTATCTACAGGGACCTTCATAAATTATACGGATGGGGGTTCCCCAAGTCCCTACTTTAACCCTTTGGAGCAGTAAGTTAAAGTTACTCACTGCCGGGCTCTTTAACCCCTTAGATGCCATGGTCAAAGATTTCAATCACAGGGTGTAGATGGTTGTCATGGTAGTCGAGGGTCTTACGAAGACCCCCCCTCCCTCAGACCTGCCGCAATTTAATATGTATTAGACATTGACAGATTACCTGCCAATTATCAGTTATACTGAGCATGCAAAAGCATTTAGAAAGTGATCACATGAGACTTTTCAGTAAGAATAATGTATAGTTAAAGTTAAATTTTTTTTTTTAATTTAAAAAAAGTTAGATATGTCACACGGAAGAGCTTTTTAGGTCCGTTCCCCCTTCTGTAAATAAGAAACTCCTCGATATCAGCTTATGATCACAAATCCTGCAGCTGATATCCTACAGTGGCCACTAGAGGAGAAATGTGGTATTGCATGTTGACCATTCAGCTAAATAAGTGACAATGAATCATAGGGTTGTGATTGGTCCTCCAAAATTTATTCTATCCTTTCCAAAGTCTCATCCACCACTGAAGACCTCTCGCTCTTATAATATACAGTATATAGACTGACATTAAGGGCTACCCTTTATAGATATACTCTTGCAGATATATAACTTATCAGCAAGATGGGTTTGGGCTAAAGTTACAAAAATGACAATATTCTTATAACTTTGATACTTGGAGTACTATGAGCGGCCCTCGGTTTATGACGACTTCAGTTGTTGGCGGCGGTGTCCCCCTTTTACGCTCACCCATATCCTTTCATTGACCCTTCCTCCTCTTCTCCCGCTTTTGATTGTGATTTATGAACCCTCCCGTGGGCTCCGTCTTTTCCACTTAGACTTTTTCCATTGACACGGATTCAGATGAATGGGCAGCTACGCTGTGGGCATGGAATTTGATTGTCAAATATGTTGCAGTCAGAGTTCGGAGTTCACTTACCTCTGATACAGCTCATGTCCTCAAACTGCCCGGCCACTTAGCAGTTTTCATGTGATGGTTTCTATGAGCAATTGTAGCATCAAGAAAGAGTCAAAAACATTTCTAAGTGCCCCAAATTTAACTAAATTACTTAAATTATTCTCCAGGCGATGAGCAGTTCCTGAGTAACCTAATGCCTCTGCAATAGGAACCATCAAGTCAGTGACTACAAAACTTCATTGTTCAGCCACTGATTGGCCAGGTCATGCCCAGCTCATGACTAAGACCAGATGCATCATGGGAGCTCAGGGTTAAAAAGTATTTATTATTTTAGCCCCACTGGATTGTATCTTGTGATCCTTCAGAGATCTTTTAGTCCTACGGAGATTATTTTCACCAAGCGATCCACCAGTTGGCCCAAGAGTCAAGCAGATGATTTGGAGGATAATAAGGTCTTTTTTCTAAGGGTTAATCAAATATGGGCCAAAGGAACTCCTAGTCCAATACTGATCATCTCTTGTTTTATTACTGGGTGAATTTCAGACAGTTATGGTCCCTCAGCGTCATGGCCAACAAAGTAGTGGATGGTACCAATGGTTCCAGTGACAGCTCCAAGTACTAGGGCTCCTGGAACCTTGAGCCAGTTAGGTGGTTGAACTCTTCCCAACCTTGTTATATCACTTTGCTATTTTGCCATAAGAGTGTCAACAGTTTTTAGGGAAAAGTTCCTAGAACTCGGGATGAATCTAGAAGCCGTCCATCGACCCATTTAAGGTCCAAGCTATGGCCAGTGCTACCAGGTCTCGATCGCCCTAACTGTGGTACTGAACTGTGTTCAACCAACGTCTTACATTGTGTCCCACCTTAGGACATGCCCAAAATTCTGTGATACAAGTCTTCAAAGAGTCTCGGAACTGTCTAAAACACTCAAACCGTTAAGCCCTTAGGAGTAAATTTCCCTTTTCTGGCTATTCACACATCAATGTGCGCAACCAGTGCCTGTATCCAAAATCAAACTCCTGTAGAACCCCTTAGATATTCGTGCAGGGCTCAGTTCTGAGGTGTTTGCGGGTGGTTGTGTTTTGTACCACGTGGCACATCCTCCCTTACCTGGTGACTTCTGTGCTTTTCCATTGTGTGTCTCTATGCTGTATTCAGGGGGGATGCGGTTGGTGCAGGTGTCAGCGGCTGCCATTGAGCGATTACACCATCAGCCTCCTACCGTGATCTATCATGCGGACTCAGCCGGTGAAGAATCACAGGCTCAGCAAGGTTCTGAGTCCGGCAACATATCATTAAACAAGGTTACAACTGGTAAATCTGTTTCTGTGATCATTCTGGTCAATAAGCACTTACCTAAACCATTCATATCCCAGGCTGGGGGCCTGCCGCAGCGGAACAGGATGGGGAAGGGGTCTTCTCTGCATAGTGTAACAGAGGGACCCTCAACCAATGCTATATACTGTATATTATTCCTTTAATCTGCAAGTATTTAAAGATTGTATTATTACTATCTAATCTTTCTCCTATCTATCTATCTCATATCTATCTATCTATCTATCTCATATCTATCTATCTATCTCATATCTATCTATCTATCTCATATCTATCTATCTATCTATCTATCTATCTATCTA
The DNA here is from genome assembly GCF_040894005.1 of Engystomops pustulosus. Classification (NCBI taxonomy): domain Eukaryota; kingdom Metazoa; phylum Chordata; class Amphibia; order Anura; family Leptodactylidae; genus Engystomops; species Engystomops pustulosus. The sequence continues at coordinate 14,606,262 of NC_092413.1, forward strand.
TCTATCTATCTATCTCATATCTATCTATCTATCTCATATCTTTCTATCTATCTATCTATCTATCTATCTATCTATCTATCGATCTCATATCTATCTATCTATCGATCTCATATCTATCTATCTATCTATCTATCTATCTATCTATCTATCTATCTATCTATCTCATATCTATCTATCTATCTATCTATCTCATATCTATCTATCTATCTATCTATCTCATATCTATCTATCTCATATCCATCTATCTATCTTAGGTCCTAAATGGGTCAATGGATGGCTTCTAGATTCATCCTGGGGTCCATGAACTTTTCCTAAAAACTGATGACACTAGTGTGAAAAAACATTTTTAGGTTTCTACACTAATAAAAAATATGAAAGTGATATCACAAGGTGTGGAAGGGTTGAACACTTAGCTGGTTCAAGGTTTTAGGACTTGGATCGGTAACAGGTACCACTGGATGTGGTTGTGGATCTCACAGTGGTAGGTGGAAAGTTTTGCTGATTCATCCTGTCGAAACCTCATTACTGACCAGGTCAGAGTTTCAGGACCATGGACAGGGGACAATTCAGGACTTTTAACTTCGGAGGGTGGTTGAATAGCTTCCTAGAATAAAATAGCCAAACCCATCATAGATGTAGTCACTCTCTATAGACCCTCTATAGAACGGGTAAAGTTATAGTCACTGGGCAATGCATAGAGGGACAAAGTAAAGGTACAACCGGGTAGAATAGGTAGGTTTATGACTTCCTAGATTAATCCTTCTGAACCCTTTATAGACCGGGAAAAGTCACAGTCACCGGCTCAGTCAGGGTTGTAGACCTCAAGGTGGACTAAGCCCTCACGCCGCTTGCTGCGGATTGGGACATTTGAAGGGTTGATGTGTAGCTTCCTGGGTCGTCATGAGGTCCAGGCACTAAAGGTCTGACTATTCCTGGTCTATGACTTCTATACATTGTTAGGATTTGCAATGTAAGAAGAACGATCCTATAGTGTATAATGCACCTGCAGATATGTGCGGCAGCAGTTCTAGTGTCACGTGCATCAGCACCGCATCCGGGCACAGAGCCGTCTCCGGCACATGGTGTCTCTCTCCCCGGTGTAATGCCATAAATCAACTGAGCAGATTTGTTGTAAAATGATTTCTGAGAACTTCAGTGGAGCAGCAGCTCGGTCCTTCGAGCTCATTTGCAGCTACAACATCCATAGTCTCTCAGAGGAGGGGTGTCCTTGAGTTCGAGATCAAGTGCTGCTTCTGGCTACACGGAAGCTAAAGCTCATAGCGTTTCTACTTATAAACCCAACTTCACAACAAAAGTCTTTACAAGTTCTGCACATTGCAATAGCTGAAGCCAAGAATATGCCTTTAAATAAAGTTTTTTCTTAAAGGGAATGTGCGATTCAGCATGATCTTTTCCTAATTATGAAATTATCATTATTACACTTTATGTGATAAGTGGTGGGCCGAGGCATAGATTCTGCACCGATCAGATGTTGTAGCGGCTTTCCAGTGCCAGAACCTGTACAGTAGATGGATCAATAAAACAAAGCTCAATCCCCTGTATAGTGGCAGAGTCTGGGAACTGCAGTTCCCCCACACTGCCACTATGCAGTCAATGCAGGCAAGCCTCCAGCAACTCCATGTATACAGTCAGTGTAATCTTCTTGGTTAAGTCCATACTGTAGGCTCAGTGCTGAGACATAGCCCCCCCCCCCCCAAAAAAAATGGTTTAAAAAACTAAAAGGGAGTAATCACAGCTGTGCACCTGGTGCCCAAGCAGCCTTAGCCCTTCCCATAGTGCCACACAGCTCTTCACGCCTCTCCACGCCCACTTGATGTGGGGATAATAATCACAATGCCTGGCAGTGTGCATGTGATCAGAGCCCCACCCTTAGTGCACAAGCAACCATAGACCCGCCCATGGTGCCACAGCTATCATGGCCCACCCCTGGTAAATCAGTAGTCCCAGCCCCATCCCCGGTTCACCAGCAATCATAGCCCCGTTTATTGTGTCACAACAGTCAAAAGAGTCATGGCCCCGCCCCAGTAAATCAGAATTCTCAGCCCAATCCCTGATGCACCAGCAGTCATAGTCCCACCAATGGTGCCACAAGAATCATGGCCCCGTCCTGGTAAATCATCAATTCCGCCCCCATGACTGGTGCTCCAGCAGTCATAGCCTCACCAATGGTGCCACAAAAGTCATGCCCAGGCCACGGTAAGTAATCAATCTCAGCCCCACCTCTGGTGCACCAGCAGTCGTAGCCCCACCAAGGGTGCCACAAGACTCATGGCCCACCCCGGTAAATCAGCAATCTCAGCCCAACTCCTGGTGCACCAGTAGTCGTAGGCCCACCAATGGTGCCACAAGAGTCATGGCCCTGCCCCAGTAAATCCACAATGCCAGCCCCATGCCTGGTGCACCAGCAGTCGTAGCCCCACCAATGGTGCAAAAAGAGTCATGGCCCCGCCTTGGTAAATAATCAATTCTGCCCCCACGCCTGGTGCACCAACAGTCATAGCCCCACTAATGGTGCCACAAAAGTCATCGCCAGGTCATGGTAAGTCAGCAATCCCAGCCCCATGCCTGGTGCACGAGCAGTCGCGGCCCCACCAATGATGCCAGAAGAGTAATGGCCCGCCCCGGTAAATCAGCAATCTCAGCCCAACCCCTAGTGCACCACAAGTCATAGCCCCGCCAATGGTGCCACAAGAATCATGGCCCTGTCCTGGTAAATCATCAATTCTGCCCCCACGTCTGGTGCACCAGCAGTTGTAGCCCCACCAATGGTGCCACAAGAGTCATGGCCAGGCCACTGTAAGTCAGCAATCCCAGCCCCACTTCTGTTGCACCAGTAGTCATAGCCCCACTAATGGTGCCACAAGAATCATGACCAGGCCATTGTAAATCAGCAATCTCAGCCCCACCTCTGGTGCACCAACAGTCATAGCCCCACCAATAGTGCCACAAAAGTCATTGCCAGGCCATGGTAAATCAGCAATCCCAGCCCAACCACTGGTGTACCAGCAGGCAAAGCTTTTCCCATGGTGTGGCAGCAATCACGGCCACACATTTCTACACCTCCTTTCTAGGGTCTGTCCGAGGCTTTATAATATTAATATAATATTAGTAACAGATCGTACGGACTTATGGCGACTTTTGAACTTCTTTCTTTACAAGACGCTCATAAGTTGAAAACGTGAACGTCAGCAAACTGAGACAAGTGCAGTAAAACCTCCTTTTTAATAAGCTTAATACGTCGGCTTAATAGCTTCCCTTTTGCTCATCTAAATGCAGAGTTCTACCAGGTGTGAATGAATATTGTTATTAATTAAAGGTTTCTGCGGATACTCCGCCGCCTGCGCCCCGATCATATTTTACTGCTTTCTTTCCATTAAATATGCAGCCGCGCCGCAGTGAGGAGGGCCAGATGCTACCAGAAGATGGAAAGAAAGATCAGAGGAGATAAATCTCACTTTCTTTTGGAGGGGGGGGGGGGATTTTTACATTTTGGGGGGCTAATGTGTTCATGTGTAAAGGGAATCTATCAGCAGGAATAAATATGCAGACAGCAGCTTATGTTAGGTTAGGTAGGTATTGCAAGATGTGTAAACAGACCTTTGTGTAGTAGCAGCAGGACTGTGAAATATGGATTTATATTCTAGGATTGTTCAGAGGGGGGATGTTCTTACACTGCCGTGCTCTGTGTTCTCTGTAGCTACTTTAAGTTCTTGTTCCTGGAGAGATGTGTAAACAGACCTTTGTGTATGTTGTTAGTTGCAGCAGGACTGTGAAACATGGATTTATATTCCAGTATTGTAGTTGGACTTGAAGCATTGAGCATGTGTCCTCACACTGTTGTGCTCTGTGCTCTCTGCAGCCAGTGTTAGGTATTGTCCCTGAAGAGATGCATAATCATACCTTTGTGTATATTGATAGTAGCAGCAGGACTGTGAAATATGGATTTATATTCCTGGATTGTACAGGGGATGTGACTTTACACTGCTGTGATCTGTGCTCTCTCCAGGCAGTGTTCAGTACTGTCCCTGGAGAGATGTGAAATCATACATTTGTGTATGTTGTTAGTAGAAGCAGGACAGTGAAATATGAATTTATATTCCAGGATTGTACATTGGCAGTAAGGGGGGTCCCCACATTGCTGTGGTCTGTGCTCTCTGCAGGTATTGTTAGGCATTGGCTCTAGAGAACAGTAAAGCCATACTTTTGTGAATTAGTAGCAGCAGGCCTGTGATTGTAACTTCTCCATGGGGGTTCTTACACTGCTGTGCTCTTAGCTCTGTGCATTGAGCTGATCCACAGCACACCCCCCTCTGCTTTTTCAAGGAAAGGATTGGATAAGGACACAGTAGAGCAGTCATGTGCCTTGAGGAGAGCTTCCATGGTGCCCCGAGCAGCTGCCTTGTCTGCCTCACCCTCATCTGTACCATACTTAGGACATGTTCACATACATACGCTTTCCTCTCTGAATATATGTTTCATTGAAACATTGATATTATGATGCCAGCACTTCCATATAAGAAAGATCCTTATAATCACATTTCCAAATGAGATAATAGACGGGGATATTCTTGCATCAACAGAGATAAAAGTTTATCTAATGTCATTAAAGGAGGGGCCCGAAGTCTCCGAGCCGCGGCATCCTCCCACAAACCTGTTAATTACACAATCCGGATAATGGTTCTTTGTGGGAGCATTGGAGAAACTTAATTACTAAAGTTTAATGGGCCAATCTCTGCATATTGATGATTCCTTTGGATCTGCTTCGGAATTTTACACTTATTACATTTCCTTCTTCCAGAGTCTCGATCATCCTACCGATCGCTATCCAAATAACGTCTGTTAATGTTGTTGAATAAATTGATAATTTAAAAATAAATTTGTACAAAAATATAGAACTAAATGTAATATTATGTTAACTGTATGTAAGGGGGGGGGGGGGGAATGAGTCCACGAAGACAACACTGAACTGGTGGACCTTTTGGGGCATGTAGAATTGTGACCCTCTAAACATGGATGTGTCCCTCTTAGTATCCATCTGTGAGACTGGCAGTCCATTTCAGACAATCAGCTATTCCTTTTCACCATTCTATACACTTGCATGCCAGGCAAGGCAGGGTCATGGGAACCACTGCTGAAATCTCCTGCAAAAAGGGTCAGGTATGTTGGTAATCAAGGATTGAGTATGTTGGTAAGCAATGATCGGGTATGTAGGTAAGCAAGGATCGGGTAGTTGGTAAGCAAGGATCGGGTATGTTGGTAATCAAGGATTGAATATGTTGGTAAGCAGGGATCGGGTATGTTGGTAATAAAGGATTGGGTATGTTGGTAAGCAATGATCGGGGATGTTGGTAATCAAGGATTGGGTTAGTTGGTAAGCAAGGATCGGGTAGTTGGTAAGCAAGGATCGGGTATGTTGGTAATCAAGGATCGAGTATGTTGGTAATCAAGGATTGAATATGTTGGTAATCAAGGATCGGGTATGTTGGTAAGCAATGATCGGGTATGTAGGTAAGCAAGGATCGGGTAGTTGGTAAGCAAGGATCGGGTATGTTAGTAATCAAGGATCGGGTATGTTAGTAATCAAGGATCGGGTATGTTGGTAATCAAGGATCGAGTATGTTGGTAATCAAGGATTGAATATGTTGGTAAGCAGGGATTGGGTATGTTGGTAATCAATGATCAGGTATGTTGGTAAGCAAGGATCGGGTATGTTGGTAAGCAAGGATCAGGTATGTTGGTAATCAAGGATCGGGTATGTTGGTAAGCAAGGATCGGGTATATGGTAATCAATAATTGGGTATATTGGTAATCAAGGATTGGGTATGTAGGTAATCAAGGATCGGGTATGTTGGTAAGCAATGATTGGGTATGTTAGTAATCAAGGATCAGGTATGTTGGTAAGCAAGGATCTGGTATGTTGGTAAGCAAGGATCTGGTATGTTGGTAAGCAAGGATCGGGTATGTTGGTAATCAAGGACCGGGTATGTTGGTAATCAAGGATCGGGTATGTAGATAATCAAGGATCGGGTATGTTGGTGATCAAGGATCGGGTATGTTGGTAATCAAGGATCGAGTATGTAGGTAATCAAGGATCGGGTATGTTGGTAATCAAGGATCGGGTATGTTGGTAATCAAGGATCGGGTATGTAGGTAATCAAGGATCGGGTATGTTGGTAATCAAGGATTGAATATGTTGGTAAGCAGGGATTGGGTATGTTGGTAATCAATGATCAGGTATGTTGGTAAGCAAGGATCGGGTATGTTGGTAAGCAAGGATCAGGTATGTTGGTAATCAAGGATCGGGTATGTTGGTAAGCAAGGATCGGGTATATGGTAATCAATAATTGGGTATATTGGTAATCAAGGATTGGGTATGTAGGTAATCAAGGATCGGGTATGTTGGTAAGCAATGATTGGGTATGTTAGTAATCAAGGATCAGGTATGTTGGTAAGCAAGGATCTGGTATGTTGGTAAGCAAGGATCTGGTATGTTGGTAATCAAGGACCGGGTATGTTGGTAATCAAGGATCGGGTATGTAGATAATCAAGGATCGGGTATGTTGGTGATCAAGGATCGGGTATGTTGGTAATCAAGGATCGAGTATGTAGGTAATCAAGGATCGGGTATGTTGGTAATCAAGGATCGGGTATGTTGGTAATCAAGGATCGGGTATGTTGGTAAGCAAGGATCTGGTATGTTGGTAAGCAAGGATCTGGTATGTTGGTAAGCAAGGATCGGGTATGTTGGTAATCAAGGACCGGGTATGTTGGTAATCAAGGATCGGGTATGTAGATAATCAAGGATCGGGTATGTTGGTGATCAAGGATCGGGTATGTTGGTAATCAAGGATCGAGTATGTAGGTAATCAAGGATCGGGTATGTTGGTAATCAAGGATCGGGTATGTTGGTAATCAAGGATCGGGTATGTAGGTAATCAAGGATCGGGTATGTTGGTAATCAAGGATCGGGTATGTTGGTAATCCAACAGCTTGATCATCCTCGTCCTAGGCATCTTCCATGCGGTGAGAGCAGAGGTTAACATGGCCTCCCTGGTGCCTGAGGCGTAGGTGTGAAAAGATGCTAGTGTTGCCAAGGCAATGACAAAGAGATCCTTTCTCAGGATTGTAAGTATTGTAAGTGGCATGTCTTGCTTTGAAGTGGCTGACCGTGTCCCTAATGCCCCCCTCTCCTTCCGGTTAGTGCTGCCGCCTGAGGCGAAAGGCTCAACTCGCCTCATAGAAGGTGCAGCCCTGGGGAAGAGTCAGGGAGAATTTATCATCATGCCACTATTTTAATTGAATTTTGCTGAAGACTAGGGCAGATTTACTTACCCGGCCCATTCGCGATCCAGCCGCGCGCTCTCTGCGGTGGATTCGGGTCTTCCGGCGATCCACTAAGGTAGTTCCTCCCCGTCCACCAGATGTCGCTGCTGCGCTGAAGAGCATCGGAACGCACTGGAGTACACCGAGCCGGGCTGAGTGAAAGTAAGCGTGTGCCGAGCGACATTTTTTTTTAAAATCCGATCGCGTGAGCCAAAAACCCATGGCAATACAGGGAAAATCGGCGCAAACCGGAAATATTCGGGTAACACGTTGGGAAAGCGCGAATCGGGCCCTTAGTAAATGACCCCCACTGTGTCTAATTTAATCTGTGCCCAATCCATGAACTGCTTGATACATCAAGGTCAGTTTTTGGGTGCACCAATAACCCGGGGCGTCCGACGGACCCCTAGTAAATGTGCCCCTATGTGTATATACATATACACTCACCGGCCACTTTATTGGGTACACCATGCTAGTAACGGGTTGGACCCCCTTTTGCCTTCAGAACTGCCTCAATTCTTCATGGCATAGATACAACAAGGTGCTGGAAGCTCCTCAGAGATTTTGGTCCATATTGACATGATGGCATCACACAGTTGCCGCAGATTTGTCGGCTGCACATCCATGATGCGAATCTCCCGTTCCACCACATCCCAAAGATGTTCTATTGGATTGAGATCTGGGGACTGTGGAGGCCATTTGTGTCCAGTGACCTCATTGTCATGTTCAAGAAACCAGTCTGAGATGATTCCAGCTTTATGACATGGCGCATTATCCTGCTGAAAGTAGCCATCAGATGTTACAGGGGACATTGTGCTCATAAAGGGATGGACATGGTCAGCAACAATACTCAGGTAGGCTGTGGTGTTGTACTAAGGGGCCCAAAGAGTGCCAAGAAAATATTCCCCACACCATGACACCACCACCACCAGCCTGACCCGCTGATACAAGGCAGGATGGATCCATGCTTTCATGTTGCTGACGCCAAATTCTGACCCTACCATCCGAATGTCGCAGCAGAAATCGAGACTCATCAGACCAGGCAACGTTTTTCCAATCTTCTACTGTCCAATTTCGATGAGCTTGTGCAAATTGTAGCCTCAGTTTCCTGTTCTTAGCTGAAAGGAGTGGCACTTCTGCTGCTGTAGCCCATCTGCCTCAAAGTTGGACGTACTGTGCGTTCAGAGATGCTCTTCTGCCTACCTTGGTTGTAACGGGTGGTGATTTGAGTCACTGTTGCCTTTCTATCAGCTCGAACCAGTCTGCCCATTCTCCTCTGACCTCTGGCATCAACAAGGCATTTCCGCCCACAGAACTGCCGCTCACTGGAAGTTTTTTCTCTTTTTCGGACCATTCTCTGTAAACCCTAGAGATGGTTGTGTGTGAAAATCCCAGTAGATCAGCAGTTTCTGAAATACTCAGACCAGCCCTTCTGGCACCAACAACCATGCCACGTTCAAAGGCCACAACTCACCTTTCTTCCCCATACTGATGCTCAGGAGAACTGCAGGAGATTGTCTTGACCATGTCTACATGCCTAAATGCACTGAGTTGCCGCCATGTGATTGGCTGATAAGAAATTAAGTGTTAACGAGCAGTTGGACAGGTGTACCTAATAAAGTGGCCGGTGAGTGTATATATGTGTGTATGTATAGGGATAAGCTCCCCAATTAAGCCCACAAAATATATCACTGAACCAATGGGCCAAAACTGTCCGGTCTTTAAGGGGTTAACGTCCCTCTTTGATGTATTTGCGGCAGGGATATTACGGTTCGGTGTAATAGGGATAATCTCCCTCATGTACAAACAATATGGAGACGTCTCAGGTAGAGAAACTTGGAATTACACAAGCGGCTCCTTGTGTCACTTCTCATTCCCGGAGATGTGAGCATCATTGTGGCCTGAAGCTGCCTGTCTTCCAGAAGAGCCGCGATGTCACAGACATGTCCTTGAAGACATCAGGTAAGGAAAGGGAAACAAATGCTTTTCTTTTTCTCTTCCCTTCGACCAGAGAATTTTAAGCAAAATAATAAATCAAATCGCAGGAAGCAAAAAAAAAAATTTTTTTTTTCCGTACAATTTTGTTTAAAGAAAATAAACAACATCAAACTGTTGTACATGTCAGTGTAGATTTAAAGGTAATCTGTAAGTAGCAGCCTTGAAGAGCTTTGTGTGTGTTGTTAGTAGCAGCAGAACTGTGAAATATGGATCATAATTCCAGGATTCTACTAGGGGATTGTCCTCACCCTGCTGTAGTGAACCATTAAAATCATCAAAAACCTTCTGCACGGGACAGTGCACTGTGTTAAGTGCACACTCACAGTGCACTCGGATAAGCTACAAGCCCAGGATATAAATCCATTTCACAGTCCTGCTGCTACTAATAAGATACACAAAGGTATAATTATACATATCTATATCTAATACTGACTGCAGAGAGCACAGAACAAAGCAGTGTGATGGCACACCCACAGTATAATCCTAGAATATATAGCCATCATTTTGTAGACAGTCTATATGGGGACCTTGCCTTTCATCCATACAGAACACAGGTTGGTTGGATCCTCTTTCTCAATCAAATATTTACTATGAAATCACTGATAAATCCATTTTGGTTTACAGTAGTCTATGGTGATGGAAGCTTCTCAATTCTGGACAACCCTATGGGGGCAGGGGGGACAAAAAGAAGGCGTTGTGCCGATACTTCTAGTCTTTGCCACGGATGACTTCCTTGGTAATGCTGTGGGTCAAAGGATCCTAACATGAGTGGTCTCCTAACATCATGGGACTTCTCTTGTGATATTTTGTGGTCTAAGGAGGTCACTGATTGACCAGAGGAAGTCCCTTGACCCCAGCCTTCCAGCCTTTGCGAACTGGAGCAGGGTACACCTTCTCTGTTTTTGGCACCAAACCCCTATTGGGTCTTTTAGAGCTTTTGCTAAGTTTCTCCTCAAAGTTGATCAAGAAGAGATTGTCCATACCAAGGAACTCCTATAAGTGTGGACAAAACTTTGCATTGCGGTAAAGACATCATGGTAGCTTCTCTACTCTCCTCCTCCAGTAGAGAAGACCGTGAAGGATTAGAAATGGATGTGTTCTCTTTTTGGATATTGCATGGAAAAAAGTTTGTATTGTAGATATCCTATTGAATCATCACCCACCATACAAGTCCACCATGACCTCCTTGACCTGACGATAGAAATTTACAAAATTTTCTTCAATCCCTTCGACCTGAAGAAGGTGTCAATCACAAAAACATATATAGTTTAGATGATAAATGAAACATTTTTCCCGGTGTCACCATCAGGGCCTTGCGGTACATGAGAATTTCTAGATCCTAATCTGTTTTCCGGGGGCCACTTACTTAGTTGAGGTCACTCAATAGTCGGAGTCACTGTCTGTAATTGATGGATCACTTTCCTGTGTATTGTTATTTAATGACCGGCTCGTGGAGGTGACGGTGGTCCTGACCTCTCCACGTGTGCAGACAGCAGGCACCAGTCAGAAAGGAGAAGAATAATCGGTCTCTTGGGTGGTGGAGACCAAACACGACTCCGACTCCTATATAAATAGAATAGGAATATTGACTAAGGATTCATCATGATTCCTGCCTGGATTTATTTGTAGGAAGATCTTCTTTTTCTTACTTTGAAAAATGACCAAAGACTTATTATCTTTATTAATACGTGACCTATGACTTCTGATCCAACTTCTGAGTCAGTGTCATCCATCCTTTGTGGTGTCCTACATACAGATATTTCATAGACGGATACAAGAATAGACATATAGGAGACCTAGATTAAAATGAGTCTCATACATGGGTGACACCTGGTGTATTGGACCCATCTGGGTACCTTTGACCTTAGGGGCATGTGACCTGTGAGGACAGAGGACATCAATGTTTCTTCCTCAAAAATGGTGGCTGCTCCAATCTGAAACCTAAGAAAAGGCTGATGCATCGTTCCATAGATTATGGATTGGTAGAATTGATTTGGCAGCTGGTACCTTGATTTAACCCAGTCTTGGACTCGGTAGAACAACAGAGAATCCTCCAGTTAGCCCTGGGTCTAAACCAATCCGACACCAGAGATCCAGCGGAAGATGATCCAAGTTGGAGACATCTTGGCTTTCTATCCTAATGGTTGATGGAATCATTTTATCTGGAGGGCTTAAGAAACTGCAGCCCAGTGCCGATCTCATGTCTTCTTCTACCATATGGCCCATGGTCTTCAGTTACAGCTCCACTATCTTCTCAAGCACTATCTAAGTGTATAGAGTTTAAAAGGAAAACAGAACAGATCCTCTGACCATATGTTAGAAGAAGTCGAGAGGTTTTAACCACTGCTTTTATACCATCTTTAGGAAAATGTAAAATGTAAAATGTTGCATCCTGGGAAAAAGGGCAGGTTTGGTATATCCATTACCCCTGCTATGATATAAGTTCAACTGAAAAAGATAGATAATGGAAATAAATGATGATAAATAGATATAGACATTTAGCCGCCAAGGATCTGGAGTCTTTCTCAAGCTTGTGAAAGACTACAGATCCTGTAGGTCAAAACATTGTAGTGGTCACTTGAATAAAGGTACATGTTCTTGGATTGGGAGCTCAGTACAAACAGGATACCTTTAATTGCATCCAAAACTCCTAGTTAGGCTGCATTTCACTCCAGCAATACCACCAGGGGTCGGGAATAAGACACTACAAGTGCATTATTTGTATTATTATATGACTATTTAATATAAACATACTAATGGTATGTTTATATTAAATGTATCTTCCTGAGGTAGAGCAGGCATTATGATTGGCTGCAACCCCAGAATGTTCCAGAACAGAGAGTTAAAAAAAATGGTGGCACAATTCCTAAGGGTCCGTCGGACGCATTTCCATTGGGTTTCCCGAATATTTCCAGATTTTGGTGCATCGGCACCGGCTTTCATGCGACACAAATCGGGGGGGGGGTGTCCATCGGACAACCCGACTGATTCGGACAAACCGTGGAATTTAACTTTCAAAATTGTGTTGCAAGATCAGCACTCACATGCATCGGGAAGAAGATGGTGAACTCCGGCGGACCTGAGCGCGGAAGCGACACATGCAGGAAATTGGACGCACGATCTTAGTGAATCGCAGAAGCTCCGAATCTTCATTGGACATTCCGGATCGGCAGACGCAACGGGACGGGTAAGTAAATGTGCCCCATTACCTGTTTGCCTCTTCTGACTCTGGGTATTAGTCTTCTGACTCTTAACTGGCTAAGTGATGGCACTCCCGCCCCCGGCACATGAGGCTGTGGCCTCTTAATAAATCCTATAAGTGATGTGCTGTGCTGCCTGGGCACTTATATGCCAAGTCTGACATGGCATAGGATTGAACCCTAGCCTGAGCTGGAACCTTAGTCTTCAGTGTTCTACTACAGAGATTGATGTCAGGCTGCTGATGCCAACACAGGAGATACTCCCAGCGACCACCGGTAACGTTCCTGCGTCGCCACAGCCAACCAATCTACAGCCGTGCTAGCCCTCCAAAGGAAGGAGTATACCACCAGCCTGCTGTCTTGCTACTGTTTGAAGCCTGGTAATAAAGGAACCATAGGTTGTTAAGAATCTCTGCTTCACTTTGTGTGTTCCTTGCCTGCCGCTACCATCACGGGCCTCCCACATAACATCAGCCGGGAACTAGTCACTAGTCCCCCGGGAGTGCCCTAGGGGGAAACCTTCACTGACACGTGGCCTCCCCCTCTTTTTGCTTTTGTCCTGACGCCCTGATGATGGGTGCGGATGAGGCCTACACCGGAGCCCAGTCTTCCATGACACCTCCCGCACTACAGCCGACCCCTCCAGATTCCTGTCTCCTTCTCCCCCCTGCATGAGACATTGTAGATATTCGATAGATATAAGAGATATAGGAGAAAGATTGATTAAATATGATGTATATAGATAGATCGGAAGATTGACACTTCAATAGGATTTTTCTCTTTTCCCATCATTTCAAACATAATAGTCTCGTCCAGCAATTAAATGCAAAATCTTAAATTGCTTTCACCCCCCCAGTAAAAAAAAGATCCCAGGAAGCTTTTGTGCATGAAACTGAGAAACCTTCCTAAATACTACTGTCAATAATCTTAATGGGTTCTGCACATACACACGGCCCTGGCAGACCTCGCCGGCGACCTTGTTGATACTTACATGGATCATTATAATTTGATGGTGTCACTCGCGTTACATTCTGATTACCTTCCTTGCCTCCAGGAATTGTAAGGTGGGCTGCTATCATATTAAGGGTTAAGCAGGCCTTACTGTGTAATACGTAGTCGCCCCCCCCCCCTTCCCCATTCCATTACCCACCTTTCAGTTTCTTGATGAAATGTTAATCTAATTGTGATACTATCACTTTGATGACAATATGACAAGACAGAAAATTTGATTTTATTCTCCACAGAGCAAAAGCATATGCTGCATGAGAGACTGTGACGGAGAGAAGGGCATCAAACACGCCGCGTTCATGAATATACAATCACTATTGTGTACAGGCGCCGGCGTTGGCGCACGTCGTCCCCTTACATTTATTCTTATGTTTGTTTTACGAGAAATTAGAACCGAGTATGGAAATATCTTCATGATTGTTGTTAATATTAAGGCCTGAAGAAGGATAGACTGTAATGGTCTTCAATTTATCCTGTTTACCCAGTTTGGGCAAATCCAGGGCCACCACTAGGAATTTTGGGGCCCCAACCGGTAAATTTTGTGGACCCCCCCACAGAATGATAATTCAGCCCTGAGTGCACAGTGGGGCAGATTTACTTACCCGGTCCAGTCGCGATCCAGCGGCGCATTCTCCGACGCTGATTCAGATTGTGACGGGATTCACTAAGGTCTGTGTGCCGAGGTCCGCCGGAATTCACTTCCTCCGTCTCTGTGTATGTGAGTGCTATTTTTGCGATACAAATTTTTTTTTTTATTCCGCGGTTTTTCTGAATCTGTCGCGTGAAAGCCGGCGCCGATGCGCCACAATCCGATCGCGTGCGCCAAAATCCCGGGGCAATTTGGCACAAATCAGAAAAATTTAGGAAACCCGGCGGAAAAAACGCGTTTCGGACACTTTAGTAAATGTGCCCCAGTGAGTTCCCTGCACCTGGGAACGGAAGAGGGTTCTCTTTGACTAGGGACCCCTCCTCCTCCATGGGGCCCCCTAAACACAGTCACGCTACCCACCCCTGATGGTGGCCCTGGGCAAATCAAGATTCAGTTCACCAAAGCTTTGCCAAATTTTGCAAATGATTCATTTCAGGTCCAAATCCAATTGGTTCCAATTAATGTTGCTTCATTTTGTCCTGGAAATTGCTATATCGACCCCTCTCGTCTTCTAAAACACAACATTTTTAGTTGGAGTCAGGTTTGGGTTAGGGCTGAAATTATGCCTTGGCTTAACCATAACCCTAACCCTGATCCTACTGAAAAATTTTAATAAAACAAGTTAGGACCTTCTAAGTGTTTTACAGGGGTTTAGAGGGCTTATATACCGATTTCCAGGACAATGGAGCAATAGTGGTTTGTCCTAAGTGAAAATGAAAAGAATTTGATTCGATTCGGGTGCCGGAACATTGGCAGATTCGTACCAAATCTAAGAATCAACTAAAAGTTTAATTCATCTCTACAGGATTATATGATGAATTATAGTGCACCCTGTGAAGATCTAATACAGAAATTGGTAGATAGTTGTAAAAATTTGCTGAAAATTTGGAAAAAGTATCTTTTGCTTTTGCCTTGACAGTTACATGCACCAGCCATGAGGCGAGTTGAGCCTCTTGCCTCAGACAGCCCAATCTTCAGCAAGATGGGGGAGCATCAGGGTGGATGTCAGCCTGAGTGTGCGTCGCAGCATGGAGAACCCTCATACTAAAAAAAACAACCTAATAAATCACTACTGGATGGGGAGGATGGGGCGCAGCTCGATAACTTGCCTCAGGCAGCAGAAAGGTCAGGTTCACCTCTGCGTAAGTGTCTACTCCAGGACATGGTGCTGTTTCTCTTGTCCCTTCCTGGTTCCAGCTACTATTTTATTACTTACCTTACACTAGGAACCATGCTGTACTAGAATGTTGCGGCAACTCCAGAGAGTGTTTCTCTGAAAAGCAAGTTCTACCAGAGGTTGATAGTTACACAAAATAAGTTGAGTCAAGATGACCTCGGTTGAGTAGCTGGTGGTGGAAGAAGGGTATGACCAACTTTACATGCATTTAAGTTTACCCCTAGGTCAATTATTATCAAATTTGCTCACTTTCCATAGAATACTGAAGAGATAAAGGGAGTTTACCCACCAGTTTTTATCAGGATTGCATTGGGGAACGTACCGATTGTGGGTGTTACTGGGTGTGGTCCAGGTTTGGGTACCAGATACCTCTATTAAATTCAGGTTATGCCGAACTTGATCGACCCCGAATTTCAATGGGTCGGCTCATCACTAGTCATCAACTATGAGTGAGTGCCCATAGTTTATTATGCTTTTGATGGTAGATTTCCTTGCTGGCAGGGATCAAGGATCAAATGGCAGGAGGTTGAGCCTTCTAAAGAGTTTGGGGGGCCTGAACTTTGTGGTTCATGTCCACTCAATACTACTCATAGATCTAATCACTGTGACTGTGTCATCTTCTTAAAATAATTCTTCCTTCTAAAATCAACTTTTAAAATTATGCTAATGAACTAGAAAGGCTCTGGGGGGATTATCAGATCCCCTCTGTGCTGTAATTTCACAGGCTTCTCCCCCTGCTCCTTCAGCACTTCCCCTTCCTTCCACCTGCTGTAATCTCAGCCGGTAAGAGAGGCAAGTGCTCTTGAACCGTGTTACATTCTGGGAAGCTGCAGCACAGTGACGCTCTGTTAACACCCCCAGAGCCCTTCAGACTAATTTGCATAATTGTACACATTGATTTTAGAAGGAAGACGGCCACAAATATAAGAAGATTACCAGAGTCTCGGTGCCTGGATCCATGAGTAAGTGCCCCTGGTTTATCCTCATGGATTTTCTTGGTAGGTTTCCTTTAAATCTTCAAAAGACCTTCGAATGGCATGCATGGTTCTGTATTTTGTATACAGTACATGGAAAAGAGCCCTGAAGAAGAACAAGCTGTATAGTTCTCAGGTTTTGGGCACAGAGTACAGTTCCGCATGAAGATTCATGTTGGTAACAGAGTGGTCAGTACACGTGACAGGGTCAGTGGGGCAACAGCAAAGAAGTAAAAGATGCACCAGAAGGATGGGGCAAGTAGTTTGTTTCGAAAACAAGTTTTATGAAAAGTGATACATTGTCCCGACACGAGGTCGGTAACATCCCCTACACAATTCCGCTAAATCCTGGTGGTCAACTCCCTTCAAAAACTTCCATGTCCCCAGATGGTGTTTACAATCGAGGAATCACGTCTTCGCCAGATTATATCCCCCCTTTAAGTAAAATTACTAACCCTGTTTAGACAAAGGTCAATTAAGACCGGTGCACGGTGTAAACCCAAGAGTAAAATTGCTAAATGTATTCCCCCGGCCGATAGCGTGTGAACAATTTTAGCGAGAGAATTTTATTGTAACGCCATTTCTTCTTTAATGCAATAGAGCAAGTGCGCGGTAACAAAGACCAAATTAGATTACTTAAAGTAACGGAGGAAGCTTCCATAAGGGCTGCTTCACTGTACTAAGGACACCATGAAGGTTAAGAGCCGGCTGATTTCCATGGAAAGGAAAAAAAAAAAAGTTGGGTCAGCCTCTGAAACATTACCATTAATTGAATGGATTCTGTATTTTCCAAAGTAAAACACCTTCCGAAAATAAATGAGCCTGCGTTGGCCTCCTCCAGAACATGGAGAAAGTCTAAGATTATAATGAAATCCTCAAGTAAGATTCATTGTGGCGGGTTTCTTCCAGCGAAACAGGCTGCGAGCGCGCGCCTTAGCCGGATTAATGCAAAAGGCCATAAAGAAAATGTCAAAAATTACAAAAAGACCTTATTTGGCATAATTACCCTGTCACTTAATATGGAAGTGCCTCGTTACGCCTGTTACCGTCGCAAATTAAGGGACGGCATCCGCGGCCGACGTACGTGTCATTTGCCGCTTTATGCGGTCGTTTGCATTTAGAAAAACAATCCTTTTTCGCTAAAGGTTTGTCTTGAGGAAAATTAGCAAATAGCAAAAACAGAAGGTCAACAACTTTGTTTTTTCCCACCCTAAAAAGAAGCACTTACAAACAGCTATTTAGAAATAATTGTCCCATTTACGCCGGTCGGGAGATGGAGAGACTCGGTGCGTTCACTTTTTCTGGGTCACCTTAGCACTGAAGTCGTTAGAATGGGCAAAATAAGACAAAATCGGAAGAAATCCGAAACAAAAAGAGACCTTTTGTTTTTAAAGTACGAACGGAAAATGTGAAAAGCTTCTCGGGGACTATTACGGAGATCAGCTCGATAGGTTGGGGGGGGGGGGGGTGTGGATGAGCTCTGTAAATCGTCATAAACCTAAACTATAAGTCCAAATGGTTTCATCATATGTTTTGCTGCAAGGACGAGGCAATCATGAGTCATGACGATTCCGGACACTTCCATCTTTAGGCCCATTCCACACTTGCGAGTGTGATGCAATGAACTCGCATCACACTCACAACGCATGCTGCCGGGATCGCACGGCCCGAACGCTGCACCGGGACTGAACTTAGCATGTCAGTTCAGTCCCGGTTTGCAGCGTTCGGGCCGTGCGATCCGAGCAGCATGCGTTGCGAGTGTGATGCGAGTTCATTGCATCACACTCGCAAGTGTGGAATGGGCCTTATAGTTGCACTTGGGAAGTGCCTTGTTAGGGTTCCCCAGTTCTCACCCTGCAAACCTTCTGCGCTTGGTTATGCACAGTCCTACATGGCAGTGACGTCATGTGCCTCTGTGTGGTGCCTCTAGGGGGTGCTGTACAAGGACATATACAGATATTGTAGAGTAGAATGGGATATTCTAAGAACAACATATCGGGGCACATTTACTTACCCGTCCGGAGAAGTTCACCGAAAGTGCATTGTCTGACAATAATGCACTGTGCTGCGATTCACTAAGATCGTGCGCCCCATATCCTGCATGTGTCGCTTCCCCGCTCAGGTCCCCGGAGTTCACCTTCTTCTTCCTGGTGCATGTAAGTGCATTGTATGCGACACAATTTAAAACTTAAATCTCGCACTCAGTCCGAATCAGTCGGATCGTCCGACGGCACGCCCCCGATCTCCGTCGCATGAAAGACAGCGCAGCTGCGCCACAATCCAATCGCGTGTGACACAATCCTGGTGCAGACCCCTACAAAAATACCTGTCAAAGCTGCGCAAATCCCGAAAACGGCAAACAGACCGACGAAAGTGCGATCCGCGACCCTAAGTAAATAAGCCCCATTGTGTTAACAAAAGCTGAGAGGCCCCAATGCAATTTGCACTAGGATAATTTCTAGTATCTTTCTCTTTGTAGAGGTTTTAGACATCATATGGGCGCTGTAATGTGCCTAAGCCTGGGTGTGACTATTTATCTGCACCTCCTCTGGTCCCGCCTCTGCTTATATGGGTTGGCACTTAGGGCATAGATGGTAGATCTTGAGTCCAAAGCCCTTACTGACCTGTAAGACGACCCCGTTATTATCTATGCACATGGTAGGTGGGTGACCTTGATACAAATTTTGCATTGATGCTTCAAGAAAACTTCTACACCTGTTTTGTGCCATGAAAAAAATTATTTGTAGAACAATGTTGGGGGCATGAAAACTGGCAGCCCCTTGATGGACCTGGAAGCAGACATCTCCTTATGTTTTGCATGTTCCCGTTTACTGCAGCGGGAGCCGATCCGGCAATAATCCTGAACTGTCACAGTAAAATTTGGGCTGAGAAAAGTCACCCTCCTCGGCCTATCACCTCCTGGCTTCATTCATGTCCTAATATATGTTCTTGGCCAAATATATCATCAAGTCAGTTCCTAAGTGGAAGCTGTAGAAGCTATTCGGTATCCGGTAGAAATTTTGTTCATGCCAGGAGGGGAAACCCCATCATGATTCAATATACTCCCTTGACTACTTACGAGGGATGGACAGGGGTGAACCTAAACTCTCTACTGTCTGAGACGAGAATGGTGCCCCCTTTCTCCTATCCAGTAGTATGTTTTTCAATACGTGGAGTATTTGCATCTGCTTTGACTGTGCCCCTGCTGCCCATCTTGCTGCACATGGTGCTGCTTGGGGCAAGAGGCTCAACTTGCCTCATGGATGTTCCATTTTTGGGCCCCCAAGCAAAGTTATATCTGGGAGGTCTTCCTTATGTACAGTTCTGGGTCTTCCACAGCCTTAAACCAAATCTGCAACCTATGGAGGCTAGAGAGCATCGCACAACTGGCCTTGTAGAGTTGTAGAGTTGACTGTATCCCACCACAGTGTGAAGCACACCCAATCTCCAATTCAATTGCTTAGTTTGCTTTACCTTACACCTCAATATGGGGCCTATTTAAAATTCCAGGTTTAATTTCATTTAATTTTGCTAAATTTTGAGAAAAAAAAAAAAACAAAAATAGCAAACTTCTTCCCGAAGGTCACCATCCATCTCCTACAACACGGAAATTCACTTGTCCCCGGCTGCAGTCTCGTTCCTCTGTGATGTAAGCTTTTGTGATATTCTTTAAGTATTGCCATTTTTCTCCAGACATATCAAGCAAAAGGGAAAAAAAAATATATAAAAAACATAAAGAAAAGTCGGGTCCTTTCCCACCAAGTGTCTGCAGTTTAACATTTCACCTGTGGCAGTACCGATCAAAGAAGATCCTTCCTCAGCCTTGAGAGGGTAAGATGATACCACCCAAAATTAATGCCGAGTGACAGGGCAAATCACAAGCCATGAGTCTCGGCCGCGCCGGCTGGTGAACTCCTTCATGTGACACGTCTCCAAAAGAGAACAGTCTCGCGCTGTCTCTTAACGTTGCGTCTCGGGGCTCATCTGCCACATAGGGAACGTGTTGCGAGATAAAGGGGATATATGTGCGGCTGACATCTTGTCCAGTCTTATACCGGAGCTTGTCACCTCCTTTCCCCTGTCACTAAACCCGGGGCTAATTCTTCGGCTCTATTGTCGCTGTTGTTACCCTCACTCAATATTTATTTTGTCTTCTCGCTGTCACGAAGGGGACGTAGATTCAGGAAAATTAAGTAACGCGTTTCTCCACCGCAGACTGGTCTTCAAGGAAAACTTACACTGTATACTAAGATATGTCCCTACATCGACTCTTCGTAAAGCGTCAGAAAGTTTTTGTGCAAAAACGAAGTTGATTTAGAAGAAATTTTTCATCGATCTACAGATCAATTTTGTAACTTTGTGATTTTTACCTTAACGGGTAAAACCTACCTTCACAATGGGGGTCATTTACTAAGGGCCCGATTCGAGTTTTCCCGACGTGTTACCCGAATATTTCCGATTTGCGCCGATTTTCCCTATATTGCCCCGGGTTTTTGGCGCACGTGATCGGATTGCGGCGCATCAGCGCCGGCAGGCACGTAACGGAAGTCGGGGGGAGGCCGAGCGATAACCCGACGGGACACGAGCGGGACACGAGCTTACCCTCACTCAGGAATAGGATCGTGAACTCCAGTGCGTTCCGATGCTCTTCAGCGCAGCAGCGACATCTGGTGGACAGCGGAGGAACTGCCTTAGTGAATCGCCGGAAGACCCGAATCCACCGCAGAGAACGCGCCGCTGGATCGCGAATGGACCGGGTAAGTAAATCTGCCCCAATATCCGAAGTAAAAATGGAAAAGATATGGATAGGATTAGAAATACACAAGTGTTTTCCTCTAAGAAATAGCGCCACATCTGCTCACTGGCTGTGTGTGGTATTGCAGCTTAGCTGTCTTAACTTCAATGGATTTAGACTTCAGTATGAGATTCATGTGACCCATGGACAGATGTGGTTCTGTATATAAAATGATAAAACAAAGATTGTAATTATTAATTTAATATTTAGTATCGGGGAAGGGGTGAAAGATGTTGATTAGCTCAGAAAAGCAATTTTTTTGGACCATCATTAGTTAGAGCATAAAGCATCTGGGATGAACATCTCTCACTTAGGAGGACTTGAAATGTCCATAGATGCACATCACATAGACATCTGATTAGTTACAATGGTAAATGTGTAATACCTTAGTTCACCTGTAGGAGTGCTGTGGTGGATTTGAGCACTTCTTACCTTACAGATTACAGATGATCATTTTAGATTTGTTGGGATCTATATGGAATTTTGGAAATGTGACTAACTTTCCAATTTGGTATATTTGAGTGTTAGAATAGGTCAAACTTCAGAATTTGGGGCCCGTATTGCCCTCTTTTATATATATGCCTACTGACAGACATGATGCTGCCACAAGCTGGAAATGTCCATAACTATGTCTATCAACATGTCTACAGAGGGTGACAATTCAGGTAAAACTGTAAAATTGCTTCCGCCCCTTTTGCACTTAGGCTGATTTGCATATTCCAAACAAGATGATTATCTCTGCATTGCTTTATTGGTTTTGGTCATAAACATACATTTCTTCTGCTTTTAAAGGTCCTTCATTAATTGCCCTGTTATTAGTTTGGGAGACATTTTGAACCTGATTGACCATACACATTAGATTACTGTGGACCAAATTTGGAGTAGCCAAACACCAAATGCACCCTGACGTCGATGCTGGAGTAGAAGTTGGAGTAGATGTTGGTGGCAGCATGATGGAGCATGGTGGGTTTCAACATGTCTAAAACCACCACTGGAGGTGCCTCGTAAAAGATTAGACCTCTGCCTGAAGTCGATGCTGGAGTAGAAGTTGGAATAGATGTTGGTGGCAGCATGATGAAGCATGGTGGGTTTCAACGTGTCTAAAACCACCACTGGAGGTGCCTCGTAAAAGATTAGACCTCTGCCTGAAGTCGATGCTGGAGTAGAAGTTGGAGTAGATGTTGGTGGCAGCATGATGGAGCATGGTGGGTTTCAACGTGTCTAAAACCACCACTGGAGGTGCCTCGTAAAAGATTAGACCTCTGCCTGGGGTGCATATGGAGTTTGTGTGATCAGGTGGGAGACCTGTCTACTGAATATGGGTTGTCTTATGTGATTGACTACCTTAGTGATACTCTTCTTTAAAGACCCAACTTACTAGTAGTTAGTCTAAGAGAGCATAAGAAGACCCAACCGCATTCCATTGAACCAGATCCATGAAAGTAAGAAGATCCTTCCATTTGAGGTGATCCCTTCCTTTATTCTACATCTGATTGGAGAGTCGGCCAGGCTGAGCTATCGTTTCATTAGATCTATTCTTATCCCTGATGATGATGAGAGCGCTCTATCATCAAAGTCATTCACAACTGACACGACTTCATTTTAGGCGAGCGGCCTAGACTTCTTATTTGCCAACAGAATTGAGAGGGAGTGAGAACCCAAGATGAGGAGATATTTTTACACAATCCTCAGCATTTATCAGGCACCTGTCACAGTTCTTCATGGAGATACTGGAATTTTTAACCCTGCTGCCTCCGTTTCCGGTCTTAGCTTCTCTAATTGTCTGTTGTGTCATATGATCTGTGTATCTGCGGTGAGATATTCTGCTGGAGGCCCTTTTTTTTCCATTTTCTTTTTCTCCCGGGACTGGACAGAAACATTGATTTTCAGAATAAATAAATACAAAGATTTTCTTCCTTATTAATTGCATAATTGCTTTTTCTCATCGGGGTAATTCAAGCTCTTACGAGTCTGGAGAATCACTTACTCCGACCAAACAGGTTTAACCCACTCATCGGAGCATCTTAGTCTAATTGCCATTAGGACGGTAGACTCTCCAGTGCCCGGGGACTTCACCTTCGTATCCTGAAGCGTTTAGTCGATGAGGCGGCCATAGTGAGGACGAGGGTTTACTCTCATTATGGATTTTTCCTTT
This sequence comes from Engystomops pustulosus, assembly GCF_040894005.1. Taxonomy (NCBI): domain Eukaryota; kingdom Metazoa; phylum Chordata; class Amphibia; order Anura; family Leptodactylidae; genus Engystomops; species Engystomops pustulosus. The sequence continues at coordinate 14,629,562 of NC_092413.1, forward strand.
TTTTTCCTTTCCGAGCATTTGTCAATTACCTTCAATTTAGAATCCATTTCTAAAAACATCAGAATGACAGGTGACAATGAAGAGCCTGAAGAAGCTCGGAGATAAGTGGAGGCACGAGTGGATGAAATTGCATTGTGTGCATTTAATTACAGCCGGGCTATTCATTAATTGATGGATCTGAAGTGTAATTCTTACAGATGAAAAAAAAAAAAAAGTTACCGAAACGAGAGATTAACCGGTATTGAAACCTATTGAAAGCGTAAATTGACATTAACATCTACGCTAATAAAAGTCAACTTTGAGCTTATTCAACATTTTGTCGACTAATTACCGGGAAGGATTTATTATTGAATAAATATGGTAATGGAGTTATGAAAGAGAACAAGCATGAGGAGCAGAGTCACAAAGTGATTGGCGGCTCCGGACTTTGCAGAAATGTTGGAGATACTCAGAGGAAGCTGTGGTGATGGTGGAAGAAACATCACGCACACAAAACACAACAACAACCACTACATTTGCCCTCCGAACAACATCCGTAACGACGGGTGACCGATGGCCAACCCTAAAGGTGGAACCACTAGGATATTGACGTACTTGACTAAGCTGACTAAGGACTATGATAATGGAGGTATGCTAGAAAACAAGCATGAGGATCGGAGACACACAGCGATTGGCGGCTCCGGATGTTGCAGTAATGTTGGAGATACTCAGGGGAAGTTGTGGTGATGGTGGAAGAAACATCACGCACACAAAACACAACAAAAGCCACTACATTTGCCCTCCGAACGACATCCGTAACGACGGGAGACCGATGGCCAACCGTAAAGGTGGAACCACTAGGATATTGACGTACTTGACTAAGCTGACTAAGGACTATGATAATGGAGGTATGCTAGAAAACAAGCATGAGGATCGGAGACACACAGCGATTGGCGGCTCCGGATGTTGCAGTAATGTTGGAGATACTCGGGGGAAGCTGTGGTGATGGTGGAAGAAACATCACGCACACAAAACACAACAACAACCGCTACATTTGCCCTCCGAACAACATCCGTAACGACGGGAGACCGATGGCCAACTGTAAAGGTGGAACCACTACTACACTGACGGACTAAGCTGACTAAGGACTATGATAATGGGGGTATGAAAGAAAACAAGCATGACGATCGGAGACACACAGTGATTGGCGGCTCCGGACTTTGCAGTAATGCCGAAGATACTCAGGGAAAACTCAAAAAAGGACTAAACCAAGAAGCAGGGTCTACATCATAACACTAAACCTGAGATGTACATAATAAGAGGGTACCCCCAGGACTACTCCTGGAGTCTCCACTAGCAATAGATGACACCTAGATTGCTCACAGTATGTGGTATCAAGGTAGCAAGTAGAGTGTGAGAGACATTCCCTACCCTGCAGTATAGTCTCCGGTCAAGACTGCTGGATTTCTCCATGTCTTTGCTGCAGTCTATGCTATGTAAATAATAATGATGCATCAGGAGAGCATCACAGGAGCAGCTAGAGAATTGACAGGAACCAGGGGTAGTGGACCCACTGGACCACCACGAACGATGACGTAAGCCAACACCTGGGAGTGGAATCTAAGTGCCACACGGTTTTCACCAGAGCCCGCCGCAAAGTGTGTTGGACTTGCTATGGTGTGGTACCACCAGGTTGTTCCACAGGTGCGACTAGCCCGCGGTGGCGGCCAAGGCGAGGTACATAATCTGAAGGCAGGCATGGAGTTGTGGTCAGGCAGAAGGTCAGGACAAGCAGCACAGGATCAGAGTCAGGGATGTAGCAGAAGGTCAGGGCTGGCAGCAAAGAAGCGTAGTCAGGATGGAGCAGGAACTGATATAGTTGATGTCATGAAGATTAAGACTCGTGTGGGGTTTAAAGGGTTTCCTGGGAATTTGAATACCTGTCCTTGGGATAGTTCATCATCACATGTAGATTGTGGTGTCTGATACTCGGCTCCTCTAATGATCAGTTGATCTCAGCCACCACCAATGCCTCAATGTAGAGAGGTATAGTAGATTGAGGTGGCAATGGTTAGCATTACAGCCTTGCAGCGCTGGGGTACTGGGTTCAAGTCCCAGGGTCAACATCTGCAAAGAGTTTGTATGTTCTCTCCATGTTTGTGTGGGTTTCCTCCGGGTCCTCCGGTTTCCTCCCACACTCCAAAACATACAGTTAGGTTGATTAGATTGTGAGCCCCATTGGGGGCAGGGACTGATTTGGCAAGCTCTGTGCAGCGCTGCGGAATCTGTGTGCACTATATAAATAAAGGAATTACTATGATTATAATTATGCCGACAGCTCCATCCAATGTGTAGTGGCCATGCTGGAGTATTGCAGCTCAAGTGAACACAATGAACCAATGGTTGAGATATTAATGTCAATGTCGGAGCAGAAAAAAACCTTCTCTTGTGCGCTTTTTAGACATTTTCATATCGGAGAGTCAAGATCTAAGAACAAACTCTATTAAACCTAAGTCACTCATTTCCTTGGCTGCGGTGTGATACATTGGGGCAGATTTACTTACCCGGTCCATTCGCGATCCAGCGGCGCGTTCTCTGCGCTGGATTCGGGTCCAGCCGGGATTCATTAAGGCAGTTCCTCCGCTGTCCACCAGGTGGCGCTACTGCGCTGAAAAGCATCGGAACGCACTGGAGTTCACCGGACTGAGTGAAGGTAAGTGCAAGCTCCGCGACAGATTTTTTTGTTTTAAATGCGGCGGCTTTTCCGAATCCGTCGGGTTTTCATTCGGCCACGCCCCCTGATTTCCGTCGCGTGCATGCCAGCGCCGATGCGCCACAATCCGATCGCGTGCGCCAAAATCCCGGGCAAATCAGGGGAAATCGGTGCAAATCGGAAATATTCGGGTAACATGTCAGGAAACAGCGAATCGGGCCCTTAGTAAATGACCCCCTATGTTTCACCTCTAGGGGAAACTGTAATGAGCATCAGTCTATATCAGTCAATGGCAATATCAGTGAGAGGTTAGGGAAATGGATTTCCATTGTGGGGCTCTGTAAAAGGAGAGAACCCCTTGAAATAACAATACAAGTCACCTGTTCTTTCATTGTCTTCTATAGACAGATTCATGGGAAAGAACCAACCCCCCCCCCCCCCCATCTTCTAAAACTGAACTTTGGATCCTATAACTTCCCATTTTCCTCCCAATCTCCCGTCATCTTGCAGTCGTTGCAGAAATGGCCTGAGCTCTCCGCACCTTTCTCTTGCAAAAGTCGCCTACTTTTACCTTCAAATCTGATGAAGTGTCAAAGTCATTTACCAGTAATGAGTTCTGCTGCAAATTTTATTTTGCTTGGAATTTAATTAATGGCCCAAAGACTTTCCATTGTGATTTGAGCAAATGAATAATAAATCAAGAAAGGAGATTTGTCAGGGAAGGAACATCTGTTTCTTACAAGCGTTACAACATGACTACAGCTTGGCTGTGCATTACCAAGACAAAGACAGTAGGAGTCCTTCCCCGCGCTCTTCTCTTCATTTATTGCTCCAATGAAGGTGAACGCAGAGCGCTGTAATGGGCCTCTCGTGTTAATAAAGCTTTGCGCTCCCTCGCTTCTCCCGCAGCCTCTTGCTTTTGGGCGCCCCTGTCCTTAGTACATGCTTTGTTGGTCAGCACCAGGAATTGTGCAGTGTCAGTTCTTTAGCGGATGATTAATATCAGAAAGACAAATTCATAACAAGAAACACCGGGAAATTACCGTCATATTACCTCGCACTGTCATCCCTTTTATGGGATTATAAAAGGGGGATGACGAGAGATGGGAAATGGGATAATAATTGGATGTGGTGAGAAGAAAGGGTGATGGTGGGGAAAAAATAGAGAGAAAGTGAGGAAGAGGGGGAAGGAAGGAAAGAAGGAAGGAAAGACAGTGAGGAAGAGGGGAAAGGAAGAGAGGGGAAAGGAAGGAGGGAGAGAGAGAGAGGAAGAATAGAAAGAAAGAAGGTGGGGGAGCGAGAAAATTAAAAGATAGAATCAGATGGAAAAATGGGAGGGAGAAAGCAACGAAAGGAAAGAAGAGGAAGGAGGAAAAAAGGAGGGAGAGAGGAAGTACGGAAAAAAGAGAGAGAAAGAGGAAGGAAGGGAGAGAGAGAGTCGTTTAGGGAGGAAAGGAGGAAGGATGGAAAGAAAGAAAGAACAAAGGAAAGAGCTAAGGAGGAAGGAAGGAAAGCGGGAAGGAAATTAAGAAAGTAAGAGGAGGAAGGAAATAGAGGTGGAGGAAGAAAATAAAGAGAGAATCATATTGATGGAGAAAGGAAGGGATGGGGAGAGAGCAGGGCCGGATTAAAGGAGGGGCTCCTGGGGCTCTAGCCCCAGGGCCCCCACCACTTTCACTTTTTAAGGGGCCCCCACCAGTTTCCAACTGTCTCTGTGTGCGATGCGCAGCGGCCCGTAACCGTCCGAATCACACATAGGGGTCTAGGATGTCAGCTGTGTCAGTGAGACACAGCTGCCATTGCTGGGAGAGTTCGCCGATGCACTGTTTTGGCCTAAAGAGTGAGGAAAAGCCTACAGTGTCGTGGGATCACTGGAAGGGAAAGTGAGGTAAGTATGAAGTTTATTATTTTGTGGCCATTTTCTACTGGCGGCTAAATTCTACAGGGGGCTGGTGGCTGTATACTACAGGCGGCTGGTGGCTGTATACTACAGGGGGCTGGTGACTGTATACTACAGGGGGCTGGTGGCTGTATACTACAGGGGGCTGGTGACTATATACTACAGGGGGCTGGTGGCTATATACTACAGGGGTCTGGCAGGCTATATACTACAGGGGTCTGGCAGCCTATATACTACAGGGGGCTTGCAGGCTACATACTACAGGGGGCTGGTGACTGTATACTACAGGGGGCTGGTGGCTGTATACTACAGGGTGCTGGTGACTGTATACTACAGGGGGCTGGTGGCTATATACTACAGGGGTCTGGCAGGCTATATATTACAGGGGTCTGGCAGGCTATATACTACAGGGGTCTGGCAGCCTATATACTACAGGGGGCTTGCAGGCTACATACTACAGGGGGCTGGAAGGCTATATACTACAGGGGGCTGGAAGGCTATATACTACAGGAGGCTGGCAGGCTATATACTTCCGAAAACATTGTTGGAAGGGCCCCCACTAGTTTGCGCCCAGGGGCCCCCACCACCCTTAATCCGGCCCTGGGAGAGAGAGAGATGAAGCAAGGAAGATAGGAACAGAGGGTATTAGGGAGGAAGAAAGGAAGTACAGGTGGGAGAAAAGAGAAGGATAAGGAAGTAAGGGAGGAAATTTAGGAAGACGGAAGAGAAAGTATGGAGGAGGTAGAAAAGTAAAGAGAGAATAAGATGGAGAATGGAAAAATGGGAGACAGGAAGCAAGCAAGGGAGGGAAAGAGGAAGAAAAGGAGGGAAGGGGAGAGGAAGGTAGGGAGGGATTTAGGGAGAGAGAGAAAGTGGATGGAAGGAAGAAATACAAAAACAAAGGAAGGAAATAGGGAGGAAGGAAAGTAGGAAGAAAGGAACGAAGGCAATAAGAAGGAAGGAAGGGAGGGAGAGAGAGAGAAAGAAAAGAAGGGTGGGAGACAGAACGGGTGAAAAGAAGGGAGGGGAAGAGGAAGAAAGGGTGGTAGGGAGTAGGGAGATAGAGAGGGAGCCAGAGGGGAAGAAGAAGGAAAGAAAGCAGGAAAGAGTGAAGGAAGGAAAGTGAGGAAGAAGGGGACAGAATGGAGGAGGAAGAAGGATGGTTAATAGAGAAAGTGAGGAAGAGAGGGAAGAAATAAAGGAAGGAAAGATAAAAATTAATGAACACGTAAAATACAAGGAAAGTGAGTGAGGTGAAAATGGGGACAGGGATGATAAATGTAGGAAACATGTATAAAATAAGAACTAATGTATCAAAAGCAGAAAAGTGCTAGGGGTAAGGACTGCAAAATGAAAAAGTAGAAAAGAGCTAAAAACAGAAATGGAAATATGAATAAAAATGTAATTTTGGATAGCAGGAGGGAAAGGAAATAAGGTGTTTGAAAGGAGAAGGAAGTGGGAAGGGAGGATGGAGGGAAAGAAGGAAGGAAGAGAAGTGGGAAGTAGAGGATCAGGATGCTGCGGCTTCTTATATTACACTGATAATTTCAGGAAATATTCTCTGCTGGCACAGAAAGGGTTAAGCAGCCTTAGGAGCGACGCTCTGCAGTGCAGCATATGAGCAGCTGTATACAGGGAGCCCCCGCATATCGCTCCGCGAATTTACACATGTAAAAAAAGCAGCTCCACAGACTTTATTTCCCTATTTATTGCTGGAACACATTGAGCCGCTATACGCAGAGGAGCCTTAAGTGGCCACAAGGTAGGTATAAATCGCCTTATGAAAATTGGCACGGCAGGGCTCACCACGGCCCCCGTGTAATGTTTGTAATGTATGCCGGGCATAAATTGGCGCTCAACTGATGCAGAGACGCCCAGACATTCCCTCTCACGTCTTCTCTGTACATTGTGCGGTAATGGGAAGTGATGCCGTATATAAACATAGGGAAGAGGATAACGGGGGCCGGGGGGGAGACAGGGGGGGAGCAACCAAATTCCTTTCCAGCTGTTTTCTCCACTGAATTATTGATCTGCTCATGTGGAATTAGGAAAGCAGGTTTTTTCTCTAAGGAGATGAGGCTCGATGAGATCTTCACTTTTAAACATCCTTGAGAGTAGTGAATTGGGTCATTAGATAATAACACCATAAAGGGGGGTTTCCCAAAATGAGTTTAAATATATGGACCCCGAAGATCACTAGAGGGGGAATCTCAGGTAGCCAATTTCTACCCACCACAATGTCACAGTGCCTTAAGATAGGACACTATGTATAATCTGCTCCTCTCCTCCTGCTCTATAACATGCTGCCTGCAGATAGGACACTGTGTACAATCTGCTCAGCTCCTCCTGCTCTATAACATGCTGTCTGCAGATAGGACACTGTGTACAATCTGCTCAGCTCCTCCTGCTCTATAATATGCGGCATGCAGATAGGACACTATGTATAATCTGCTCAGCCCCTCCTGCCCTATAACATGCTGCCTGCAGATAGGACACTAGGTACAATCTGCTCAGCTCCTCCTGCTCTATAACATGCTGCCTGCAGAAAGGACAGTATGTACAATCTGCTCAGCTCCTCCTGCTCTATAACATGCTGCCTGCAGATAGGGCACTATGTACAATCTGCTCAGCTCCTCCTGCTCTATAACATGCTGCCTGCAGATAGGACACTATGTACAATCTGCTCAGCTCCTCCTGCTCTATAACATGCTGCCTGCAGATAGGACACTATGTACAATCTACTCAGCTCCTCCTGCTCTATAACATGCTGCCTGCAGATAGGGCACTATGTACAATCTGCTCAGCTCCTCCTGCTCTATAACATGCTGCCTGCAGATAGGGCACTATGTACAATCTGCTCAGCTCCTCCTGCTCTATAACATGCTGCCTGCAGATAGGACAATATGTGCAACCTGCTCAGCTGCTCCTGCTCTATAACATGCTGCCTGCAGATAGGACACTATTAGAGATGAGCGAGCACTAAAATGCTCGGGTACTCGTTATTCGAGACAAACTTTTCCCGATGCTCGAGTGCTCGTCTCGAATAACGAACCCCATTGAAGTCAATGGGAGACTCGAGCATTTTTCAAGGGGACCAAGGCTCTGCACAGGGAAGCTTGGCCAAACACCTGGGAACCTCAGAAAAGGATGGAAACACCACGGAAATGGACAGGAAACAGCAGGGGCAGCATGCATGGATGCCTCTGAGGCTGCCTAATCGCACCATTATGCCAAAATTATGGGCAACAGCATGGCCATGACAGAGTGACAGAATGAAGCTAGATAGCATCTAAAACATGCAATAATTGACCCTGACACTATAGGGGACGGCATGCAGAGGCAGCGGCAGCAGGCTAGAGAGTGTCATGGCGACATACCCTAAATGGACTCAGGCTTCAAACCAATGGGTGGCAGAGAGGAACCAAAGGAGGTGAGCAAGAAGCGCTCAAATAATATCGGTACATGATAAAAGTTTGCCAGTATATTTTGTGGATTACACAGCAGGGTGGCGACAAAGTTAACATGGAAGCCATGAAAACAACCCAAAATTCTGCCTGACACAGCTCGTTTGATAAGGGGACCATGTATGGAGGCAGTGAACTAGTAGTAGATTAAAGGTGCTGCAGTTAAAACAATGTTAGTTGGATCTTGGGATGGAGCTGGCGCTCCGCTGCCAGGCGAGCTTTTGCCAATCCAAGCCCCTGTCTCTAGGCTACTCCCCAAACAGCACTTCTAAGAACCTTTTGTATAAGATCAAGTGTAGTAGCGTTCTTATAAGTTTAGGATATGGCGGGTGAGGGGAATGTAAACATCTGCGCAAGAAGCGCTGAAATAATATCCGTAAATGAAAAAAGTTTTCCAGTATATTTTGTGGCTTACACAGCAGGGTGGCGACAAAGTTAACAAGTTTGATGCGGAATGCCCTGTAATAGCTCTTGGGCGGTGTGCCTTTTATCACCTAGGCTCAGCAGTTTGAGCACCGCCTGCTGTCGCTTAGCGACGGCACTGCTGCTGTGCCTAGAGCTACCGACTGATGGCGCCATGCCCACGGATGGTAATTCGGAGGAGGAGGAGGAGGTGGAGGAGGGGTGGGAGGAGGAGGAGGCATAGTAGGCCTGAAACACCTGGACCGAGGTAGGCCCCGCAATCCTCTGCGTCGGCAGTATATGACCAGCCCCAGGGTCAGACTCGGTCCCAGCCTGCACCAAGTTAAGTGTAGTAGCGTTCTTATAAGTTTGGAATATGGCGGGTGAGGGGAATGTAAACAGATGCGCAAGAAGCGCTGAAATAATATCCGTAAATGGTAAAAGTTTGCCAGTATATTTTGAGGATTACACAGCAGGGTGGTGACAAAGTTAACAAGTTTGTTGTGGAAGCCATGAAAACAACCCAAAATTCTGCCTGACACAGCACGTTTGATAAGGGGACCATGTATGGAGGCAGTGAACTAGTAGTAGATTAAAGGTGCTGCAGTTAAAACTATGTTAGTTGGATCTTGGGATGGAGCTGGCGCTCCGCTGCCAGGCGAGCTTTCGCCAATCCAAGCCCCTGTCTCTAGGCTACTCCCCAAACAGCACTTCTAAGAACCTTTTGTATAAGATCAAGTGTAGTAGCGTTCTTATAAGTTTAGGATATGGCGGGTGAGGGGAATGTAAACAGATGCGCAAGAAGCGCTGAAATAATATCCGTAAATGGTAAAAGTTTGCCAGTGTATTTTGTGGATAACACAGCAGGGTGGCGACAAAGTTAACAACTTTGATGTGGAATCCATGAAAACAACCCAAATTTCGGCCTGACACACCTCGTTTGATAAAGGGACGATGTATGGAGGCAGCTATATGGACGACTTTTGGAGGTAGCAATGGAGACAACGTGTGGAGGCTGCTATGGAGACAATTCAATTTGGATAGTGCCTGTATGTGGCAGTTCAAAAAAGTTTTCAAACCAGAGGAGCAGGTAGGTGGCCCTCCATAAAAATGGAATAGATTGAGTGCCTGTATGTGGCAGTCCAAAAAAGTTTTCAAACCAGAGGAGCAGGTAGGTGGCCCTCCATAAAATGGAATAGATTGAGTGCCTGTATGTGGCAGTCCAAAAAAGTTTTCAAACCAGAGGAGCAGGTAGGTGGCCCTCCATAAAAATGGAATAGATTGAGTGCCTGTATGTGGCAGTCCAAAAAAGTTTTCAAACCAGAGGAGCAGGTAGGTGGCCCTCCATAAAAATGGAATAGATTGAGTGCCTGTATGTGGCAGTCCAAAAAAGTTTTCAAACCAGAGGAGCAGGTAGGTGGCCCTCCAGAAAAATGGAATAGATTGAGTGCCTGTATGTGGCAGTCCAAAAAAGTTTTCAAACCAGAGGAGCAGGTAGGTGGCCCTCCATAAAAATGGAATAGATTGAGTGCCTGTATGTGGCAGTCCAAAAAAGTTTTCAAACCAGAGGAGCAGGTAGGTGGCCCTCCATAAAAATGGAATAGATTGAGTGCCTGTATGTGGCAGTCCAAAAAAGTTTTCAAACCAGAGGAGCAGGTAGGTGGCCCTCCAGAAAAATTGAATAGATTGAGTGCCTGTATGTGGCACTCCCAAAAATTGTTTAAAACAGAGGACCGGGTCGGTGGCCCTCCATAAAAATTAAATGCATAAAGTACTATAGCTAGAGCCAGTGGGCCCTGTAAAAAAATAGCCAGTTTCCTCTGCTTTACTGTACAAAGAGGAGGAGAAGGAGGAAAATGAGGAGGAGGAGGAGTGGATAAATTATTCAGGTTGAGCTTCCTTCACCTGGTGGAGATTGGAAATTAGGAGAAATCCAGGCTTTATTCATCTTGATAAGCGTCAGCCTGTCAGCGCTGTCAGTCGACAGGCGTGTACGCTTATCGGTGATGATGCCACCAGCTGCACTGAAAACCCGCTCGGACAAGATGCTAGCGGCAGGGCAGGCAAGAACCTCCAAGGCGTACAGCGCCAGTTCGTGCCACATGTCCAGCTTTGAAACCCAGTAGTTGTAGGGAGCTGTGTGATCATTTAGGACGATGGTATGGTCAGCTACGTACTCCCTCACCATCTTTCTGTAAAGATCAGCCCTACTCTGCCGAGACTGGGGACAGGTGACAGTGTCTTGCTGGGGTGACATAAAGCTGGCAAAAGCCTTGTAAAGCGTACCCTTGCCAGTGCTGGACAAGCTGCCTGCTCGCCTACTCTCCCTCGCTACTTGTCCCGCAGAACTACGCACTCTGCCGCTAGCGCTGTCAGAAGGGAAATACTGTTTCAGCTTGTGCACCAGGGCCTGCTGGTATTCATGCATTCTCACACTCCTTTCCTCTCCAGGGATGAGAGTGGAAAGATTTTGCTTGTACCGTGGGTCCAGGAGAGTGAACACCCAGTAATCGGTGCTGGAATAAATTCTTTGAACGCGAGGGTCACGGGATAGGCAGCCTAGCATGAAATCTGCCATATGCGCCAGAGTACCAACGCGTAAGAATTCACTCCCCTCACTGGCCTGACTGTCCATTTCCTCCTCCTCCAACTCCTCCAACTCCTCTTCTTCTGCCCATACACGCTCAACAGTGAAGGACTCAACAATGGTCCCCTCTTGTGTCTCGCCAACATTCTCCTCCTCTTCCTCCTCATCCTCCTCCACCTCCTCCGATATGCGCTGAGAAACAGACCTAAGGGTGCTTTGGCTATCAACAAGGGAATCTTCTTCCCCCGTCTCTTGTGAGGAGCGCAAAGCTTCCGACTTCATGCTGATCAGAGAGTTTTTCAACAGGCCAAGCAGCGGGATGGTGAGGCTGATGATGGCGGCATCGCCACTGACCATCTGTGTTGACTCCTCAAAGTTACTCAGCACCTGACAGATATCAGACATCCACGTCCACTCCTCATTGTAGACTTGAGGAAGCTGACTGACCTGACTACCAGTTCTGGTGGAAGTTGGCATCTGGCAGTCTACAATCGCTCGGCGCTGCTGGTAAACTCTGGATAACATGGTCAGTGTTGAATTCCACCTCGTGGGCACGTCGCACAACAGTCGGTGAGCGGGCAGTTGGAGGCGGCGCTGCGCTGCCCTGAGAGTGGCAGCATCTGTGCTGGACTTCCTGAAATGCGCACAGATGCGGCGCACCTTCGTGAGCAAATCAGACAGATTGGGGTATGTCTTGAGGAAACGCTGAACTATCAGATTTAACACATGGGCCAGGCATGGCACATGTGTCAGTCTGCCGAGTTGCAGAGCCGCCACCAGGTTACGGCCGTTGTCACACACAACCATGCCTGGCTTCAGGTTCAGCGGTGCCAGCCACAGATCAGTGCGCCGTGAAGCCCTGTAATAGTTCTTGGGCGGTGTGCCTTTTATCGCCTAGGCTCAGCAGTTTCAGCACCGCCTGCTGTCGCTTAGCGACTGCACTGCTGCTTTGCCTAGAGCTACCGACTGATGGCGCCATGCCCACGGATGGTCGTTCGGAGGAGGAGGTGGAGGAGGGGTGGGAGGAGGAGGAGGCATAGTAGGCCTGAAACACCTGGACCGAGGTAGGCCCCGCAATCCTCGGCGTCGGCAGTATATGACCAGCCGCAGGGTCAGACTCGGTCCCAGCCTCCACCAAGTTAACCCAATGTGCCGTCAGCGATATATAGTGGCCCTGCCCGGCAGCACTCGTCCACGTGTCCGTGGTCAGGTGGACCTTGTCAGAAACGGCGTTGGTCAGGGCACGGATTATGTTGTCTGACACGTGCTGGTGCAGGGCTGGGACGGCACATCGGGAAAAGTAGTGGCGGCTGGGGACCGAATACCGAGGGGCGGCCGCCGCCATGAGGCTGCGAAAGGCCTCGGTCTCTACTAGCCTATAGGGCAGCATCTCCAGGCTTAGCAATCTGGAGATGTGCACATTAAGGGCTTGGGCGTGCGGGTGGGTTGCACTATATTTGCGTTTCCGCTCCAGCGTCTGGGGTATGGAGAGCTGAACGCTGGTGGATGCTGTGGAGGATCGTGGAGGCGACGATGGGGTTTTTGTGGCAGGGTCCTGGGCAGGGGGCTGACTATCAGCTGACACAGGGGAAGGAGCAGTGGTGTGCACGGCCGGAGGTGAACGCGCTTGTTGCCACTGAGTGGGGTGTTTAGCATTCATATGCCTGCGCATACTGGTGGTAGTTAAGCTAGTAGTGGTGGAACCCCTGCTGATCCTGGTTTGGCAAATGTGGCACACCACAGTCCGTCGGTCATCCGGTGTTTCCTTAAAGAACCTCCAGACTTCTGAAAATCTAGCCCTCGCCGCAGGAGCCCTCGCCACGGGAGCTTCACTAGTTGACACATTTGGCGCTGATGCACCAGCTCTGGCCCTGCCTCTCCGTCTGGCCCCACCACTGCCTCTTCCAACCTGTTCTGGTCGAGGACTCTCCTCCGTCTCAGAAGCACTGTGTTCACCCGGCCTCTCAACCCAGCTTGGGTCTGTCACCTCATCATCCTCCGATCCCACAGTCTGCTCCCCCCTCGGACTTCCTGCCCTGACAACAACTTCCCCACTGTCTGACAACCGTGTCTCCTCATCGTCGGACACCTCTTTACACACTTCTTCCACTACGTCAAGAAGGTCATCATCACCCACAGACTGCGACTGGTGGAAAACCTGGGCATCGGAAAATTGCTCATCAGCAACCGGACAAGTGGTTTGTGACTGTGGGAAGGGTCCAGAAAACAGTTCCTCAGAGTATGCCGGTTCAAATGGCAAATTTTGCTGGGAGGGGGCAGACTGGGGGGGGAGGAGGCTGAGGTGCAGGAGCTGGAGGAGTGCCGATTTCGGTGACATGGGTGGACTGCGTGGAAGACTGACTGGTGGACAAATTGCTCGAAGCATTGTCGGCAATCCACGACATCACCTGTTCGCACTGTTCTGGCCTCAACAGTGCTCTACCACGAGTCCCAGTAACTTCAGACATGAACCTAGGGAGTGTAGCTCTGCGGCGTTCCCCTGCTCCCTCATCAGCAGGTGGTGTCTCACCCCGCCCAGGACCACGGCCTCTGACCCCTGCAGTAGTTGGACGCCCACGTCCCCGCCCTCGTCCTCTACCCCTAGCCCTCGGGTTAAACATTTTGAAAATGAGAGTTATAACTTTAATTTTTTTTTTACCTTTTTTTGTGTTTTTTTTTTTTTTGTGTGTTTTTTAGTTTTTAAAACCAAACGATGCTATCCTATTGCTATGGCTATTTTCTAGCCAAGTATGAAAGCACACTACTATGCCAGATGAGATGACGCTGAGTTATGAAAAAAATAAACGTAAAATAAAAAAGGAAATGGCAGACTGTGCCTAATTGAAATCCAACCCCGGGCCCTAATAAATTTTCCCACTTCGGTCTTTGCGATGGATATGTGCGTCACTAAGTGCAAAACACAGTGGTCGCAAGTCTCACTCCAAATTGCTCACAATTTGCTAGTAGATGCACTGCAGCAAGTACAGCCACCAGCAGATCAACCAGAAATCAAATATATATAACGCTACTGTAGGCGTAAGTAAGCCGTTTGGATTCTCCTATGGCTATTTTCTAGCCAAGTATTAAAGCACACTACTATGCCAGATGAGATGACGCTGAGTTATGAAAAAAATAAACGTAAAATAAAAAAGGAAATGGCAGACTGTGCCTAATTGAAATCCAACCCCGGGCCCTAATAAATTTTCCCACTTCGGTCTTTGCGATGGATATGTGCGTCACTAAGCGCAAAACACAGTGGTCGCAAGTCTCACTCCAAATTGCTCACAATTTGCTAGTAGATGCACTGCAACAACTACAGCCACCAGCAGATCAACCAGAAATCAAATATATATAACGCTACTGTAGGCGTAAGTAAGCCGTTTGGATTCTCCTATGGCTATTTTCTAGCCAAGTATTAAAGCACACTACTATGCCAGATGAGATGACGCTGAGTTATGAAAAAAATAAACGTAAAATAAAAAGAAACTGGCAGACTGTGCCTAATTGAAATCAAACCCCTAATAAATTTTCCCACTTTGGTGTTTGAGGTGGATATGTGTGTCACTAAGAGCTAAACACAACGGTAGCAAGTCCCCCTGCTAATTCCTCACAATATGGTACTAGCTGCACTACTAGTGCCAGCAAGCCCAGCCACAAGCAAATAAAAAAAAAAGGATAACGTTATTGTAGCCCTAAGAAGGGCTGTTGGGTTCTTGTAGAATCACTCCTGCCTAACAGTAAGCTAATAGAACACCCTAACGCTTTCCCTGACCAGCAGCAGCTCTCTCCCTAGCGGCATCCAGACACAGAATGATCCGAGCAGCGCGGGCAGCGGCTAGTCTATCCCAGGGTCACCTGATCTGGCCAGCCAACCACTGCTATCGACGTGTAAGGGTACCACGTCATGCTGGGTGGAGTGCAGAGTCTCCTGGCTTGTGATTGGCTCTGTTTCTGGCCGCCAAAAAGCAAAACGGCGGGAGCTGCCATTTTCTCGAGCGGGCGAAATACTCGTCCGAGCAACGAGCAGTTACGAGTACCCTAATGCTCGATCGAGCATCAAGCTCGGACGAGTATGTTCGCTCATCTCTAGACACTATGTATAATCTGCTCAGCTGCTCCTGCTCTATAACACAGTACTTGGTATTTTAGCATAAGGGTATTTGCTGGCTGCAGCATTTGGTACTTTGCACTATATTGCATGGCCTGGTAGGTAGTAGTGCAGATGTGAGAGTATGAATCCTTGTGCCATTATTGATAAATCTCTATTTTGCAGAATTTTTGCCATGTTCCTTGGCTATAAAGGATATTACAGCAGGTTCTCCTCTGACCCAGAGGCTTCTGTCTGGATTTAGTGTGAGCGATGGGTCATATGAGGACTGATCAACTTGGGTTTAAATGTAATTGAAAAGAAAACACTTTTTTTTAATGAATTTAGCTTGAGATATGCATGAGCAGAACCTAAAGAGAACCTGTCACCAAGCGCAAAAGTTGGATGACAGATATCATGCGATTGCTGCTGCGCCGCCGCTGTATTCGTTTTTTTAATCTTTCAAAATCCTTTAAAGGGAACCTACCACCACGAATCTACCTATAAAGGTAGATTGGGTGGTAGGTGGATAAATAGGCCTTTTAAGGGCTAATCCTCACGTCCACACACAGTTTCGATAACTTTTATTATCTTTATATTCAAATTTCCTTATGCGGCTACTGGGGCGTGGTTACACGAGGCGGCTACTCCACGCCCCGGTAGCCTCTTTTCCCCTCCTACTCACCATCTTCGGCCCTCGTCCGGCGATCCTGCATTCTGCGCATGCGCAGAACAGCAGGCCCGTGCCTGTTCAGCTCCGGCTTCGGAGCAGTGACCGCGCAAGCGCGGTCCTGCTGTTCTGCGCATGCGCAGACTGCAGGAACGCCGGACAAGGGCCGAAGATGGTGAGTAGGAGGGGAAAAGAGGCTACCGGGGCGTGGAGTAGCCGCCTCGTGTAACCACGCCCCAGTAGCCGCATAAGGAAATTTGAATATAAAGATAATAAAAGTTATCGAAACCGTGTGTGGACGTGAGGATTAGCCCTTAAAAAGGCCTATTTATCCACCTACCACCCAATCTACCTTTATAGGTAGATTCGTGGTGGTAGGTGCCCTTTAATCTGTTTAAAATCTACAGCTTGTGGAGTCTCCATGTGAATTAGGGTATATTAGCCAAGGGGGATGGTAACCTCTCATTTCCTCTGGGGGCGTGTTTCTGTTTGCTTTGTGAAATCACAGGTTATCTCCCTCTTGACTAACATAGGCTTAATCACATGTACATTTCCAGGTGCCATATATATGTCTATGTTATATCTATATGTGGACAGGTTTTCAAAGGTCAAGATTTCATCCACTGCTGTCATGGTCCATGAGCGACCCACTGGTGATGTCATGGGAAGCAATGGTCCTCAAGAAAATGTTTGCTATGTGGCGGCACTTAAAGAGTAAGCACCGGGTGCTACTGGTTGGGGTGTGCATTTGGGTTCATTACCTGAACAGAATTTTAAGGTTTGGGGTTGGAAACTTTGGAACCAAACCTGAACATGTCTGCTCACCCCTATCCTTCAGCTGTAGAACCACTGCAGTTTCCAAGCAGTTTGGCTTTGGAACACTCCCCAGTGTCGAACTAGCCCACCAGAGTGCCAGAGGATCCTCCGGTGGGCCCTGGCTCAACCCAATACTGAACCCCAGAGGTCCATCAGAAAACAACACAATTTGGAGGCTGCTAGAGTATATTTCCTGGGGGATAATGAAGAGTGGGCCCCTAAATTGATTTTCTCTGGAGGGCTTAAGGAAACCCAGTCCGACACTGACACTCCCTATGTACAAGGATGTAGTCTTTGCCACTGGGAGACCACCAGGTCATCTGGTGGTGGTAATTGGCCTTGGAACTAGAGACACCGGTGTGAAGCTCCAGGGGGAACACAATGGAGACATCTGGGATAAGCTGAGGTTATAGTTGATAGAGTACATGGGTAGCCGATGATCGGTCTGTAGTTCAGGACAGGCACTGCAAGACAAGCCAGGGTCAACACAGGGGAATCAGGAGGAACAAATCTCTGAAAGGCAGGGACATGGGTAACAAAATGCAGAAACCATTGATGTCACAGCTTTATGTCCCCATTACAATTGACTGCTCAGGGGCTTTCCAAATAAGTTGGGAAACCCCTTTAAAGGAAACCTACCATTTGATTTGATGCATTATGAAGCAAACATACATTGAGAATGCTGTAGGTACACTGATGCAGGATCATATCTTGGTTAATCTTAGTTTTGCTGATAAAACAGATATAACATTATGATAATGAAGCTCTTCCTCTTCTATGGCTGCTTCAGCGCTTCTTGTAGCAGGTGAGTTTTTCTCTGCAGGAGATGATAATGCAATCACTTTCTGCCTGCCAGACAGAATAATCAATTGCTGCACCATCCCCCAGCTGTTGTGTATGAGTGATCCAGCTCAGGTTGATTAGTGCTTGACTAACCTCCATTTGTAATTTCAAACTCCCGCGTGTTTATCTTTGCAGTCGTGTTGTCCCAGCTTTCCCAAGGTCCTGAATGGTATAATTGTTTATTCAGCAAAACCACTCAGCTCAGGGATTAACCAAGATATGATCCTGCATCAGTGTAGCTACAGCATTCTCAAGGTATGTTTTCTTCATACTGCATCAAATCAAATGGTAGGTTTCCTTTAACCCCATAGCGCAATAAAACGTACCCTTACGTCTTGCTGCGCATGGGGGAGTATGAAGAGGGCTCATGGGCTGAGCCCTCTTTATACTCACCGGGCATTTGCTTCATAATGAAGCAAACGCCCGTCGCTAACACCCGCAATCGGTGCTTGATCGCTTGGGCGCCGCCATCTTGGCTCCGATCGTTACTCCCCGTGACATCACCGGGGAGCGGCAATCCGTTGTCATGACAGCCTCGGATCACACAAAGATCTGAGGCTGTCATGATCTAGGCTATCTATTACAATGTGCGATTTGCACATTGTAATAGATGGTATGCAAAATCCCCATATACTGCCATACTGTAGTATGGCAGTAAATGATAGGATCAATCAGACAACCTAGGGTTAAAGTACCCTAGGGAGTCTGAAAAATAGTAAAAAAAATAAATAAAAAAAAGTAAAAAAAAAAATTATATTAAAAAAACATAAAAATTCAAATCACCCCCCTTTCCCTAGAACTGATATAAATATAAATAAACAGTAAAAATCCTAAACACATTAGGTATCACTGCGTCCGAAAATGCCCGATCTATCAAAATATAATAACCATTTTTCACTGCGTTTTACCCAGTAGCGGAAAATAGCGCCCAAAGTCGCAAATTGAAATTGAAAGGTCGCACAGTCCTAAAAAATAAAAGCGTTGAAAACATAACAATCAAAAGTCGCAAAAAATGACACCACCCACAGCTCTGTACACTAAAGTATGAAAAAGTTATTAGCGCAAGAACACTGTAAAATTAAGATTTTTTTTCTGTACAGGAGGTTTTAATTTTTGTAAATGTATGAAAACATTATAAAACCCATACAAATTTAGTATCCCCATGATCGTATTGACCCAATGAATGAAGTAGACATGTCATTTGGGGCGCACAGTGAAAGCTGTAAAAACCAAGCCCACAAGAAATGGCGCAAATGTGGTTTTTCATCATTTTCACTGCATTTAGAATTTTTTTCCCGCTTCCCAGTACACGGCATGGAATATTTAATACCATCACTACGAAGTGCAATTTGTTACGCAGAAAATAAGACATCACACAGCTCTGTACATGGAAAAATAAAAAAAGTTATAGATTTTTGAAGGTGGGGAGTGAAAAATAAAAACGCAAACACGAAAAAGGGCCTGGTCCTTAAGGGGTTAAAGGGGTTTCCCAACTTATTTGGAAAGCCCCTGAGCAGTCAGTTGTAATGGGGACATAAAGCTGTCACATCAATGTTCTAGCTTAATTGACTGCTGCAGTGATCCCGCGGTTGTCAATGGGGGTCATTTACTAAGGGCCCGATACGCGTTTTCCCGACGTGTTACCCGAATATTTCTGATTTGGCATGCACGCAACAGAAATCGGAGGGCATGGCCGAACGAAAACCCGATGGATTCGGAAAAACCGCCGCATTTAAAAAACAAAAAGTGTCGCGGAGCTTGCACTTACCTTCACCAGGAATAGGCCGGTGTACTTGATTGCATTTCAGCAGACTTCAGCGCAGCAGCGCCACCTGGTGGACATCGGAGGAACTACCTTAGTGAATCCCGGCCGGACCCGAATCCACCGCAGAGAACACGCTGCTGGATCGCGAATGGACCGGGTAAGTAAATCTGCCCCAATGGGTGGACCCATTCCTATTCTTGGTTCCTTTTAGATTCTAGGGTAGAATATTTAAGTTCATGAAGATCAATGTCAGTTTGGTCATTTGGCAAGAAGCCGCCCTGGCCCCATGCACCATCGTACAGACTCCATACACGAGCCCCAAATGTGATTCCGGAAGATAACAAGTTTTGGGGACTGATTCCGAACTTTGTTCTCGTACATTATAAAATTACCAAGATAAAGTCCCGTTCGCTCTTTACTCTGCGAAATATTCTCATTTAACAGCTTTCCAGGAGAACAAGAATTTGTTCCAGTTCTTGGTTTAAATGTTTATGCTAATTGCTATTTATTGGCCCAGATGCAAATCATCGGCCGGCCAAAGTGAAATTTTATGACGATCAAACTCCCCCTTTTGAGCAAATTGAAAAAGTGAAACAAGTAGGGGGTGAAATGAGCCGGAGATGGTCTTAATGGCCGCCTTTTAATAGGGAAGATGAAATTAAGACTGATTTACGTGGCCGACTCCCCCTGTTTTCTCTTATCAGCTCATTTGGCAGGAAAAATGGAAAAGTAATTGTTCTACTTTCAGTCTTCGCTTCCAACCATTATTTATTGGGTGAAATTAATCGCTGTTTATACTTTATTCACACAGAATCTGCTCCATCAGCAATAAGAACCCCCATAGAGCGCAACCCGGTCCCGTACAAATGAGTCGGCAGCCGTCGCGGATGCTGATGAGCCGTGCCTTAATTTTCTGGGCTGTGGGAGTTAATGAAGACTCCCTCGGAAGGTGGACATATTTGTATTTCTACTACATTAATAACATGGGCCTGATGAGTTTCTTCTTTAGTGTGTAAATTGTTTGTTATAAGGTTTTCGCGTGGCTATCATAAATGTGGAGGACCTGGAAGCCCTGCTCTTCTATTCAAGGGGTTTTCCAGGACTCTGATAATTATAATGTGTCCTTAGGTAAGAAAATCGGCATCTGTTAGTAAAAGAGTACACCACATCCAAGTACAGCACCATTTGAATGGTTGTGGTCATATCAGGTACTGCAGCCAAGACGCATCTGCTTGAATGCCAATTACAGTAGGAGGATCAGTGGGTTCCTGACCTACAATGGTCGTCAAATGTAGGTGTTTGTAGAACATTTCCAGAGCCCCTTTAGAGAACAGCTACACTCACCGGCCACTTTATTAGGTACACCTGTCCTACTGCTCGTTAACACTTAATTTCTAATCAGCCAATCACATGGCGGCAACTCAGTGCATTTAGGCATGCAGACATGGTCAAGACAATCTCCTGCAGTTCAGACCGAGCATCAGTATGGGGAAGAAAGGTGATTTGAGGCCTTTGAACGTGGCATGGTTGTTGGTGCCAGAAGGACTGGTCTGAGTATTTCAGAAACTGCTGATCTACTGGGATTTTCACGCACAACCATCTCGCGGGTTTACAGAGAATGGTCCGAAAAAGAAAAAACATCCAGTGAGCGGCAGTACTGTGGGTGGAAATGACTTGTTGATGCCAGAGGTCAGAGGAGAATGGGCAGACTGGTTCGAGCTGATAGAAAGGCAACAGTTACTCAAATCGCCACGCGTTACAACTAAGGTAGGCAGAAGAGCATCTCTGAACGCACAGTACGTCGAACTGTGAGGCAGATGGGCTACAGCAGCAGAAGACCACACCGGGTGCCACTCCTTTCAGCTAAGAACAGGAAACTGAGGCTACAATTTGCACAAGCTCATTGAAATTGGACAGTAGATGATTGGAAAAAACGTTGCCTGGTCTGATGAGTCTCGATTTCTGCTGCGACATTCGGATGGTAGGGTCAGAATTTGGCGTCAACAACATGAAAGCATGGATCCATCCTGCCTTGTATCAGCGGGTCAGGCTGGTGGTGGTGGTGTCATGGTGTGGGGAATATTTTCTTGGTACTCTTTGGGCCCCTTGGTACCAATTGAGCATCGTTGCAATGCCACAGCCTACCTGAGTATTGTTGCTGACCATGTCCATCCCTTTATGAGCACAATGTACCCTGTAACATCTGATGGCTACTTTCAGCAGGATAATGCGCCATGTCATAAAGCTGGAATCATCTCAGACTGGTTTCTTGAACATGACAATGAGGTCACTGGACACAAATGGCTCCACAGTCACCAGATCTTAATCCAATAGAGCATCTTTGGGATGTGGTGGAACGGGAGATTCGCATCATGGATGTGCAGCCGACAAATCTGCGGCAACTGTGTGATGCCATCATGTCAATATGGACCAAAATCTCTGAGGAGCTTCCAGCACCTTGTTGTATCTATGCCACGAAGAATTGAGGCAGTTCTGAAGGCAAAAGGGGGTCCAACCCGTTACTAGCATGGTGTACCTAATAAAGTGGCCGGTGAGTGTATATATATATATATTTATATATATATATATATATATATATATATATATATATACATATATATATATAAAATTAATTAGTATATACTAATTAATTTTACCATTGACCTACACCTACTTCAACCAGTCTTAGTTATATTCTTTATCTATCCCTCAGTTTCACAATAGGATTAATAGACATGTTCCAGATTTTTTTATACCTTATTTAGACTCCTCATGGGTGGGCCCAAAGCAGTCCAATGAGAATAAGTAAACCCTTTGTTACTGTAGCACCTCCCCCTAGGAATACTTTGCTCCAGTTTCAGCCCATTTTTGCAGTACAATCTAAAACTTTATTATGACTATTCTATATTTTTTCTACCCAATTAATACATTTTGTACAACTTTAATTACTGTTTTAAATTTTGCTTTATGATTAAAAAGTAAAAATGATATAAGCTTAGTCTTAGGAATTTGAAAAGGCTTCTCATTAGCTTTCTTAATCATAAGAGTTCACTGAGATAATTTACGAGCGACCATTAATGTAGCGGTTGTAATAACTAAATTTCGCCTTGGCCTTTGCTGACCACATTTTTACACCTAAATTTTATAATTGACAGAGATACACTCTTATGTTCCTCTTTCTCAAGAATGCTTTGTCTTCTTCCAAGAAAGAGACATTAAAGTTAATAGTAAGTGTTTAAGGAACAAAGTGATCTCAGCCCAATGCGTCATTTTTTTGGAATGTTTCATTGTCTTTATTAAGCAAACGCTAGAGACCGGTTTTATCCTTGTAGATAGCTAATTTGCATACTGTTCCCTGGAATCACCTATAATATAAATACCTGCTGGATATCCTCAATATCCACAACTCTAGTAGTCAAAATGAAGCAAAAACTAAGTAACCATACTCCTAAATCAGGGTGGCCCCCAATGCATATCTTTTCCCTGAATAGCAGAGCAGGAAGTCAGGAAGCTTTAAATTGTATTGACATCCTGTGGGTGCTGATACAGTTTATATTAGCATCCCAGTTCTCCCAGTTCCTTAAAAGACATCTACCATTAGATTTACTGATGGTATATGAGCCCACCAAATGCGGAACTAGGAAAGACAGGGCCCCCTAGCAGGCTACTTCATGGGGCCCCCCTTCCCACTTAAAAAATATACATATAAGTCTACTCACACATGCGAGTTACAATCAAATAAATACACTCATGTGCATATACACATACATACAGTGCCATATGCAACATACTCACATACAGTGTATAACGACACCATATACACATCACAGATACTGCATATATACATCACAGTATATGTTTAATACATATTATGCTAGACATTTGCAGTACATTATAGATACAGTATAATGGTGCACATCCTCCATTCTTTATTGTGTCAGGTCGGATGACGGGGCCCCCTGACACTGTGGGCCCCATAGCGGATGCTATGGCTGCTACCGCTGTAGTTACGCCCCTGACCTTCATACTTTTAAACCAACTGATTTTGTCTGCATCCTACCACCGTGTGAGACCAACCTGATCTCTGAGGCTCCAAAAGGGGTGTATTAAGACTGCCATGGGCCCGGGGCTGTATGGATCTTATAGCTCCTACAAGTCTGGAATCACTTCCTACATCTGGTGCTAGAATCAGCTGTGGTTTCGGGACCTTTGGAGGACCTTCAAAGGTCCTGACATGTGTATTGAGAGCAGGAACAGATGTACAAGGGTTTCATGGGTGAAGGTCTTTCTTAGTATAATTTGGTGGATGGTTTGGTGGCCCTGGGTCGCTTTTTATGCTTGGGCCCAGGGCTACCACCCAAATGGCCTATATTTTGATCCACTACTGGGCCTCTAGCAATCACATGGGTTGCAATATGGGCAAAACCATCTTTACTAAGGCTACATTCACACGGCTGTATGGGGGACGTATATACGTCGCCTCTAGACGGTAATGGGTGCACGGCGCCGTACGGGAGCGGTACAGTGCCGTCCCGTAGCCGGGAGCAAGATAGGACATGTCCTATCTTTCTCTGGAATACAGGGCCATGTGCCATACATCGCTGCATGCAGCACCGACGTGTGCCCGACGTGCTACGGTAAGGCGGGCACAACGTCATGTGAATGTAGCCTTATAGTGTACGAGGACATACAAAGAACATATTTTTGTGGCACCTGCGCATTCTCACTTTGCGGTTCACAGTGGCCACAGTCGTTCTGTGGCTGCCAATACTTCCGGGTCATCTGGGAGTGTGAGAAAACTGATCCGAAGCTGCAACGCTTGAACGTGAAGCCTAAACAAGGTAAGTATGCTTCATATTTTTCCTACCCCTTGTTGTGGGACCCCAGGAGTTTTCTGAGAAAGCTGGAAATCCTCTTTAATACTACCCCTCCCTCCGTTTTGTACTTCCTCGTCCAGTGATGCCGTCCCAACACTGGGGTTACCAAGGGTCCCCGTTATAGTCAGTGGTTGAATGCGGTAATGACACCCCTTACGACACTTACGGTACATAGTAAATGAGCTGCGGTGGAAGAGCGAGAAGAACCAGAAAGGAAACAGCAGACGAGGCACAAGATGAATAATATGGAAATATTTTAGAATTTTTTCTAAGCATTCTCTAATATATTTTTGTCTACTCAAAATTCCCCGTTTATTTTTTAATAACATAAATTTTTCTACTATTTTTTATGTTGATTTTTAACCCAATGCTTTATCTGGTTGACTCGCTATTGTACTGCTATGGCTTTTATTTTTCACAGACCTACTTTTGCCCTAGTAGACTTGTACTTGACATTGCCCTTGTGTAGCGTGGACTGAACAGAAGTATCTCCCGGCCCCCCAAGCTCCCTTTAATAATTGTCATCCAATCTATGAAAAATGACTATACATATTAAAAATCCATCAGCCCACGAGTACTAATGGGAGTAGGACCCATGGCGGTGAAGCTTCTACTGCTCCGGTTTTCGAGCCTGTGATGATACAAGGTTTACGTGACCTATGATAATGAACGCGGCAAATATTCATTAAAGGAGACAAATGACGCTTGGGGAAGATTAGAGAGGATTTCCTTTAAAAAATTAATTATTGACCCATTTATTATTATTTTTATTATTACTATAATTATTATTATTAGGGGGTATTTTAGCTTTTATTTAAAGCTATGTCTAGGGTGGGTTCTGACATGTCCTGCTGTATGTCCTGCTGCATGTCATGTGTCCTGCACTTTGTTATGTGTAATGTACAATCTATGATTTGGCTGGAAACGCCCCTTTAATTTAAAGGTATACTCCTGATAAATTTAATGCATTATTTGAAGGAAACCTACAAAGAGTAACCTACCATCAGAAAAAGATCTATTGGTAGCCTCCTCCTTCCTGCTTCTGCCTTTTTAGTAGATCTACTGTGTTGGGTGCCCATTTGGGAATTATTGAGCCTGTCGTAATAAATTCCCCCAAATTGGGTCTATTTTTTGCCTCAATTTTAAGTTGTCTAGCTCCTACCTAATCCATAAAACCTACACTAAGCATTAGAGGAAACCTACCATGAGGAATCTGCTATCAGAAGTAGATCTGATGGTAGATTCCTCCCGCTGCCTTTTCCCTAATTTGTAATTTAATAATCCTGGAACCTAAATTGTTAAAAAACTTTATCTTAGTATTATGTAAATTAACTGCAGAGGCTTCTGGGGCGTGGAGTAGCCTTAGTACGCAGTGCCCGCCCAGGCTAGTACACACCCCAGTAGCCTCTGCACTTAATTTACATAATACTAAAATAAAGTTTTAGGTACCAGGATTATTAAATTACAGATTAGGGAAGAGGCAAACAGAAGGAATCTACCATCAGATCTACATCTGACAGTACAATCCTCATGGTAGGTTTCCTTTAATGCTTAGGGTAGGTCTTAGGGATTAAGAAGGGGCTAGAAATCTAAAAATTGACCCAATTGGGGAATTCTTTAAGACTGGTGACAGGCTCAATAATGCCCAAACAGCGCCCAACCCAACAGATTTACTAAGGTTCCGACCTCTTAGTAAATTGGGCACAGGACCTGTGCAGAAGAATGAAATTTGGGCCAGGTCAGACTCGGCAAAGATTTTTCAACTACAATCTATGCCAGTAAATTTGGCTTAATCTTTGCCCTAACAAACCCAATATTCAGAATAGTGATGTGAGGAATGTGAAAGCAGGAAAAAAAATTACCATTTCCGTGCCCCAGGAATTACCACTTTTTCATGGATTCAGGTGCAGGTTAAATTAAATTGAATGGCCCAGAGCCCTGCCACATCCACTTTTCGGGAAATTTCTGTGAAATGCATAAAAGGGAGAAAAGTCTCCATTTCTGGGGAGTAGAATGAGAATTGCAATATTTTTATGCCTTGTACACCGGGATCCGGTTGCAGTCTAGGGTAAATTCAGTGGGTCAGATCATCCCCACCCTGGTCCGACCCGGTCATGTCAACTTTTCAAAAAAGTGGTGTAAGGGGGGCGAAAGGGCAAAGTTCATATCTGGACCATGCCCCAGGAATTGGGATTTTTTTTCATCCCTTGTTCACCCGAAAACTGGCGAACATGATGCCCCCCAATGAGATACAAGACAAACTTTTCGACTTTGGGATGGAGGATGGGCAGGAAATAATATAATATTTTATAAATAATATATAATTTTTTTTAAAGAAATAATTATTTGGTGCATTTTTAAATTATACTGACATTTACAAAAGAAATAGATAATTCTTGCATTCATTTCTATCAAAACTTTTGCAATAAAAGTCGAAAAATAAATACAATGGGGCTCATTTACTAAGGATCCGAATCGTGCACTTTCGTCAAGTTTATCCGACGATTTCCGATTTGTGCCGAACTGGCGCACGCAATTTTGGCGCATGCGATCGGATTTTGGCGCATCGGCGCCGGCTTTCACGCGAAAGAAATTGGGGGCGTGGCCGTCAGACAACCCGACAGGTTTGGAAAAAAACATGGAATTTAAAAAACAATTTGTGCCGCAAGATAAGCACTTACATGCACTATGACTAAGAAGGTGAACTCCGACGGACCTCGGTGCAGCAGCGACACCTGGTGGGTATCGGGCGCACGGACCTTAGTGAATTCCGGCAGACCCGAATCAGCGTCGGACAACTTGCCGCGGGACTGCTGAGACAGAAGAGGACCTATGGGGGATGTCGGAAAGATGAGTACAGTGTTATTTTTTTTCCTACTACAGGGGTTGGGTAGGCTATTTGCTACAGGGGTTGGGCAGGCTGTATGCTACAGGGGCTGGGCAGGCTGTATGCTACAGGGGCTGGGCAGGCTGTATGCTACAGGGGCTGGCAGACTATATACTGGGAGGCTGTAACCAATGCATTTCCCACCCTCGGCTTATACTCGAGTCAATAGGTTTTCCCAGTTTTTTGTGTTGAAATTAGGGGTTTCGGCTTATACTCGGGTCGGCTTATACTCGAGTATATACGGTAATAGATGTATAACAGAAAATAAAAAATAAATATGTAGTAAAATATAATAAAATAAAATAAGACAAAAAATATAAAAAAAATGTATATAATTTATTTTAAAAAAATTATTTTTAAATATACTTCTTACCAAGGAAATGGAACGGGTCCAAGGGTTTAGGCGGATGGCATACAAGGCACTGACTATGTCCTAAACTCAATGTATGAGAATGGTGAAATTATGATAATACATTTGCAGCCTATCTTTCTAATGTAAAAGCTATTCATGATAATCTTTTTTAAGGTCCTATTCACTTAATGGGAATGCTTAACTGCATAATTACCTTAAGACTTTTGCTGTTTCTAAATGGAAAATATAATAATCTAATGCTGTTGTCTCGGTGGACGGATGAGAATTCCAGGAGTGGATGGCGGTACCACCTATGTGATCCGGGAGGTTAATGCAGTTAGGATTGTTTCACAGTCCATTAAGGAGCTTAAGCTGACCCTTCGACCCCAGAGCCAACAACATGGAATCCATTATCATCATAATAGGGGAGATTTGGGTCCGACTGACTTGACACCAGGCCTAGGAAATCCCAAGTTAGTACTTAGTTTGTAATAAAATGCACTTTTTCGTGAGCTTCCTGGCTCTGCCTTTTAATAAACCAGCTGTAATTTGTGACATTAATATTGCTGAAGGCACAGAAAAAGAAGCATTGAAATGAAGATGTCAGAACTGCTGACTGTGGTCGGGGTATGGTAATACGGGCCGTGTCGAGAGTAAAAGTGGAGAAATAAAAATGGAGGGCAAAAAAATTGGGAAGGGATTGAAAAACAGAATTGCCACGGTTCGGGCATCACAGATATAATTTCCTTTATTTAGGATTTTAAAAAGAATGCTTTTTGGGCCTGTGCACTGTCATAGGGTTGTCTGTGAAGAGACTGGGACTTTTACTGGCCCATATGACCCACCAAAATGTGGTTGCATGCCTTACAAGTCATGAGAATTCCCATTAAGTATGTAAGTGGCTGCTTGGGGGACGGCACTGCTGTTGCTCCTAGGCGGAGCTTTTAAAAACTGGTGTCAATACTGGGAGAAGAAACTACTATAGGGAATGACTCCAGTGACTTTAGGAATAATACAGAGATTATTTTGGCTGAGGCAATGAGTTGGCAGACCTTGGGGAACTGGTGGATAGATAAGGTGGAAACAACTATTCAGTTTGATTGTATTGATCAGGTGAAAGGCCATGGCCTGTTGTCCTATACAGGCAGCCCCCGGGTTACATACAAGATAGGGTCTGTAGGTTTGTTCTTAAGTTGAGTTTGTATGTAAGTCGGAACTGTATATTTTATCATTGTAATCCCAGCCAGAACTTTTTTGGCCTCTGTGACAATTGCATTTTAAAAATGTTGGGTTGTCATAAGAATCAATAGTAACACTAAAGCTTCATTACAGACGCCTGTGATAACTGTTACAGCTGATCATTGTAGCCTGGGGCTAAAGTACAGTAAATTACCAATATCCAGAGGTCCATTTGTAACTAGGGGTCGTATGTAAGTCGGGTGTTCTTAAGTGGGGGCCTGTATAAGGATTCATCAACTTTCATTGCTTAATAATTAAGGTATTTGTCCTTTTTTTTGTCTATCTCTTACTTATATTAAATTTGTGATGTTGATTCTCGGCCATGTTCCTGACTATGCTCCTCTCTTCAGCTTAAGCACCATTGCTCCACTTCTGCTTTACAACTTTGGCTTCATTCTTATGCTTTTGTCTTGTGTTCTAGATTGTCAGATTCCTGACCGCACAAGGGGTTGACCCTTTCCAACTACACGGGATGGTGATTTGACCTCTTGGCCCTCCACAATTATGAGAATATGGGACCTGTTTCCCTCAATTTCTGAGTTTGCCCCAGACTGTCCATGCGTCCTACAGCTGTAGTCATTCTCTATTAGAGTTCTGAAGGACATGGAATGGAGACATGGAATGGAGTAGCAGGACATATGCATGTCTTGCCACCCATCACTTTCGAGAAAAACTGTAGGCAGTAACGGGTTAAGACGGCCAAGGGCACTGGGCTATATAGCAATTGTCGGCCATTACAACTCTAATTATTTGATGGCATTTACCTCCTTTATATGGTACTAGAATCAAGCTACTTGGGAAAGGAGGAGGGTCTCTAATGTCCGCTTTTTGTTCTGCATCTTTGAGAACCTTTGAGGAACCTTCAAAGTTCCTAGAAAGACCCTTGTGTGTGTGTGTGTGTATATATGTTAAGAGCTTTAGGCTTTAATGGCTGGAGGACCTTGTTTTTATTTTCTCTACAGAGCAGTGTCAAACTTAGAGATTTGGTCAGGTGGTCATGGGCCGTCTACGAGTGATTTAGCACCGGGTTCCCGGCGAACATGCTTTTCACTGCGGGAGAGAGGTGGCTCGCATCCGTCCGCGCTCCAGCCCCGTGGCGTGCGGCTGCTGCTCACCGGGAGGGGGAGAAGGCCCCCCCCCTCCCACCCCGGGTATCCCAGGCCAACCCGGGATCCTCGGCGCTGCGGTATCGTCGCGTCTAGGGGGGATTCTGACTTAGAGGCCTTCAGTCATAATCCCACAGATGGTAGCTTCGCCCCATTGGCTCCTCAGTCGGCTACCCAAACCGTCCACTACTGACGGTAGGCCCCCTTTTCTTTTGATTGTTGGGATGCCCAGTGGTCAGACAGATGGTTATCCTCTATCCTGTGGATAGGGATTCAAAATTATACTTGGGACAACTTATTTGATCATATGAAGAGGAAAGAAATCTTTTAGAATTTTGAAGCTCGTGTTGGAATCTCCTTCAATTATCAGAGTTTCTACTTAGAATTCACCTACACTAAAATTTGTGATTAATGGGACCCTTCCAAAACCTAAAGTATTAGTACCCAGCGTCATTGAAGTGAAATAATGTCCTGTGGTTCCCTCCTTCAGGCTCAGCACTGGGTTCGGAAGAGGCGCCATTTCTGGGAAGGTGGAAAACTCTTTGTTCTACGCAAGAGCCGTAGTGTCATAGAGACAACAAGATAGTAAAGTGTATATTACCTAATGGCCGTTTGCCCTTCACACACATCTACTATTGACTGTTCCAGAAACTGTGCACTCGGCCCATTATTTCTAAATTGTTTCCCAACTTCTCGCGGAATTGAATGGCGGACAGCTTTTCAATTGCTCTTGCATTCCGATTGATTATCAATGCAGTTTTTGGGAATTAAGGATATGGCTTCTATTCTTCGCCTTGGCATGCTGCTGACTTGGTGTTGTTGAACAGTAAATATTGCCGCGCGCTTCGCTCGACTCCTTTGATAAGAGACACAAAAAGGAATCAATGAGGTTTTTCTATCTTTAGAGGATATTACAAAGGTAGAAGGTGATTCGCGGACAATGCCGGCTACTCTCAAGGTCTTGTGCGGCCGGGAGATGATCGTCTCGCTCTAATTAAAAAAGGGAGGTTATCGGAGGAAGTCACCGACATCACAACGTGATGATATGCTACAAAAATTGGGAAAAATTAACTTTACCCATTAAGGATTACTTGGATCGTAAGGTTCACGGTGGGAATCCTAACTCGTAATCCACAAAAGTTACATTGTGTCAATAGAGGAATAGGTAACCCAAGACTTTACTCGAAAGAAGAAACTTTAACTTGACTTTTCTATTGAAATCAATGGGGGGAGATTTATCAGAAGTGTCTAAGGTAAAA
The DNA here is from genome assembly GCF_040894005.1 of Engystomops pustulosus. Lineage (NCBI taxonomy): Eukaryota > Metazoa > Chordata > Amphibia > Anura > Leptodactylidae > Engystomops > Engystomops pustulosus. The sequence continues at coordinate 14,660,508 of NC_092413.1, forward strand.
CTATTCTAGTTGCTCATGGCAACCAATCAGAGCTCAGCGTTCATTTTTTAAACAGCTGTGGAAAAAATGAAAGCTGAGCTCTGATTTGTTGCCATGAGCAACTAGAACAGTTCTAAATTTCTGATAAATGTCCCCCAATAAGTTAATATGACTCTAAAAGCCTATTAATAACCTAAAAGGTATATAAAGTATTGTATAGGGCACTTTCTCAGTTTCCCAAACCTACTTGTCGTTTTTCCTAGTGATCTGTTGTTTTAGACAAAATTAAGTTTTCATTTTTATACAAACGAGCTTCTAAGTGCACTGGAGGCGGGGCCATGCCTGTTTGTTCATGAGATATAGATAATAGGTGAAAGAGAGAAATTAGATAATAGAGAGAGCAGATAGATAAATAATAAGATAGATAGATAGATATGAGATAGATAGATATGAGATAGATAGATAGATATGAGATAGATAGATATGAGATAGATAGATATGAGATAGATAGATAGATAGATAGATAGATAGATAGATATGAGATAGATATGAGATAGATAGATAGATAGATATGAGATAGATAGATAGATAGATATGAGATAGATATGAGATAGATAGATAGATAGATATGAGATAGATAGATAGATAGATATGAGATAGATATGAGATAGATAGATAGATAGATAGATAGATAGATATGAGATAGATAGATAGATAGATATGAGATAGATAGATAGATAGATATGAGATAGATAGATATGAGATAGATAGATATGAGATAGATAGATAGAGAGATAGATATGAGATAGATAGATAGATAGATAGGAGATAGATAGATAGATAGATAGATAGATAGATAGATAGATAGATAGGTATGAGATAGATAGATAGATATGAGATAGATAGATAGATATGAGATAGATAGATAGATAGATAGATATGAGATAGATAGATATGAGATAGATAGATAGATAGATAGATATGAGATAGATATGAGATAGATAGATAGATAGATATGAGATAGATAGATAGATATGAGATAGATAGATAGATAGATATGAGATAGATATGAGATAGATAGATAGATAGATATGAGATAGATAGATAGATAGATAGATATGAGATAGATATGAGATAGATAGATAGATAGATAGATATGAGATAGATAGATAGATATGAGATAGATAGATAGATAGATAGATAGATATGAGATAGATAGATATGAGATAGATAGATAGATAGATAGATATGAGATAGATAGATAGAGAGATAGATATGAGATAGATAGATAGATAGATAGATAGGAGATAGATAGATAGATAGATAGATAGGAGATAGATAGATAGATATGAGATAGATAGATAGATATGAGATAGATAGATAGATATGAGATAGATAGATAGATAGATAGATATGAGATAGATAGATATGAGATAGATAGATAGATAGATAGATAGATAGATATGAGATAGATAGATATGAGATAGATAGATAGATAGATATGAGATAGATAGATAGATATGAGATAGATAGATATGAGATAGATAGATAGATAGATATGAGATAGATATGAGATAGATAGATAGATAGATATGAGATAGATAGATACGAGATAGATAGATAGATATGAGATAGATAGATAGATAGATAGATAGATATGATATAGATAGATAGATATGAGATAGATATGAGATAGATATGAGATAGATAGATAGATAGATAGATAGATAGATAGATATGAGATAGATAGATAGATAGATAGATATGAGATAGATAGATATGAGATAGATAGATAGATAGATAGATATGAGATAGATAGATACGAGATAGATAGATAGATATGAGATAGATAGATAGATAGATATGATATAGATAGATAGATATGAGATAGATATGAGATAGATAGATAGATAGATATGAGATAGATAGATATGAGATAGATAGATATGAGATAGATAGATATGAGATAGATATGAGATAGATATGAGATAGATAGATAGATATGAGATAGATAGATAGATATGAGATAGATAGATAGATAGATAGATATGAGATAGATAGATAGATAGATAGATAGATATGAGATAGATAGATAGATATGAGATAGATAGATATGAGATAGATAGATATGAGATGGATAGATAGATAGATAGATAGATAGATAGATAGATAGATAGATATGAGATAGATAGATAGATATGAGATAGATAGATAGATAGATATGAGATAGATATGAGATAGATAGATAGATAGATATGAGATAGATAGATAGATAGATAGATATGAGATAGATATGAGATAGATAGATAGATAGATAGATATGAGATAGATAGATAGATATGAGATAGATAGATAGATAGATAGATATGAGATAGATAGATATGAGATAGATAGATAGATAGATAGATATGAGATAGATAGATAGAGAGATAGATATGAGATAGATAGATAGATAGATAGATAGGAGATAGATAGATAGATAGATAGATAGGAGATAGATAGATAGATATGAGATAGATAGATAGATATGAGATAGATAGATAGATATGAGATAGATAGATAGATAGATAGATATGAGATAGATAGATATGAGATAGATAGATAGATAGATAGATAGATAGATAGATATGAGATAGATAGATATGAGATAGATAGATAGATAGATATGAGATAGATAGATAGATATGAGATAGATAGATATGAGATAGATAGATAGATAGATATGAGATAGATATGAGATAGATAGATAGATAGATATGAGATAGATAGATACGAGATAGATAGATAGATATGAGATAGATAGATAGATAGATAGATAGATAGATAGATAGATATGATATAGATAGATAGATATGAGATAGATATGAGATAGATATGAGATAGATAGATAGATAGATAGATAGATAGATAGATAGATATGAGATAGATAGATAGATAGATAGATATGAGATAGATAGATATGAGATAGATAGATAGATAGATAGATAGATATGAGATAGATAGATACGAGATAGATAGATAGATATGAGATAGATAGATAGATAGATATGATATAGATAGATAGATATGAGATAGATATGAGATAGATAGATAGATAGATATGAGATAGATAGATATGAGATAGATAGATATGAGATAGATAGATATGAGATAGATATGAGATAGATATGAGATAGATAGATAGATATGAGATAGATAGATAGATATGAGATAGATAGATAGATAGATAGATAGATAGATATGAGATAGATAGATAGATAGATAGATAGATATGAGATAGATAGATAGATATGAGATAGATAGATATGAGATAGATAGATATGAGATGGATAGATAGATAGATAGATAGATAGATAGATAGATAGATAGATAGATAGATATGAGATAGATAGATAGATATGAGATAGATAGATAGATATGAGATAGATAGATATGAGATAGATAGTTCCTAACACACAAATAACAACAAACATGATATATCAGAGTCCATACTAGAGATGTCACGGATAATGACACATTTATGAACAGAACAATATATTTCCAGACTTATTTATATCTGAGGTTATAAACAAGTTTCATTCACTGTATAAAAATGACTGCAAACAATATAAACCCCTCCAAAGGACTTTAGGACAAGGAAGAGGTTAATATGAAAGGACCATGTGGTGATGAGGATAGATGACGTCTGATGGATATTTCAGGTCTTTTCTGATTGTGTAGATGTTGCCTCAGTCTTATATCTTACTATGTGACCACCGCTCATTGATTGCCACAGCGCCATGCACTGGTTGTGTCCATACCTGGTACTGCAGTTTAGCCCCATTCACATCCATAGGCTGCAGTCCCAGACATAGACAGGCACATACGTGATGTGTGACGCACTATATACAAGGTCGATGTTCTGTCATGTTGTGATTGCAGCAAATGTTAACATGTGATGTTGACCTGCGTCCACATGATCGGACCACCGAGCAATTACACCGGGACCGTGTTCTTAACGAGGCACCAGAGTCATTACAAGAACTTCCGCTTTTCGATTTTCTATAGTCCAAAGTTCCTGGAATTGTATTTAGGAATTAGATAAAACACCGCAACATATCAATACGTATTAGCAGGTCATAGGTCACGGGTGTTTAAAGGGCAATTTGTACCCATTTACCTGATGGAAAATTTGAAACAATGTAAGAAGCAGCGATGTGATTATAATAGTCTAAAAGGTAATAACCAGACTGTAACAATAGAAAAGGATAAAAGTACTAAAAGCAAAAAAACGTGTAACGTGTAAAATTAGTAACTTTAGTGAGATGATAAAAAAATATCAACCCCAAAAAGATGAGTAGTTTGAATTTTTGTTTATATGGGGAGCTTTATCACTGCTTCTGCGCCACCCCCATGCCATGCGGGCATAGAAAGGGCGTGAATGTGGTGCGCCAGGGCAGAGTGGCGTCCCAGCCCCGTGTGTGCGCAGTAGCCATAGTCAACAAACTTCCAGTTCAAAGTGTCATGACGTATCGGACGTGGCGGGTGGGCGGAGCCTTTGTCATACGCCACGTGCACCTAGTGCCGGCTGCAATAACTGTCCCCCATAAATTGATAAAAGATGATGGGGGGACATTAATCATAGGGGGTCTCAGGTTCGCCTATTTTTGCGCCTGGTTTGTTCTTTTTTTTATCTTGTGATCTATGATGGATCTAGTTCTGCCTTAGTAAATGCGTTTTTGGAATTTTCGCAAGTTGGATTCATTTGCGCCTAATTTGCCTCAAATTATTAGATCTCATTTGCGAGCAGTAATGAAAGGAGACTGAGAGAAGGTGACAGGACGTTCAGGGCTTCATCTCTGCACATAAAGTCTCAGCTTGTACAATGTCCGGACCACATTGGGGCAGATTTACTTACCCGGTCCATTCGCGATCCAGCGGCGTGTTCTCTGCGGTGGATTCGGGTCTGGCCGGGATTCATCAAGGCAGTTCCTCCGCCGTCCACCAGGTGGCGCTGCTGCGCTGAAAAGCATCTGAACGCACTCGAGTTCACCAGGCCGGACCAAGTGAAGGTAAGCGCGTCCCAAGCGACATTTTTATTGTTTTAAATGTGGCGGTTTTTCCGAATCCGTCTGGTTTTCGCTCGACCACGCCCCCCGATTTCCGTTGTGTGCATGCCGGCGCCAATGCGCCAAAATCTGAACGCGTGCGCCAAAATCCCAGGGCAATACAGGGGAAATCGGCGCAAATCGGAAATATTTGGGTAACACGTCGGGAAACCGCGAATCGGACCCTTAGTAAATGACCCCCAATGTGATGTAACTGCAGGGACTAAAAGTTATAGATATGGAAAAAAAAATTTTTTTAATTCTTGCAGAAATTAGTCTTTTCCTTTGTTATTATAATTTACATGAAATGGAGACGGATAATATTCTCAGATCTGTACAATAAGACAATAATCACTCCCAGAGATGATCCCATAGAAAATTAAGGAGTCGTTGCTGGAGAAATTTTACATTTTAAAACTGCTCCGAAGTATTTTCCATGTTGCATAGAGGGAATTCTTCATTTGGGAAGCGAAAAACCTTTGTTTTTAGTAATGAAAAGTGAAGTCTTTTTGAAGTGCAGCTGCTCAGAGTAGGGGCATTTTTGTGACTTTTTTGCGACTTTTTAGGCGCAAATTAGTGATAGATGCTGAGCAAACATCTGTAAAGGACGCACTCACTATGACAGATAAGGCGCAGGGACTCAGAACCACTAAGTGCCGGACTTTGCCGTGCGCCTGAAAAAGTCGCAAAAATGCGCCAAATTAACGATCTGCGCCACATTTTTGCATCTTAAAAACTAAACTATGATCAATGTTCCCCAATATATATAAGGTAGATAGAAGATATGGGGGATGTATCATACACCGGTGCATCCTGCATCAGCATAGTATCCAACCCCCTGCCCCTGGCACCCACCGGATCTATCAGGAGACTCCGGCACAATTGCTCGGCTGGGTTGGCGGTCCATCATGGCATAAAACTGTACTTTAGCCTGTGCCCGATAGATATCAAATGATAAATATATCGAGATGAAATATATAACAAATCAATATAAAAATATGTAATATGTGAAGAGGTGATGATATAATATGGAAGGGTCGGCTATGAAATAACAGGAGATTCTCGGAAGTTTCTATAGAGGTAAATGGATGAGACAAGAGAAGCAGAGATCTCCCCCAATATCTCACTCTATATTCTCCAGATATTTCATTCTCCGCACATGACTGACCCTATTCCGGAGAATCTGACACCCCATGTCTGTAGTGTCGCCTCGTGTAACTGTCCTTGACCCCAGTCAACATTTATTTGTGCAAACGTTTGGATTTCCGCCTCACAGTTAGTGGAATTTAAGAATAAATGATCAGGGTCACGACACAAAAGTGTGGAAGCGAAAATCACACTTTACATAAACTGCGAGGAGAAAGTGTTTACTGCAGGAAAAAAGCTGAAACTTCCCAGAAAAAAATCCATGACACAATTAGGTGAAGAGTGAGTGACCCGGGGAGGATCCGGCAGAGATATCGATGGATGTTACTAATACTAATTCTTTCATTTGTATAGAAATGCATATATTTACTGCCCCATAGCAAATCCTAAGGCTCCTAATTCCGGGGAACTGAACGGGGCAGATTTACTTCCCCGGTCCATTCACGATCCAGCGGTGCGTTCTCTGCGGTGGATTCGGGTCCGGCCAGGATTCACTAAGGCAGTTCCTCCGACGTCCACCAGGTGCCGCTGCTGCGCTGAAGTCCGCCGAGGCCCGCCGGAATGCACTGAAGTTCACCGGCCTATTCCTGGTGAAGGTAAGCGCGAGTCCCGCGACACTTTTTTTTTTTAAATGCGCCGGTTTTTCCGAATCCGCCGGGTTTTCGTTCGGCCACGCCCCCAATTTCCGTCGTGTGCATGACCGCCCCGATGCGCCACAATCCGATCACATTCGCCAAAATCCCGGGGCAATACAGGGAAAATCGGCACAAATCGGAAATATTCGGGTAACACGTCGGGAAAACACGAATCGGGCCCTTAGTAAATGACCCCCAATGAGACCAAAAACTATTAGCATTGATGTCAGATGTTGAGAAGTCCAAAGGAAGAATGTTTTCAAAAATAAAACCGTTAAAAAATATCCGTCAGCAGAAGGACAATCCTAATCATCCAGCCAATGGGGGCTATTTTTTATTAGGCGGCTCCTTAATGAAGGTCTTTATTCTGTCTGGGATTTTTTTTTTCAAAAAGTCCCAAAAAAGTCTCAAAAAGGCTAAAATGTCCCAGCACATAGGGACAGGAGTAACTGTGAGACATTTTATGGGACGATTTGCAAAAGTCTCAAGTCATGAACTTGGCTTTGCACGGTGTTGCACTAGCAGTAGTTCAGAAGTTTACAAAGAGGCGTAAACAGTCCTGTGAGACTTTTTAGCAGTGAGATCTTTGAGATCAATGAGACTTTTCTGAGACTTTTTTTACGCCACAGAAAACCAGGAAAACCAATGATAAAAAAACACCAATTTCTCTAAAAGCTGAAGTTCTGATGATCTTAACATCATCAAATCTGAAGAGGCAAATGTGTTGGAACAAGCCCACATCCACAGAAGACCTGCGGTTTGATCTTGGAGATGTCTAGAACAACATCCCTACAGAGTTCTGTGCAGTCATGTGCCTACAACTTTTGCACGATGGTTTATATATCTATAGTAACCATTACCTACATCTTTTTATAGGTCTTGATGATAATGTGGCAGTTATCCTTCAATCTTATGAAATAGAAAGTTTGAGGGGTATTTTCACTATAAATGTTTATGGATTAGATACCCTCATGTCTCTCAACAGGACCTGATAGATGTAGGTCAAACACCTACTGTGTCTTCACAATAAGGGCTGTTTATAGGTAGAGGTTATTACTACCTAAAATTGGTCCAAGAAAAGGACTGGTGCCAGGGTCAGGATCATCAATGGCTGCAAATTGGATGATAAACTCCTGGAACCAATTTTTTTTTACAAAAACTTACTGCATTCTTTGCTGTCAGATCCCAAAACAGACTGGTCAGAGAGCCTAATGCAGTAGCAGATTGCAATATAGGCAGTTTGGGTGGTAGCCCAGGGTCCAAGCCTGCGGCCACCCAAACCACCCAGCAAATTTTATACTGAGAAGGACCTTCACCCATTAAATCCCACATCTCAATCCAGTCTAGCTGTAGGATGTGCTGGAAAAACAAGCGCCACATGCACCAAGTAATCACTTATAGCATCTGATGCCAGATACCATATGATACTTTGAGGCATCTAGACTTTGAAAGGGTCAGGAGATATCTTCAGGCATCTAGACTTGAAAGGGTCAGGAGATGTCTTCAGGCATCTAGACTTGAAAGGGTCAGGAGATGTCTTCAGGAGTCTAGACTTGAAAAGATTCAGGAGATGTCTTCAGGAGTCCAGACTTCGAAAGGGTCAGGAGATGTCTTCAGGTGTCTAGACTTCGAAAGGGTCAGGAGATGTCTTCAGGTGTCTAGACTTGAAAAGGGTCAGGAGATGTCTTCAGGAGTCTAGACTGTGAAAGGGTCAGGAGATGTCTTCAGGAGTCTAGACTTGAAAGGGTCAGGAGATGTCTTCAGGAGTCTAGACTTGAAAAGATTCAGGAGATGTCTTCAGGAGTCCAGACTTCGAAAGGGTCAGGAGATGTCTTCAGGTGTCTAGACTTCGAAAGGGTCAGGAGATGTCTTCAGGTGTCTAGACTTGAAAAGGGTCAGGAGATGTCTTCAGGAGTCTAGACTGTGAAAGGGTCAGGAGATGTCTTCAGGAGTCTAGACTGTGAAAGGGTCAGGAGATGTCTTCAGGAGTCTAGACTGTGAAAGGGTCAGGAGATGTCTTCAGGCGTCTAGACTTGAAAAGGGTCAGGAGATGTCTTCAGGAGTCTAGACTGTGAAAGGGTCAGGAGATGTCTTCAGGAGTCTAGACTGTGAAAGGGTCAGGAGATGTCTTCAGGCGTCTAGACTTGAAAAGGGTCAGGAGATGTCTTCAGGAGTCTAGACTTGAAAAGGGTCAGGAGATGTCTTCAGGAGTCTAGACTTGAAAAGGGTCAAGAGATGTCTTCAGGAGTCTAGACTTGAAAAGGGTCAGGAGATGTCTTCAGGAGTCTAGACTTTGAAAGGATCGGGAGATGTCTTCAGGCGTCCAGACTTGAAAAGGGTTAGGAGATGTCCTCAGGCGTCTAGACTTGAAAAGGGTTAGGAGATGTCCTCAGGCGTCTAGACTTCGAAAGGGTCAGGAGATGTCTTGAGGAGTCTAAACTTTGATAGCGTCAGGGGATGTCTTCAGGAGTTTAAACTTCAAAAGGGTCAGAAGATGTCTTGAGGAGGCCAGACTTCAAAAAGGTTAGTAGTTGCCTTGAGAACTCCAGAATTTGAAAGTGTTTGGTGACTTCTTTAGGAGTCCAGACTTCAAAAAGGTCAGAGTTTAGAGAGTGAGCTTAAAAAAATGAATCTAAAATTAAATAAATCAGTGTTTTTACAAGCTCCCCCTAGTGGTGGCTTAATTTCATCAGTTTTTTAAATGCCCTATGGGTTTCTGGGCTCTGTAATGCGAGATTGGACCTCCTCTCTTTATGAAGATATATTAGGTTATGATCAATAATCTCATTTATTGTCTAAGACATAGAGAACGCAATATCTACAAGTGAATCATGGAGCCGAGTCAGTTTTTTAGCGGTAACTATCACCCATCCTGTACGGCAATCTGTTTTTTCTTTGCCTAATGACCATATTGGAAGGTAGCGGAGCCAAGGAGATTGATTATCGGCAGTGGCTTCCTATTTCCTCCCAGAATGGCTGAATTCCCTTTGTCTAATGATGTTCCATTTGTCCTGCAGATGATGTAGAGTTTGTATCACTCGTTACTTGGCAAGCGTCCCCGTCTCCCACAGACCCTCCCCGCCACCATTAATATTATATATAGATACCCTTGTCACAGATTTATATCTCCACATGCAGGATGTGTACTGGAAGGGTGAGATACATGTGGGTGGTTGGGTGGGGGAGGGGTCGGGTATGGCTGATTTATCATGGCCGATGTTGGAAAATAAAAAAAAAAACGGTGATCAAATTTATATTAATGCCGTGACCTATATACATAAAGCTTCCGATTCGCCTCCGCACCTAAAATATCCATAGAAAGAGACGCAGCGAGGAAGGAAATGAATACAGTCATGATGATTTAATTTAATGCCATATTGCACATTGAGCAATACCTATTTGTAAATGTCTGCCGGGCTCCCGACAATTTACGGCTTCTTCTTCTTCGCGATATGTGTTGATGTTTGTGCAGAAGGAATCATACGGCGTCTCCGCTCCGGCGAGGACTGAATGGAGAAGGAAACTAGAAATGTTTATTTTGTTGCCAAATTTTATAAGGTTTTTTTTTATAAGTTTTGGGCATTTTTTTGGTGACGTAAATTCCTTTTTGTCTTTTATTTATTGTAAAATTAAGTTTTACTGCTTCTTTCAAATTTTTTACTGTTTAAAATTTATGGATTCTCAAACCATTTATAGATACAAGAAAGAAACATTTTAGGGGGGCCTGAAATCACACTCCAAAATTGGACACACAGAAATAATTTCCCATTCGGGGCACTAATTTTTCAATGATATATTTTGAGGCTTGAATTTTTTTAATAGTTTTCTTTTTACTTTCGGCATGAAGAACATTTCCAATGGTCCAATGTTTGTTACCTCCCCGATTCACTTTTGTTTCTATTTATCCAGAATTACAATATTTTTTTGTCTTTTTTTTTACATTTTTGTCTTTCAATTATTATACTATGAATTATTATATGTATATATATATATATATATATATATATATATATATATATTTAATACAGGCGGTCCCCTACTTAAGGACACCCGACTTACAGACGACCCCTAGTTAAAGACAAACCCCTCTGCCCCTGTGACCTCTAGTGACCTCTCTGGATATTACTATAGTCCCAGACTGCAATGATCAGCTGTAATGTGTCTGTAATGAAGCTTTACTGATAATCCTTGCCCCAATTACAGCCAAAAATTTTGACACTACAATTGTCACTGGGGCCAAAAAATGTTTTGTCTGCATCTACAAGTAGAAAATATACAGTTTAGACTTACATACAAATTCAACTTAAGTAAAAACCTAAGGAACCTATCTTGTACGTAACCCGGGGACTGCCTGTACAGCTATTGAAGGTCCAATAGCTTTCTCCTTGGACAAACCAATGGACAGGTACAATGGTAGAAAAACAGTTAGAACCACTACTGCCCCCCCCCCATTGAGTCGTATTGTTTAATTTTAGAATTACAATGTCTGTGCTCGTGTACTTTCTCTCTTCTCATGTATTTTCTAGTGCTTCTCTGCAGCGCTACAAAAAGTATACCTGGTGCTTATTTTTTGCTCAATTTCCTCTTTCATCCCCCTTTATTGTGTCTGTGATTTCTACAAGATAATGGGGCAGATTTACTTACCCGGTCCATTCGCGATCCAGCGGCGCGTTCTCTGCGGTGGATTCGGGTCCGGCCGGGATTTATCATGGTAGTTCATCCGCCGTCCACCAGGTGGCGCTGCTGCGCTGAAGTTCCCCGAGGTTCGCTGGAATGCCCTGAAATTCACCGGCCTATTCCTAGTGAAGGTAAGTGCAAGTTTCGTGACACATTTTTTTTTTAATGCGGCAGTTTTTCCGAATCCGTCAGGTTTTCGTTCGGCCATGCCCCCCATTTCCGTGCATGCCAGCGCCGATGCGCCACAATCCGATCGTGTGCACCAAAAACCGGGGCAATTCAGGGGAAATCGGCTCATATCGGAAATATTCGGGTAACACGTCGGGAAAACACGAATCGGGCCCTTAGTAAATGACCCCAATATTTTGCTCTCTTTCAAACATCCCAACCGGCATCCTTACCAATTGGAGGCCAATATGCTAAATAAATTGAAAAGTGGACAGCCTCCTCCACCAAGTGTCAAGGGACATAAACACAAGCCTTAAAGGGGTTGCTCACTTTTCAATAAATCTCTTCCATTAGACATGTCTCTGAGTCTTTGCCTTCTATGAAAGCTGCAGCCTTTCCCAATTCTCACCATGCCACCCTTGGGCATATATACACAGCTTCCTCTCTCATTGCTCCAGGTCATCCATGTCACCCTCTGTCTCTCTTCTTACAGTTCATCCTCATTTAAAGAGATAGGAAGAAGGAGGGGGCGAGGAGGAGGATGTGTCATACCAAGCTGCCGCTGCCTCCACCTATTCAGCAGAGCTCAGAGATGTAAAGAAGGAAGAATGGAGGGCCTGCACACAGTACAAGAGTAAGTAGAATCACTTGATGAACATTCAAGGATTATCTACAAGGCAATGAAGGAACATGGACAGCTTATGTAAAGGAGTGGCCATCCCCTTCGAGCCAGCAAGGACATAAAAGTGTCCATAACAGCGTAAGTCAAATATCTGTGGAGATCCTAACTAAGCATTAAAATGAGGGCTGGACCAACCTGGAACAAGGAACCATATGGAAGGCTCATGATCTGCCTATCTGGTGCATTAAAGTACAACTTTAAAGTATAAACACTTTTGCCTAACTCTGCACTAATCAAAAATAAGCATTTCTATAATTTACTCTAATTAGTTATCTACAGAGATTTTTACCTTGCCCCTCAGGCTAATCTCCATTTGTCATGCTTTCTGGTTGCCATGAGAAACCATATAGAACAGCTACAGATGACAAGAGGCTTGTTGAGAGGGGCTGTAGGGCCTGTAGTGATGTCACAAGCAGGTTGGCCAATTACAAACATTATTTGAAAGTACTTAGTGTGATGCAAAGGACCTTCAGTGATGTCACAAGTATGTGAATGTAACTTATCACAGGCTTCAGATCGACCAATTACAAACATGCTGTCCTCTTCTGACTTTAGTGGGGTGAGCTGATGTCTTAGTTGAATCTGAATCTAATATTATATATACCATATATATCTCAGGCTAGGAAGAAGCCAGCAGGATAATACAGGTATTGTTGGAATTGGTATCAAAGTCTCTCCCCAGCTGTGCTAAATTTATTTTTGTCAGTACCTTTACAGTTACTCTTTAACTCTTGAAGTCTGGAGAGAATTTGTGCCTTTTACATGAGATCAAATTGGGCACAACTTGAAGGGTTTTGGTTTTGTCTGCATATGACTCAAAGAGAAGGTTTAACCTATTGGACAACCCCACTCTTGGTCATCCAAGAAGTGTCTCTCATCACACAGAGTCATCACTCTTCATCCATCAGTTCTTGTAATTACTCGTGAAATACCATGCTGATAGGAGACACGATGACATCTCAAGGTTGACAACATTTTACATGACTCTACCATGAGGCCTCGAAATGGAAACTAAAGGGATGACAATATGGCAGCCAATTTAGGTTAACAAGTTTTGCCCAACCTGTAGCCCTGTATAACGAAGATGGGATTCAATTTGTATAATCCAGTGCTACGTCCTGAAGAAAGCATGAAATTATTTGTGGCGGTGCTGTCTCTAGGCAGGAATTGCAGCCGGCTTCATAACATTGATATAAAAATTCATCTCATGCACATTTGCCAGGAAATGAATTAAACCTCCCGGCTTATTGCCTCACAAAAGCAACAGAACTTTTACTTGATCTTGTCCATAAATTATTCCTGTCCAGTATGAAGTCATTTAATGTGTCAGTGCAGGAATACATCTTCTGCTGTGTTTCTTTCCTAATTTAGAGCACTCCAGTCCATCCGACGAATCAGAGGCGAGAACAAAATCCGGGCAGATCTGGAGGAATAACCTTCTACCTGTTGTTTATGTATTGATTAAATATCCTGAGATATGGTTACTCTAAACTGGCTCCTTGTCGCCATTTTTGGGAATAAAGGGATATATTAAAGGGGTTTTCCAAGAATCTAGAAAAAAAACCTTTGGGGGGGGGGGGGGCTGGGACAGGGGTGTGAAAAAAAAAGAAAGCATATTTACCTTGCTCAGCTCCCGGGTTCCAGTATCGCTCCAGTACTTCTAGTTTTTGGCCCTGCACTTGGCCGTGGGTTCTGGGGGATCACAAGACCCATTGAAGCCAATGAGTGGCCTCCTCAGACCTGGGGACAACAAGACATGGTCACATCACATTGCAACAGAAGTTATGTCCCCTGGTACAACAGAATTTGTGTCCCGTGGTGCAGAAGATAATACCTTGGTCAACTCCTAGTTCCTGTGTTGCTCCTGCTTACTTCTAGTTTTGGCTTTGCGCCTGGCCGGGCCTTCTGGGAATCACTAGACACACTTAAGCCAATGATTGGCCTCCTCAAAAATGGGGATAACAAAGAAAAGGACATAACATGGCCAACAGAAATGAGGTCCCGTGGTACAGAAGTTAATACCTTGCTCAGCTCCCAGTTCCTGCGTTGATCCCACATACTTACACTTTTTTGTCCTGTGTCTGGTCCGGCATTCTAGGGTATCATAAGACCCATTTAAGCAAATGAGTGACCTCCTCACACTTGGGGACAACAAGGCATGATCAACAGAAATCATGCCCCGTGTTACAGAAGTTGATACCCTGCTTAGCTCCCAGTTCCATCTTCGATCCAGTACTTCAAGTTATTGGGGCAGATTTACTTACCCGGTCCATTCGCGATCCAGTGGCGGGTTTTCCGATGCTGATTCGTGTCTTTCGGCGATTCATTAAGGTAGTGCGCCCGATGTCCACCAGGTGTCGCTGCTGCGCTGAAGTCCGCCGGAGTTCACCAAGCTAGGCTGGGTGCAGGTAAGTGCGTGTCAAGCGACACAATTTTTAAAAAAATATATGGCGTTTTTTACGAATCCGACGGGTTTTCCGACGGCCACACCCCCCATTTCCATCACATGCATGATGGCGCCGATGCGCCACAATCCGTTCGCGTGCGCCAAAAACCCGGGGCAAAACGGGATTCGGGCCCTTAGTAAATGACCCCCATTGACTCTGCACCTGAGCGGGTTTCCGGGGGATTGGCCAGATCCCTCGGCCAGGTGCAGTGCCAATAAAGTTGTCATATTATATTTGGCAAGAAAACTTATGCAGTCACAATGGAGAATGGAAGGTAGCCTAGATAAGAGAAAAAACCCATGGGTGTGCTCAATGTGCCACCAAATGCTTTGACCTTGGTCTACTCTTATGTGTGTTATCCCATTGATCCCTTGGTTAGCGATCGAGGTGGTCAATGGGTAAACCAAGGTCAGGGTATGCTGAGCAGGTACAGAAGGTATAGAAAATTACAAAAATATGCAAAAATGCAAACTACTATCTATATGTTCCCTTGCAGGTTACAGAAAAATAGGCCTCGAAAAATTGAAGAGCCAAGCAAAATACCTTCAGTGCCAAACGACTTTGCCAACCCACCAACCTTCAGGAGAAAGAGGCAGCAGAAATAGTAAATTTCAATGTCCAATCCCTTTTTCTCACAGGTAAACTACCTCTCTCCCTGTTGATAGGTAAGTCGTGTTTGGCCAAACCAGAATAACTTTTGCATGGACTGGTTTTGAAGGTGTATCTCTTCTTAATGTATAGGAATTCATAAAATAGGTTATCCTGCTTAAAATGGGGACACTTCTTATCTAGAACATGATTTCCTTGGGCACCTTGTAAGATTTAATTCCTTCAAGAACTCTCAGGTCTTGGCGGCAGCAGAATCTCCAATACATGTTCCCATAGAAGGGTGACACCTACCGGTGGGCCCAAACTCCATCGGACCAAAGTATGAAATCCAGAAGGGAAAAAGTTGCCATGGGTCCTTTGGGAGTGGAAGGACCTTTCGTGTTGTCTCCTGTACAAAGTTTTTGTGTTACTTGAAGATAACATGGCTGTGGGCAATTTTTTTTTTACTTTTGTAATCCGGTGGGATCCCATCAACGTGACAATGTTAATTACTATTTAAGACCAGTGGAATTCTTGATGATTTTTCACCCTAAAAATTTGTTTTGAAAATTGCAAAAAAATTTATCGAAAAAAATTCTCAAATTTCTTAACACAAAATTGTGACGGAAATGTAGGGATTTAAAAAAAGAAAACTTTTTTGTAAAGTAAAAACAGTGGGAACCTCCAGAGCCACTGGTCCACATTCTGCTAAGAAAAAAATTCAAAAATTTTCAGACTTTCAGATTTTTTGGTCTCTTTATAAACTTTTTATCCTCTATTTTTTTTTTTTTTCAAAATGTTAATCTTCATTAAAGAAGGTGTCAATTTTTTATTTCTTTTGTGCTGAAATAATGAAAATATTTTTTTTAAAATGTAAAAATAATTAATAAATTAAAGTCATGAAAAAATGAAAAAAAGAAAATGCTATCTCGGATCCACTGGTCAATGTTCGGGCTGTGGAGCTGCGGCTCTTCTAAAGGCCTCTCTGTTTCCTATGATGAGTCATGTTTCTGGAAAAACAGACAGAAAATCAATAGGAAGAGTAAGAAATTTAATAAAAAATAGCCTCTTCTCTTAAGTGAGCTGTCTCGTCTCTTCATCATCGCCATAAACAAACTTCTTGTAACCAATGGATGGGACGTAATAAATGTTTCTACAGCACCTGTTACACCGAAGAGACCCGGCTACAACAAACACAGCGCTCCGAACCAGATACCTTACAGTAACATCTACACACAAGTAATACATCACAGCGGCCACTGTCCTAAGCCCAGAGGAGAAAGCATACAATGTAAGATAACTTCTACTGAAAAAAGTGGTGAGCCTTCTATGATTATACTAGAATGCTGCTTACAACTACTAATATAACTACTATACTACTGCCTCCTATGTACAGGTATATAACTACTATAATACTGCCCCCTATGTACAGGTATATAACTACTATAATACTGCCCCCTATGTACAGGAATATAACTACTATAATACTGCCCCCTATGTACAGGAATATAACTACTATAATACTGCCCCTATGTACAGGAATATAACTACTATAATACTGCCCCCTATGTACAAGAATATAACTACTATAATACTGCCCCCTATGTACAGGAATATAACTACTATAATACTGCCCCCTATGTACAAGAATATAACTACTATAATACTGCCCCCTATGTACAGGAATATAACTACTATAATACTGCCCCCTATGTACAGGAATATAACTACTATAATACTGCCCCTATGTACAAGAATATAACTACTATAATACTGCCCCCTATGTACAAGAATATAACTACTATAATACTGCCCACTATGTACAAGAATATAACTACTATAATACTGCCCCCTATGTACAAGAATATAACTACTATACTACTGCCTCCTATGTACAAGAATATAACTACTATAATACTGCCCCCTATGTACAGGTATATAACTACTATAATACTGCCCCCTATGTACAAGAATATAACTACTATAATACTGCCCCTATGTACAAGGATATAACTACTATAATACTGCCCCCTATGTACAGGTATATAACTACTATAATACTGCCCCCTATGTACAGGTATATAACTACTATAATACTGCCCCCTATGTACAAGAATATAACTACTATAATACTGCCCCCTATGTACAAGAATATAACTACTATAATACTGCCCCTATGTACAAGAATATAACTACTATAATACTGCCCCCTATGTACAGGAATATAACTACTATAATACTGCCCCCTATGTACAAGAATATAACTACTATAATACTGCCCCCTAAGTACAAAAATATAACTACTATAATACTGCCCCCTATGTACAAGAATATAACTACTATAATACTGCCCCCTATGTACAGGAATATAACTACTATAATACTGCCCCCTATGTACAAGAATATAACTACTATAATACTGCCCCCTATGTACAGGAATATAACTACTATAATACTGCTCCCTATGTACAGGAATATAACTACTATAATACTGCCTCCTATGTACAAGAATATAACTACTATAATACTGCCCCTATGTACAAGAATATAACTACTATAATACTGCCCCCTATGTACAGGAATATAACTACTATAATACTGCCCCCTATGTACAGGAATATAACTACTATAATACTGCCCCCTATGTACAAGAATATAACTGCTATAATACTGCCCCCTATGTACAAGAATATAACTACTATAATACTGCCCCTATGTACAAGAATATAACTACTATAATACTGCCCCTATGTACAAGAATATAACTACTATAATACTGCCCCCTATGTACAGGAATATAACTACTATAATACTGCCCCCTATGTACAAGAATATAACTACTATAATACTGCCCCCTATGTACAGGAATATAACTACTATAATACTGCCCCTATGTACAAGAATATAACTACTATTATACTGCCCCCTATGTACAAGAATATAACTACTATAATACTGCCCCCTATGTACAAGAATATAACTACTATAATACTGTCCCTATGTACAAGAATATAACTACTATAATACTGCCCCCTATGTACAAGAATATAACTACTATAATACTGCCCCCTATGTACAAGAATATAACTACTATAATACTGCCCCCTATGTACAAGTATATAACTACTATAATACTGTCCCCTATGTACAGGAATATAACTACTATAATACTGCCCCCTATGTACAGGAATAATACTATAACTTTTGCTATGTAGCTAAGTTGTCCTGTAACTATTCCCAGTTTATGTAACTGACATATTACTGCTGTATAATAGCGATAAATCCGCAGAGATCCTTCCAATTATTTCATATGTTACATTGAGCAAAATGTGATTTTAATTGTATTAGGACCAGTTTCCAGTATATTCAGACCTGCCAGTAGGAAGCTCCTTTAATTAAGTAAACTTGTGAACAGGGAATTACCCGAATCTCACTCATTTTAATAGTTTCCATATTTAGCTACAAAAATAGTCCCTTTCAAAAATGATATTTTTTTATAATTATTTTTTTTACTACTTTCTTTATGAAACACTCACTGGTGCAGAAATAAATTAAAATTAAAATTGTAAATATTTAAGTAATTCTTATTTCCATCTTAACTTATTACAATCAAAAAGTTCTACCAAATGATCAACTTCCTCTTGTCTCCTCCTCTTACATCTTCTCCTTTATCTTTTCACTTTAGATTTCACAATTCAACCGGTTCTGGAGGATCAAGAAAAATGAACAATTGTGAAACCAAAGAAATTTGGACAAAATGAGTCTCCGCATCGCAGATTTTGTTTACTGGTGGGTAATTAATTCTCCACATATGTTGGGAACATCTGTCTCGGTGACCTCCACGTCGTTTCTGGAAAACGACTGCTGTTTTGCTCTTCCACAGGTGATTAGCAGAATCCCTGAAAAAATTTTTTAAGGTGGTCCAGTCCTAAAAAAAACTGCAACCCAAACCTGGGTTTGGCCGGTTTCAGATAGCTGTACATAGACACAATTGTCCTCATTCTGAACACTGGGGGGGGGGGGGATGCCTTCAGACCCTGCCGGTACTTCGCGGTCCATATCCACTAGGAGACTCCGGACTTTTAGTAGATCAAGCACCAACTCCACCAGTTTGGATCTAAAACACAGTCTGATCTGGTGGAGTTTCTTGCTGTAGTCTCTGCCGATGACAAAAGTAAATCCGGTGGGTCGGCCATACACGACCCTGACCCTCCCATCCTGCTCCGACCCCAACATTATCCCCTATCCTATCCAAAAGGATAAAAATCTGATCTGTGTGGATCCAACTGCTGGGTCCTCCACGGATGACAAGACAGGGCACCCATTCTCTAATGGGAACATCATGGGTGCATTTACGATGATCACCTTTTCTCATGGCATTCTTCATCCTACTTGTCCTAGTGCAGAGCTCATCTACTCTGTGACGATAAAATTGATGCATGTTCTACCTGCTTAGCACGGATGGTCTCCATTAAGATAATTTGTTGAGGTCCTAGTGGTCGGACACTTTGGCAGGTGACAGCAATCAAACCTGAAGACCTTCAGACTTGTTGCATCACAAAGTCTGATGGTCATCCAAGTTTGGGACGGTAATATTGTGCATGGGTGATCCATCCAAAAATTGGAGCAGTCATAATAATAAACCACTCTATCTATCATATATTTAATGGGCCACATTTTTCAAGGCTGGTAGGCCTAAAATCTGGAGCACTTCTTGGCGTAGAAATTTCCCTTTTTATGCCACCTCCATTTCCAAGTGGACATGGAAGGGTGTGATGGGGCGAGGCTAGAGCCACCTGATAGATCCATCTGGTGCAGAGCATGGGGGTACCATCACTTGGTGCCAGTGTATGATAAACGTGCCTCAATATCCAACATTGTGTAATGTTGGTGTAGACCAAGTGGGCGTGGATGGGGCATGAAGGGGGGTGCAACCAGCGTTCTTGCCCTGTGCCTCCAAACTCGCTAAGTTCTGCGACCATTCACCCCAGCCAAGCATCAGGAGGTCAGAGCCTTCTAGTGTATCCGATGGGGGCGTGGCTTTCATCAAACATGGGCTAATATGGCGTCACCATATGATAAATATTCCCTCACGTCTCTGTACTTGATTGGATTTTCTAAACCTCTGAACACAACTTTTTCCAAGATTTTTTCATTAATCCAAATAGAGACTTTTGATTTTATTCCATTTTCTGCACACATCCTATCACCCTCTTTTGATTTTTAACCCTCCACTGGTTTCCATGTATCACATTTCTAATGGTTAAACGTGTTTGGTGTGGATTCTCCTGAGAATCCTGGGGCCCCCGGAATCCTCCATCCCAGGCGCTGACACGGTTATCTTGATTAATTGGATTTTAATCAGTCATAATTCTGTGTTAAGTGCTGTATGAATGCCCTTTGTTATACGGCTTAAACCTTCGCAGACTAACAATGTGCGGCTCGGCCGCTGCCTGTCATTAAAGGGCTGCAAAATCAATAGCACTTTTAATTAAAGACACCGCGACTTGTGCCTCCGACATGTAATTCTCCATCCCGCTAACCGAGTCCTCCAACTCTGCCGAGTTCAGCGGAGAACATCATCAAACATGGAAGGTTATTCTATGTATGATGATGGTGCAGCGATGGAGCGCAGGCACCTCCCGCCGTAAATTACAAGGGAACTAGAAGACACAAGACTCTTATGGCACACAATGGGGAAGAGGGTTCAATGTCCTTTTGGTTAATTTGTTGTAAAAGAGTGCCACCCCTTTACATAGGTTATAAGTGGTATTACAGCTCAGTCTCATGCACAATCCATGGACTTTGTTTCTTAAAGGGAAACTCTCTGGGTTATTTAGGACACTAAACCACCCATGAGTCTTGATAGTTTCGTGATTGGTTCCACTCACTTATTATTAGAAGCCCCATGTGGTGCCTTGATGGACATCAACGGTGCCCAAAAAACCCGGCAATGACCGTGCATGCACATTAGAGTAAGTGAGATGTCTAGCCATGGAGTCAGTGGCGAACCTACCAAGATAGCAGCCATAGCCGCTGCTACCGGGCCCAGAGTGTCAGGGGGACCGGCCAACCTGCCATGCAAAGAATTGACATCTTCCACAGCACAAGCTAAACACGCGATTGGATTTTGGCGCAATCGTGCCAACTTTCATGCGATACAAATCGGGGGGCGGGGCCTTCGGACAACACGACTGTTTCGGACTAAGCGCTGGATTTAAAATTTAAATTGTGTCGCAAGCCATGCACTCACATACACCGGGAAGAAGAAGGTGAACTCCGGCGGACCTGAGCGGGGAAACGAAACATGCGGGATATCGGGATATTGGACGATCTTAGTGAATCGCGTCGGACTTCATCCTCGTTGGACAACGCACAGCGGGGATTGCGACAGGACTGGGTAAGTAAATGTGCCCCGATGTGTATATACTGTATGAGTGTGTATATGTGATGTATATACCGTATGTGCATATACATGATATATATGCTGTATGTTTATATACATGATGTGTATATACTGTGTATGCCTATACATGATGTGTACAAACTGAATTTGTGTATACATGATGTGTATATACTGTATGATATGTATATACTGTATGTGTGTGTACATGATGATCATATACTGTATGTGCGTATACATGATGTATATATACTGTATGTGGGTAAATATGATGTGTATATACCGTATGTGTGTGTACATGATGATCATATACTGTATGTGCGTATACATGATGTGTATATACTGTATGTGCGTATACATGATGTGTATATACTGTATGTGCGTATACATGATGTGTATATACTGTATTTGTATGTCAATGATGTGTATGATGTGTATAAACGTATGTGAGTTTATAACTGTGTAGTTTTTATGTTTCAGTGGAAGAGGGCGCCCCATGCAGAAGTCAGCCTCTCTTACTCGTGATGATGTCACAGAGTGGGAGGGATTGGCCCTGTGAAGGATCGGCTGCTGCACAGAGATGGGAGGAGAAGGGAGGCAACACCTTGGAATCATCATCTTCCTCATTTACATAATTCATTTGTGAATAATTGATATAAAAAAAACAATAAAACAAAAAGCTACTAATAAAAGTTACGACTCAGTGCGCATGATCTGCAGGATTGTGGCTGGAGATGAATATTTTGTTTAAATTATAAAGCTAATTTTTAGGAATTTCACTCAATACTTATTATAATTGTTGTTGGTATTATTTATTATTTGAATTAATAATTATTGTTATTATTTCCATGTGATGAATAATAATAATGTATAGATATAATAGTAATATACCACTTTTTGGGATTTTTTTTTTTTTACTGTTTTATTGAAATCTGATAGAACCCCCTGCATATCTGCGCAGCGCCCCCTCCTCCCCTCATGCTGGGCGCCCCCTCCGTGCTGAACAGCTTGCTGCAAGTTATGATCTTAGGTGCAGATGTCTTGATTAAGCAATGCTGTCATATTTAGTTATAGCCAGGGGCCCTAATACCGAGCCGGGGTGTGCGGTGGCAGAGGTTACCACAAGGAGATGCGAAGCGGCATGGAGACGACCAGATCCATACATCATACACTATACCCAGAAGAATCCCAGAATAATACTATCTTACTATATTAATCAACTTAGAAATAAAATAACTACATAAAAACTTGTGTAATCTGTTATGTGTGATAGATAGTGCTGCACATTGTGGTAGGATTTATAAGGTTTATAAATGGTTTTAGTAGATTATTATACTCAGAAGATTATATCAGTGTTATAGTAGTTATATTCTTGTACATAGGGGGCAGTATTATAGTAGTTATATTCTTGTACATAGGGGGCAGTATTATAGTAGTTATATTCCTGTACATAGGGGGCAGTATTATAGTAGTTATATTCTTGTACATAGGGGGCAGTATTATAGTAGTTATATTCTTGTACATAGGGGGCAGTATTATAGTAGTTATATTCTTGTACATAGGGGGCAGTATTATAGTAGTTATAGTCCTGTACATAGGGGGCAGTATTATAGTAGTTATATTCTTGTACATAGGGGGCAGTATTATAGTAGTTATATTCTTGTACATAGGGGGCAGTATTATAGTAGTTATATTCTTGTACATAGGGGGCAGTATTATAGTAGTTATATTCCTGTACATAGGGGGCAGTATTATAGTAGTTATATTCTTGTACATAGGGGGCAGTATTATAGTAGTTATATTCTTGTACATAGGGGGCAGTATTATAGTAGTTATATTCTTGTACATAGGGGGCAGTATTATAGTAGTTATAGTCCTGTACATAGGGGGCAGTATTATAGTAGTTATATTCTTGTACATAGGGGGCAGTATTATAGTAGTTATATTCTTGTACATAGGGGGCAGTATTATAGTAGTTATATTCTTGTACATAGGGGGCAGTATTATAGTAGTTATATTCTTGTACATAGGGGGCAGTATTATAGTAGTTATATTCTTGTACATAGGGAGCAGTATTATAGTAGTTATATTCTTGTACATAGGGAGCAGTGTTATAGTAGTTATATTCTTGTACATAGGGGGCAGTATTATAGTAGTTATATTCTTGTACATAGGGGGCAGTATTATAGTAGTTATATTCCTGTACATAGGGGGCAGTATTATAGTAGTTATATTCTTGTACATAGGGGGCAGTATTATAGTAGTTATATTCTTGTACATAGGGGGCAGTATTATAGTAGTTATATTCTTGTACATAGGGGGCAGTATTATAGTAGTTATAGTCCTGTACATAGGGGGCAGTATTATAGTAGTTATATTCTTGTACATAGGGGGCAGTATTATAGTAGTTATATTCCTGTACATAGGGGGCAGTATTATAGTAGTTATATTCTTGTACATAGGGGGCAGTATTATAGTAGTTATATTCTTGTACATAGGGGGCAGTATTATAGTAGTTATATTCTTGTACATAGGGGGCAGTATTATAGTAGTTATATTCCTGTACATAGGGGGCAGTATTATAGTAGTTATATTCTTGTACATAGGGGGCAGTATTATAGTAGTTATATTCTTGTACATAGGGGCAGTATTATAGTAGTTATATTCCTGTACATAGGAGGCAGTATTATAGTAGTTATATTCTGTACATAGGGGGCAGTATTATAGTAGTTATATTCTTGTACATAGGGGGCAGTATTATAGTAGTTATATTCCTGTACATAGGGGGCAGTATTATAGTAGTTATATTCTTGTACATGGGGGGCAGTATTATAGTAGTTATAGTTTTGTACATAGGGGGCAGTATTACGGTAGTTATATTCTTGTACATAGGGGCAGTATTATAGTAGTTATATTCCTGTACATAGGGGGCAGTATTATAGTAGTTATATTCTTGTACATAGGGGCAGTATTATAGTAGTTATATTCTTGTACATAGGGGGCAGTATTATAGTAGTTATATTCTTGTACATAGGGGGCAGTATTATAGTAGTTATATTCCTGTACATAGGAAGCAGTATTATAGTAGTTATATTCTTGTACATAGGGGGCAGTATTATAGTAGTTATATTCTTGTACATAGGGGGCAGTATTATAGTAGTTATATTCCTGTACATAGGGGGCAGTATTATAGTAGTTATATTCTTGTACATGGGGGGCAGTATTATAGTAGTTATAGTTTTGTACATAGGGGGCAGTATTACGGTAGTTATATTCTTGTACATAGGAGGCAGTATTATAGTAGTTATATTCTTGTACATAGGGGGCGGTATTATAGTAGTTATATTCCTGTACATAGGGGGCAGTATTATAGTAGTTATATTCTTGTACATAGGGGGCAGTATTATAGTAGTTATATTCTTGTACACAGGGGCAGTATTATAGCAGTTATATTCTTGTACATAGGGGGCAGTATTATAGTAGTTATATTCTTGTACATAGGGGGCAGTATTATAGTAATTATATTCTTGTACATAGGGGGCAGTATTATAGTAGTTATATTCTTGTACATAGGGGGCAGTATTATAGTAGTTATATTCCTGTACATAGCGGGCAGTATTATAGTAGTTATAGTCTTGTACATAGGGGGCAGTATTATAGTAGTTATAGTCTTGTACATAGGGGGCAGTATTATAGTAATTATATTCTTGTACATAGGAGGCAGTATTATAGTAGTTATATTCCTGTACATAGGGGGCAGTATTATAGTAGTTATATTCTTGTACATAGGGGGCAGTATTATAGTAATTATATTCTTGTACATAGGGGGCAGTATTATAGTAGTTATATTCTTGTACATAGGGGGCAGTATTATAGTAGTTATATTCTTGTACATAGGGGGCAGTATTATAGTAGTTATATTATTGTACATAGGGGGCAGTATTATAGTAGTTATATTCTTGTACATAGGGGGCAGTATTATAGTAGTTATATTCCTGTACATAGGGGCAGTATTATAGTAGTTATATTCTTGTACATAGGGGGACAGTATTATAGTAGTTATATTCCTGTACATAGGGGGACAGTATTATAGTAGTTATATTCTTGTACATAGGGGGCAGTATTATAGTAGTTATATTCCTGTACATAGGGGGCAGTATTATAGTAGTTATATTCTTGTACATAGGGGGCAGCGTTATAGTAGTTATATTCCTGTACATAGGGGGCAGTATTATAGTAGTTATATTCTTGTACATAGGGGGCAATATTATAGTAGTTATATTCCTGTACATAGGAGGCAGTATTATAGTAGTTATATTCTTGTACACAGGGGGCAGTATTATAGTAGTTATATTCTTGTACATAGGGGGCAGTATTATAGTAGTTATATTCCTGTACATAGGAGGCAGTATTATAGTAGTTATATTCTTGTACACAGGGGGCAGTATTATAGTAGTTATATTCTTGTACATAGGGGACAGTATTATAGTAGTTATATTCTTGTACATAGGGGGCAGTATTATAGTAGTTATATTCTTGTACATAGGGGACAGTATTATAGTAGTTATATTCTTGTACATAGGGGGCAGTATTATAGCAGTTATATTCTTGTACATAGGGGGCAGTATTATAGTAGTTATATTCCTGTACATAGGGGGCAGTATTATAGTAGTTATATTCTTGTACACAGGGGGCAGTATTATAGTAGTTATATTCTTGTACATAGGGGGCTGTATCATAGCAGTTTTATGCCAGTAAGATAGTGGACAGTAATATAGTATCTATATTACTGTAACATAGAGGACAGTAATGTACAATTCTATTAAAAGAACTGTACATCATTGTAGTAAATAGTAGAGAATTCTACGTTTTGCTCTTTTTCTTGATCTAATAGACTTGTCCATTGGCAGAAGTGCTGCGATTTGCAGAATACAACAATGTACATAATCAGATTTTCACGCCACGATCTGCATGTCCTTATTCTATTATAATCCCAGGAAACTTCCCATAGTCCTTATACTACCAGAATGTGAGGGCGATGGGGGATAATATATGTGGCTGCTGCATCTGCATACTTCTTACTTCCAAACTTTTGCGCTGTTGTCCCCAGAGCTCCTCCATCCAGAGGCCTGACCTCGTACACATCTGCATCTTTTATACAAAGCATGAGACATGAAATAAATCAGACACAAAAGGGCAAAAGAAACCAGTAGAAATATGAGTATTGCATTTGTTTTTGTTTTCTACATTTTGTGGAATGGAGAGTATAGTAACAGGGTGGACTTTGGTGGATTACGGGGGTCCAACCACTATGACTTCCATCAACTGGACCTATAGGCTGTCGTGTCATGTTGTCTCTTCCCTACCGGTCCTGGACTTCACATTGTTGGAAATCATAGAAGGTGACAATATACTAGTAGATACTTCTAGAACAGCTCTAGTATTGACATAGACACAATACTTTGACCATCACGAACCAGATCTGAGTGATCTAGTCTTGCCATATGCTTTTTGTAGACCCAACAACGTAGACCCATTGCTATTTAGAAAAAAAATGAGTAGACAATTGATCTGTGGCCACTTGGTCAACACTGGAAAAGTATTATCTACAAAATGTTTCATAGATGCAGAATACAAAGTTCCAACCTCACCAACACAGAAGGTCTCAGAAATGGATAGAATGATTCGATATTGGAGAATAATAGACCCAAGTTCAGTCTATAAATATGGTGTGAAAGGAAGTGAAAGGTCTACCTCAAAGAAGGTCCTTGTAGTGGGTGGATGATGAGTTCTTCTCAGGCTCAGAGGTTTGTTTTTGATTCTGCTCTTCTTGGCCGAGAGACTACAGATTTACACAGTGTTGGACTGGTGTACAAAGGGCCCATCATTAAAATATTTAATGGGGCCCACCTCTGCATGCAAATATAACCTGATAACCATTCTCAAATTCCTAAAACTGACCCCTACAGTAGTTTCCTTCGTAATCATGTCTTGGACTTTTATGGTCGTAAGGCCGTCTTAGCCCTGTAAGCCAGCAATGTATGCCCTATTTCTGGGAGTCCAACAAACTCATGGGCCCACTTTTCACATGCTGGCCAGTCCAAGCCTTGAATTACATACTGTAATTTCTTAGCTTAAAAAGCAGAGTTGATAAAGACTACAGGTTTTACATTCCCACCAGAAAATCCAAACAATGGGTTCTCCTTCCTCAATCCCAAATGATCTTTTATGTAGAGCGTTAGCTGTGGAGTACTAATTTCCCAACATCACAACTATAGAAGGTCTTAGATATCTATAGCGTGGAGAAAAACGTAGGTAGACTATTGATCAGCGAATTAATATGTTGATTTGTAGATTTGGAGTTAGTGTTATGGAATATTGAGAAAAAGTTTTTAGAAAGTGAACTAAACAGGACAGACCTTTTAAAAAAAAAATTGTGTTTTAGAGGACTAAAGGGGGTTATACCGTATACTAATCTACAGCAAAATTGGAACAATATTGGTTCAGACCAATAGTCTCCAAACTGAATCTTTTTAAAAATTCGGCAGAGCTTCAGCTCATCAAATCTTGAAGATTCACTCATCTCCAGTTGTGATAGGTCTATCTGTATAATGTAGAGGGTCAATGATGAGATCCTCACAAGCTTTAACATTTTGTTTCTTGTTTGGTCTCCATGGATAAATAAGTACAGGTTTTACGTTCCCACAAGCCAATCGAATAAATGGTTTTCTCAATCCCTTCCAAATTACCCTTCATGTTGATCGTCAACTGTGGAGTATAAACTATGGATAGACCTAAACCTAGTCTGTTGAGGTGTTGCAAAGTATAGTAACAAGTCTACGTCTCTAAATTAATAGGTGGTGGAGGAGTATAAGCTCCAGGACTAGCTAACTTACGGAGTTATCTTTGGAGAACCAACTTTGACCAAAGTCTACAGGAGGGTCATGGTTGAAACTAAAGTCATTGGATCCATTGCAGATCATTGCTTGTCCCTTCCCAAAGACCTATAGTCCACAGTCTTAGTCACAATGGATACATCAAAGTCTAATGTTATTACGGCGCAAAGATGGAGCCAAAGGAAATCGGATCAGTTCGAGCTCTCATCCCTGTCCTTTTTACATATGTGCACACAAATGCCTGAGACCGGCTGCCCTGGATTCTAAGCAAATTAAGAGAAACCTGCAATCTCGGCATATTCAAGAAGGTTAAACAGAGTAGGTCAGAGCAGTCTGCACGCAGCAATCTCTAAAGTGCTATTATTCAGTACAAACAGTTCTACTTCGCGAGCAAAGATGGTTCTGTACCAAGTACAAACAAAACAAGCTTAAAGCCTTCACTCTAAATATCTTTCAATTTAATATCACCCTGGGAAGAACAGGCAACCAAGGAGACGTAGACACTCTGAAGAAAATACTCATGATTAAATGTGCTCCTGCTTAAGTATTCAGGGCTGGTAACACTTTGTCACAAACGTTGAGATATTGAAAAAGAGCTGGAGCCTCACAAAGTAGAAGGCCTTCAAGTGAAAATGACTGTGGAT
Source organism: Engystomops pustulosus (assembly GCF_040894005.1). Taxonomy (NCBI): domain Eukaryota; kingdom Metazoa; phylum Chordata; class Amphibia; order Anura; family Leptodactylidae; genus Engystomops; species Engystomops pustulosus. The sequence goes on from NC_092413.1 coordinate 14,689,860, forward strand.
GAACATGTGGAATTAGGTGATGGCGGAGGCATAGGTTCGATCATCACATTCACAGAAGCACCGCAGAGGCACAGGATACTTACCGTTCCATTACACATAGGCCATATAATTAGGTGATTGAATATCGTGGTCATTAAGAACATATCTATATTTGAAGAGATCATCCAAGATCATGGCTGATCCATACATCTTCCAATTCTTTCCGAGCAACCAGAAATTGCAATCCTTCCCCCCTTTGGCGGCTAGGGGGCATGCCTACAGGGTCGCTGGTATTAGTACAATTATACGACACACAGGGCACGGTGCAGGGTTTATACGCCATATCATAGGCATTGGCCAATGATAAATGTCCCCCATAGCATCTTTGAGACCCTTCCGAATATAGGGGAATTATTGGTGGCTTAACTGATGACTTCTCTTAACGTGAATCCAGTCACTACTAGAGATGAGTAAATCATTGAAAATTCAATGGGGGTCATTTACTAAGGGCCCGATTCGCGTTTTCCCGACGTGTTAGCCGAATATTTCCGATTTGCGCCGGGATTTTCCCCTGAATTGCCCCGGGATTTTGGCGCACGTGATCGGATTTTGGCACATCAATGCCGGCGTGCACACGACAGAAATCGGGGGCGTGGCCGAACGAAAACCCAACGTATTCAGCCCGGGTCGGTGAACTCCAGCGCGTTCCGATGCTTTTCAGCGCAGCAGCCCCACCTGGTGGACAGCGGAGGAACTGCCTTAATAAATCCCGGCCGGACCCAAATCCAGCGCAGAGAACACGCCAATGGATCGCGAATGGACCAGGTAAGTAAATCTGCCCCAATTAGTAAAAGCTTCATCAAATTAATCAAAAGATTCAGGGTCGGGATCAAATTGGTTGGACTCGATGTTCCACCAATTGTCCTGCAAATTTGTTAAAAACCCTCCTCTAGTCCTATCTCAGTTTGTTAACTTGTTAGGAATCGTTTCCTTTCTAAGCTCTGAGTTGAAAGACCGGAATAGCAAGCCACCATTTCAAAATATTCATCCGAAGAAGAGAAAAAAAAGATTTGTACCAAATCTACAAACCAAAAAAATTGATTAGTTTGTCTCTAGTAGCCACCTCGCAACTCATCCTAAAGTAATAGAAGTGAGAAAAACAGAAAATATTGCTTGAGCATTCAAACAACTTCTTGAGTGTCATAGGTCTTAAAGTGACTCAGAAAAAAAAACAGAACCCCACAAAAAAAACTAAAAAACCCCAAAACAAAACAAGCTACTTATCATCAAACTACAAAATCTCCATTATTCGAAGGTCACCCTTTCCCGTTATCCATTGCCAATCGTAAGAAGGGTTGGAAAAAACTAAGGTTGCCTCCAAGGCTCAACATGTAAGACTATAAGGCAAAGACCAGGACATAGAACACGAGCCTAGAGGAAGAAGAATAGTAGAGCACAGAAGTACAGTAGCCAGTAGATAAATTAAGTTCTGGAAAAGCTAGAACAGATAAATCGGACAACTGCTAAGGAAAGTAATTTATTGGAATGAGTGGCAGTGATTCAGAAGAAGCAAAGTCAAGATGGATGGTCAGGACACAACACGTCAGAAGATGAGACTATAGTCTAGTCTGAAATGAAGTCACCACCAGGAGCCAGAAACTGGGTAATAAATCTGTAGATAAGACCTGAACTACTGTCCAGACCTCCTCATCGAGCTGCAAGAAGATATAGAAAATGGCCACCCACAAAATTCATTCTTGTGTCTAGTCTGACTTCGGTTGGAATAAGTCAGACCAAGAAGAAGTTGACTTGTCAACTATCAAAACCTTAATAGGTTTCCATAATGGGGTGGACCAGTTTAGGGTAACTTTAGTAGGGAGGGTGGTCATCCTCCATCAAGACCAACGTTAACTTTCAGCTTTTTTTTGCATGGTCTCTTTAAGGGAATTAGAAGTACCGAATTTTTATGTATAAATAATATGGACCAATCCACAGTTTGGGTAGAAGCTTCTTATGAGGAGGAAGGTAATAACCGTAGACTGAAGCTCGCAAAGTGATTGATCATATGTAAAATGGGCTGTTTGCGCTCGGTACAGATGCCTCATTACTAACTATTTTCAGCCTCTTTGAGAGCTAAATAATTTGGTAATGCATCATTGAGCATTTAGTTGCTTCTACAGCAGATGGTTTCAAGGGTCCATCTGCTCACAGCGATGTTTTGTACAAGACCCTTCCACCTTCAACGAAAAGGTTTTTTTCGAATACTTGAATGTGCAGCCTACAGGTGCGTTACATGGGACAAGTCACAAAGAGAAGCAGCGAGCGAATACGGGACAGGTCACACAGTTATGTGGGATTGTCATCAGTTTAGTACAAAAAATAAATGTTTTTTTAAAAGAAAATAAGTTATTTGCTTTTTTTACATTTCAATGATTCATATTTTTTTGTTTCTTGTTTGCATTTTTTTCTCGTTTTTTTAACTTTTTTTTGTTATTGGTTGAAAGTTTTTATTATAAGTTATTGGGGTTTTTTTTACATTTCAATGATTATTATTTTTTTTGTTTCTTGTTTGCATTTTTTTCTCAATTTTTACTTTTTTTTTTGTTATTGGTTAAAAGTTACATTTTGAGAATTAGTAAAATCAGTAAAAGTTAATTTGTCCCTTCTGCCTCTTCTATACTCTGTTTTTTTTTACAGCATAGCACATCTATAAAACTTTGAACGCTTAAAAAAAAATCTTAAATTTTAATTCATCTTAATTCATATATAATCTTAATTCATATATATATATATCTCAATGGTGATAATAAAAAATATATTGTTCCAGATTAATACTGATGTTACAAAACAATTCCATAAAAAAAAACAAAAAACCTAAGCACATTTGAAGCAAATTATACAAAAAGTTAAAAAAGCTTATTAATATCCTTTTTGCAGTTTGTTTTCTTTTCTCGTTCTTCTTTACTTTCCACTTTTTTGTTCCTCTCTTTAAAAAAATTATTCTTAATTTTTTTTTTTTTTTAAGTGTTTTAAATTTTTTATTTCTTTCACATTCTTTGTTCTGTCTTTAATGTTTTATGGGGAAAACCTTTATGAATCAATAAATATGATGACATTTCATAAATTATTTTAGGAATAAAAAATTATAATAATAATGATAATAATAATAATGGTAATAATAAAAATAAAAATAATAATGATAATAATAATAAAAATATAATAATGATAATAATAATAAAAAATATAATAATGATAATAATAATGATAATAATAATAAAAATATAATAGTGATAATAATAATAAAAAATATAATAATGATAATAATAATAATGATAATAATAAAAATATAATAATAATATAATATAATAAAAATAATGGATATCATAGTTTATACATAGTAAATAAACTATAACAAATGATTCTTATTTCAAAGGGAATAAGAGAATTTACAAACATGCAAAAACATTTTTTTAAATTGCCGTTCTAAGGATCAGTCCTATAATCACATATATTAAATATCATTACAACTCATATATGGTGTAATCTGACTGCTTGGTAGTGACACTGAATATGTATCCAGCTTAAAGGAGATCATAACTCCCCGCGTCTATTCCCCTTAAGGCTATTAGTTAAAAAAAAAAAAAATTCATATGCCAAGTTCTATAAAAATAATGGCCACCCCGGTGCAGTGATATAGTGACTTTTCCTGTCCGCAGTCCAAATCGGTGACTCAGCTTTCAAGTTTGAAAATCACCAGTGGCAAGAGCAGTTGCCAATGTAAATCTCCTTCCTAATTCTCTATGGTATCCTGATAAAAAAAAAAAAATTATTAAAAAATTTCCATGTGGTCACCCGCTCTGCTGCCGCGTTCCGGGACACATACTTTTTTTGTGTCAGAAACTGCAATTAAAAAAAAAAATCTTTAAAATAAAAAAGTCCATCAAAAAGTTTCCATGAAAGAGCAATAATGAAGAAATGAATGAATGAAGAAATCTAGTAATAGCTGTTAAATAAAACAATAAAAAACAGGTATAAAGGGGAAAGAAATATAATTCTAAGATTTTTATTGTCATGAAACGTGTTGAGGCTCGGCTAAAACTTTGGGTTCGGTGTTCAGGGTCACTCCCATTATTGATGGTAAGTGCGAGCCTCCATTTACTGTAAGATCGTTCCTCCTCGATTACATCATGGGGAGAGACAGTCCTTGAGAAAATAGCCTCACGCATGCGCCGGTGGCATTTTAATGGCAATAACCACAATTGGTGCCACCAGTGGAGGTGAGAGTTTGGGTTGTGGTCAGATCGGGCTCGGATCAGAAAAAAAAAATGTATTGGCCCCAAGTTGGGATAAAAAACAAATGAGGTATATTTAGCTCTTCTTTACCTCCGGCCTATTCTGGTAAAACTTTTGGAAAATCCCACTGGGGCCCCAACAGGGGTTGTTGGACTGCGGACATTATGGTCCAGCCGGGAGTGATTACGATGGAACAGGGAGCCAGAGTAGGATGAGAATACAGGCGCATACTTAAGGACACCCGAGTTAAAGACGGACCCCTCTGCCCACTGTGACCTCTGGTGACCTCTCTGGATGTTACTACAGTCCCAGACTGCAATGATCAGCTGTAAGGTGTCTGTAATGAAGCTTTATTGATAATCTTCGGTCCAATTACAGCCAAAAATTTTCACTGGGGCCAAAAAAATTGTTGGCTGGATCTACAATTATAAAATTTACAGTTTTGACTTACATACAAATTCAACTTAAGAACAAACCTATGGACCCTATCTTGTACATAACCCGGGGACTGCCTGTACTTCATTATTTAGTTTTTTACTTAATTAGGTTTTCAAAAGTTTTTAGAACCCTCATTCATCATTGTCCGTGTCTACACATATGTACATGTTTAATCACATTTAAAGTGGTTGACGAGAATAAAACATTGATGACCAAAAGGGATGATTGGCCAAAAATATCTGATGGTGGGGGCTGACACTCCATTGCCTGTGGTAAGCTTGGGGCAGAGAGCGGGAGCATTTGGCTCCACGTTCTTCTAGTAGCTGGAAGCTTTAATTGAGGCTTTTCTTCCATTCCAGCTCTACCGTGTCTACCATGGGTGCCGCAGGGGTCCGCCCACAACAATCAGATAATAAAGACCTATCCCGTGTCAGGAATAATCCCAGAAAACTCCTTCAAAATAAGTTTGAAAAGATCTCTTATCCTCTCTCTAGTTGACGTAGATTGGCTAATTAAATAGCAAAGAACCAAAGAGGAGTGGGATGAAGACCCGGATTCTCCCTGTCTGTCCTTTGGTTGGACGCGAAACATTGAGGCTTTCTGCCTCTTGATCTTGCTGCTTCTGACTCATGTTAGACTTCAAGTTTAAAGTTCTCATCGGAAGGGAAAGAAGAAAGATTGAGAGGATGATCAGAGCAGGAGGTGTCCCAAACCATGGGGGAATTTATCCTACGCTGGCACATGGTGCACCACCGGAACCCACCGGAGATACCAGGAGGGCAGGCTCAGTCCGGATGGCCACCAGGTCTGGCCTGGAGTAGAATTGAGCTATAGCCGGAGCCAGTTATAGGTACTTGGCCAACTGGCACCCCCCCAAATAGGGCATATAGGGGCATGAAGGGGGGTGTGCCATTGGGTGTTCCATCGGGAAATAGGCACTATTCCAGACCATTCACCAGGAATGGTGCTTATTTCAGGGCTTGTACACCAGAAAACGAATGCACAAGCCCTGATGAATCCCACCTATAACTTTGCTTCAAATCTGCCCACCGACTACCAAAACTTTTTGTCCAATCGTAATTTTTTTTACCGAAAACTTTTCATATATTTCCGCAAAAATACCATCAGAACACATCAGAATCTCCTAAAAAAATAACCCTTCCAAAGAAACACAACGATGCCTTTTATATCCCTGGCTATGTCACTCAATTTCCTCTGGTAACTTGTTAGCGCCGTTTCAATTATGTCCGTCCATCTCTCCGAAGACCTCGCCGCCACCAGGAGCACGAAGACGACCAAAAGTTATTCCGAGCTCAATTCACTTCCCCCCCGACGTAACGCCTTCAATTATATCGGTACACGAGAAATATTATTACATCGGCTCCCCTCTAACCACGTGGACCTCGGCCCCTTTTATCCCTTACGGACCAGGATCCATTTTTCGGTTGCGATAATGAAGTTGTTCCGGGCAACGAGAGTGACAGGTTAATTATCTTCTATGAAAGAGGGACAAATTGAACTTTGTCTTTCCATCATTTTTCGAGATCCATGGAGAAGCTCCTGAGGAAACCGGATGCCACTCTGGTGGATAGACAAGCTAATCCACTCTGTATTCTGCGCTGACCCTTGGTCCTCCGAGGAGCCTTCTTCTACTACACTATGGATATTTTTTATTTGTTTTTTTTTTAAATTTTTTTATCGTGTTCTACATTCTACACGTTGGACTTTGTGATAAATTTCGGCGATAATTTCTCCTCTCCATATGCTGGCTGACAGCTCTTTCCGGAATAACTGATGGCTAAATCTAAGCCCTGATGAAAATTAACCCAAGTGTTAAATGCAAACAGGAGCGGCTCTGAAGAGAAGAGAGTTACAATGGCAGATGCCAAGCAGTGGAAAATGTGTATAAATTACGGGAGCCTCGGCGGTGACAAGCTGTCAGGCAGCCTGATGACTTCTGCTGGTGCTTCAGTCCCGCTGACGTTGGCCAGAGGGCAGCATGGACAAGTAGCGCTTTTTCGGAAAAAAAAAAAGGACCGCGGGATACTTGACAGTAATGTTAACTAGATCATCGGAAGTTCATGGTCAAATAAGAGAAAATTTGCAACGCTTTGCACTATCCGGAGATCACCCACAGCTGTGCTACGAATTCGCAGCCTCAGACGCTTGTTAACTTTTTAGGTCCTGGGTGAAATCAATAAGGCCTCGGGCACCCTGGGAAAAACAGAAAGATGCAGAAAGGTAAAAAGGTAAGAAAGATAGAGGTGTGTATGTTGTTAGTAGGAGCAGAACTGTGAAAATGGATTAATATGCCATGAATGTGCTCACACTGCTGTGCGCTCAGCTCTCTGCTGTTCTAAGTGACTAGGGTATTGTTCAATCTTTGGGTTTGGGCTCATGGCCACCCAGGCCACCCACCAAATTTTAGACTGAGAAGGACCTCCACCCAAGAAACCTTTGTACATCTGTTCCTGCTCTCAATACACATGTACGCAACAGCCATTTCAGGACCTTTGAAGGCCCTCTAAAGGTCCTGAAACCACAGAAGGGACACATCCTCCTTTTCTCAAGAAGCTGATTCTAGTACCAGATGTAGGAAGTGATTCCAGACTTGTAGGGGCTATAACATAAGTACAGCCCAGAGCCCATGGCAGTCTTATCCGCCCCTGGTGGAGGAGGGGCTTGCAAGCTGCCTACTGCTCACATATAATGGCACAGCAGTGTGAGGACACGTCTGTAGAATCTATAATCCGGATATCTAAATATATATTCTACAGTCCTGCTGCTACTAACAACCTACATAAAGTTGTCACAGGCTTTTGAATTCATGTTATAGCAGTAACAGTGGGAAGGGGCTGTGGAGTAGTTCAGTGCAGAGAGCTAAGAGGACAGCAGTGTGTGTGCACCCCCCAGTGCACTTAGAGAAGATACATTTGTGTATATTGTTTATAGCAGCAGGATTGTGAAATGTAGATATATAATGGACTTACTACTGTGCTGACACTGCTGTGCTCTGTGCCCCCTGCATTGAACGATTCCACAGCTCCTTGACTCTGTTCTAAGCAGCCGCTGTAGTATCAAACCAGAAGATAGCTGCAAATTTTGCTAATAACATAGTGCATGGGCTGTGAAGCAATTCAACACAGATAGCTAAGAGCACAGCAGTGTGAGGACATGCCACCATTACAGTTACAATCTTGGAATATAAATAAAAGTTTCACAGTCCTGCTGCTACTAAAATCATACACAAAGTTATGATTAAACATCTCTCCAGGGATAATATCTAAAACTGTATCCAGAGAACCCACAGCACAGCAGTGTGAGGGCATGTACTTGGAAAAGTTATAATCCCGGTCTATATGTTTGTATATAACAGTCCTGCTGCTACTAACAACACACACAAAGGTATAATTACACATCACTCCAGCGAAAATACCTGTCTTCAGAGAGCCAAGAGCACAGCTGTGTGAAGGAATACCCCCAACGCCCCTGCAAAAGTTCCAATCCTGGAGTATAAATCCATATATCACAGTTCTGCTGCTACTAACAACATACACAAAGGTTTGATTACACATTTCTCCAGGGACAATACCTAACATGAAAAGCAGAAGCCTTAACCAAACATGATGAGATTTGGGGTGTGTCTCAGACACTGACACTGTAGTCACAGATCCCAGATACTTTTTATCTTTTTTTACAATTGGATTATGGGTAAAGGGGGTGTGGCCTATGTTGCCCCACTGTGTGGAACCCCGTGGGGCTCTTCTATGTCAGGTCTGACTAGGTGTAGAATTGCACCATCGCCGCAGCAGTAACGCCCTGCGCCAGCCTATTGCATGCGGCGGCACCGCCCCCTTTCCACACAACCGCCAAATAGGGCGGAGATATTGCACGGAGAAATTGTACTCCTGTGGCCCTAAGAGGGTTAATATTATACTAGACATCATCCCCCATGAGACCCCGTGATATATCTGATAAATAGGTCTGTAGCAAGTGTGCAGCAAATAATGGATTCATATTCCAGGATTGTAGCTTCTCCAAGTGCACTGGGGGCGTGTCCTGAAACTGCTCTGCTCTTAGCATTCTCTACCCTTTGCTCTGAGCATCAAATCAGAAGCCTGCTGCAGCTTTTGCAGGAGAGATGGGGCTGTGGAGCTGTTCAACGCAGAGAGCACAGAGCACAGCGGTGTAAGGACACGCCAACAGCTACAATCCTGGAATATAAATCCATATTTCACACTCCTGCTGCTAGTAACATCATACACAAAGGTCTAATTACACATCTCTCCAGGGACAATACATAACACTGTCAGCAGAGAGCACAGAACACAGCAGTGTGAGGGCACCCGTTTAGTACAATCCTGGAAAATAAATCCACAGTTCACAGTCCTGCTGTTACTAGCAACATGCACAAACATCTGATTACACATCTCTCCAGGGACAGTACCTAACACTGGCTGCAGAAATCACTAAGCACAGCAGTTTGAGGACACACCACCGGTACAATTTTAGGATATTATCAAAATTTCACAGTCCTGCTGCTACTAACAAATTACACAATCTACTGATTACACATCTCTCCAGGGGTAATACCTAACACTGGCTGCAGAAATCACTAATCACAGCAGTGTGAGGACACATCGCCGGTACAATCTTAGGATATTATCAAAATTTCACAGTCCTGCTGCTACTAACAAATTACACAATCTACTGATTACACATCTCTCCAGGGGTAATACCTAACACTGGCTGCAGAAATCACTAATCACAGCAGTGTGACAACACACCACCGGTACAATCTTAGGATATTATCAATATTTCACAGTCCTGCTGCTACTAACAACTTACACAAAGGTCTGATTACACATCTCTCCAGGGCTAATACCTCATACTGGCTGCTGTATTCCCAGTAAAAACTGATCCCAGATTCCCTCTAAGACAGCTGTTGTCTTAAAATTATATTAAGGGTAATTTTATTGGTTTTCTTTATTGTAATTTGGTGTAAAATATTTTTTTTACAGCTAAATTGAGTTATTTTGATAATATTGTGATTGCTATGAATGTGATGAGTGTTTAGTATCAGTGCAGTGTGATGGCAGCTCGGGGTCTCGTCACGGCCGCCCTGTCTGATGCTCTTTCCCAGCAGCTCCCATGATCCCCCTCCCTCCCTCGCTGCACCGGAGCCCTGACCTCCCCAGTGGCCACTGTCTGCCCCGCGCCCATCACTTACACTTCTGGACTATTTACTCCTCACATCAAAATATTTCCACCTAATCCTGGAAAAAAGAGACAGAGAATGTCAGGAGAGAAGCGGAGCCCGGACACACGGACACATCTAATAATAATAATAATAATCACCGAGGAGATCATGTAGGAGAGTCATTCACTGAAAGGATAATTATCTCCTATCTATCTATCTATCTATCTATCTATCTCATATCTATCTATCTATCTATCTATCTATCTATCTATCTATCTATCTCATATCTATCTATCTATCTATCTATCTATCTATCTATCTATCTATCTATCTATCTATCTATCTATCTATCTATCTCATATCTATCTATCTATCTATCTCATATCTATCTATCTATCTCATATCTATCTATCTATCTCCTATCTATCTATCTATCTATCTATCTATCTATCTCATATCTATCTATCTATCTATCTATCTATCTATCTATCTATCTATCTATCTATCTATCTCATATCTATCTATCTATCTATCTATCTATCTATCTCATATCTATCTATCTATCTATCTATCTATCTATCTATCTCATATCTATCTATCTATCTATCTATCTATCTATCTATCTATCTATCTCATATCTATCTATCTCCTATCTATCTATCTATCTATCTCATATCTATCTATCTATCTATCTCATATCTATCTATCTCATATCTATCTATCTATCTATCTATCTCATATCTATCTATCTATCTATCTCATATCTATCTATCTCCTATCTATCTATCTATCTATCTCATATCTATCTATTTATCTATCTCATATATATCTATCTCATATCTATCTCCTATCCATCTATCTATCTATCTATCTATCTATCTATCTATCTATCTCATATCTATCTATCTCATATCTATCTATCTATCTATCTATCTATCTATCTATCTCATATCTATCTATCTCATATCTATCTATCTATCTCATATCTATCTATCTCATATCTATCTATCTATCTCATATCTATCTATCTCATATCTATCTATCTATCTATCTATCTCATATCTATCTATCTCATATCTATCTATCTATCTATCTCATATCTATCTATCTATCTATCTCATATCTATCTATCTATCTCATATCTATCTATCTATCTATCTCATATATATCTATCTATCTCATATCTATCTATCTCTTGATGACGGTTTCCCTCTACACCTTAGCATTATGTATCTGTGGGGGCAGCATCCAAGGAAACTTATGTCTTGAAGCCGTTTAATGTTAGACTGTCCCCCCGCCCCTGTCACAGCCCCGCCCCTTTCCTATTGGTCTGTATTCATCCCCTATGGATAATACTTCACATTTTGGATTCTATAAGAAGCAAGAGAGGATGAGGAGAGCAGTAATCCTATCATTACCCAAATGTGCTGTAATTTTACCATCCATTCTAGGTAAGATTGCAAGTGCATGCACGGCCTGTCCTCACACTGCTGTGCTCTTAGCTCACTTCATTGAGCTGCTCCACAATCCCTTCCCTGTGCTCTTAGCAAAAAGATGTAAGAAGCTTAATGAAGGATACAACAGCAGCCAATCATAGCAGAGGGGAGGGGCTGTGATGTGGTTCACTGCAGAGAGCACATAACACAGCAGTGTGAGGAAACGCCCCCAGTTTACTTGAAGAAGCTACAACCCTGGAATATAAATCCAAATATCACAGTCCTGCTGCTGCTAACAACATACAGAAAGTTCTAATTATACATCTCTGCAGGGACAAGACATAACATTGGCTACAGTGGGCACAGAGCACAGCAGTGTGAGGACACTACAAATTGTACAATCCTGGAGTATAAATCCATATATCACAGTCCAGCTGCTACTTACAACATACACGAAGTGATTACACATCTCTGCAGGGACAATACATAACACTGGCTGCAGTGAGCACAGCGTACAGCAGTGTGAGGACACTCCCCCAGTGCACTTGAAGGATCTAAAATCTTACAATATAAATTCACATATCACAGTCCTGCTGCTACTAACAACATACAGAAAGTTCTAATTATACATCTCTGCAGGGACAATACATAACACTGACTGCAGTGGCACAGAGCACAGCAGTGTGAGGCCACTCCCCCAGTGCACTTGGAGGATCTACAATCTTACAATATAAATCCACATATCACAGTCCTGCTGCTACAAACAACATACAGAAAGTTCTAATTATACATCTCTGCAGGGACAATACATAACGCTGGCTGCAGTGGGCACGGAGAACAGCAGTGTGAGGACACTCCCCCAGTGCACTTGGAGGAGCTACCATATAAATCCACATATCACAGTCCTGCTGCTACTAACAACTTACAGAAAGGTCTGATCACACATCTCTGGAAGGACAGTACCTAACACGGTTCAGTATTTCTGGTGTTCATCGATGTGGAAACCTAATAAACAAGTAATGAAGCTTCCAGCACAAATCCTCATGATCAGGAAGCTGTTATATAATTTGTTTTTGCTCTGAGAAGTCAGCAGGAAACTATTATAAAATAATTAGCATAATTCTCTCCTCACTAGAAAACGCTCCGATCCGGCATTATCTGTGATTATCCTGCGAGGCTCCGCATGCGCTGCTGGAGAGCCGGTCCAGAGGCCTCCCCGCGCTGCTCCCCTTATGGTGATGTAGCAGAGCTGAGTTACTCATTTCTAATGTACTCACCGTTCCATTTGTTGGGGGGCGATGTGACTGTAATACAGAGGGCACCAATCTCTTACACTGTCACTAGTGCTGAGCGGATCAGAACCTGCAATATTTCAGCCAGAAGTTCAGGTTCAGCGCCACTGGTGGCATTTAAAGATTACCACCTGCGGACTGTACCAGCGCCGGTCATGGGGGTCTATGGTGGGGATGAGAGAACCAGAATGGGTCGGCTCATCCCTAATTGTCATATCTTTTCCTTTAGTCCAAATTCTACTTTGGTCATCACCCATACTAATGGGCTTTGACTGCATTCCACTGAACTTAAAGGGGTTGGTCACTTTTCAATAAGTCTCTTCCATTAGACATGTCTCTGCGTGTATATGTTCCTGTGTCTTTCCCTCCTTTGAGACCTTCAGCCTTTCCCTGTTCTCCCCATGCTGCCCCCTGCATATATACACAGCTTCCTCACTATCACTACTCCAGCCCGTCCTCATGGCGTATCCCACTGTGTCTCTCTCACAGTCCATTCTCACTGATAGACACAGGAAGAGGGTAAGGGGGGAGCAGGATGAGTAGTAACTCTCCTATTACAGCTCCTCCTATTCATCAGAGCTCAGAAATGTAAACAAAGAATCACAGAGAGTCTGTAGACAGCACTAAAGTAAGTAGTAGGACTGCTGAATCACTTGATGAACATTCAGGTGGCAGTAAAGACACTTGGGCTAGTTATGTAAAACAGTGGTTGACCCTTTAAAGAGGTTCTTTAATATGTATGATGATTCCAAAGTTTTGTTCTAATGGAATATAATTCACCAGCAGAGGAGTCTGGGAGCACCTTCCTTCCATTCCCCCATCCATAACACATGTCTAGGGTCTAGAAAGTACACGGTAGGTCACACAAGAATTTCAGGTGTCTGGAGTGAACGGAGAGACTTAGGTCCAGGAGATCTGCATTGCACACAGTAAAATACGGCACAGTACCAGGAATAATACCGCCATCTTGTTCTCATATAATGCCAACATACAGAGACATTACACCTCGTTCAAGTAGTCCTCTGCCAAGTCCCAGCCATCACAGTGCCCGATTCAGTAGAGGAAGATATTAGGGACTATGAATGGTCCTCAGAGGTTGCTAAATCTCCCTGTTGCTTTAGTCCAATCAAAGCATCTCCAGTTGTATAGATAATCATTGGAGGCCACCCATGTAGTAGTACGTGACAGATATGGAAATAGGCAGCCAACCAGACTGGAGGGGTTTACAGAAGAGGCACCTATAAAGTCTACGACGTGAAGTCTACGACACGGCTAACTCAACCAGAGGAATCCATGAAAGATCAGGACAGAAGAACTCTTCCCTCAAGTAAGCCTTGCTCCTCAAGACAACTCTTTTTTGGCCACAATCCACCATTTGCACCCATGGATATACCTACATGAATCACAGAGGTAGCCCAACATCTCAACCACTAGATGTAGCTATACGGAGGATATAGGAGACCCACCATATAATCCTTTGGATGTAACTCTATGGAGAACAGAAGGTAGCCCAACATCTCAGGTCTCTAGGTAGACCTCCACGTCAACCCCTAGATGTAGCTGTATGGAGGACAGAGTGCGCCAAAATCCCGGGGCAATACAGGGAAAATGGGCGCAAATCGGAAATATTCGGGTAACACGTCGGGAAAACGTGAATCGGGCCCTTAGTAAGTGACCCCCAAAGTCTGTGGGCAAACCATTCCCAGACTGGAGAATCCCTTCCATAGCGATCTGCTCGATGGTGCTGGTGCTGTACATGTGGGCCTATGGGTACGGCTTGGCTTTACCTTTCACAACACATGGGGGGGGGGGAATCTGCCTTTTTATGTGTCAGAAGGTATTTTACATTCCAGAATCTCAGACGTTGTTATAAGATAACGGCAAGATGGCCGAGAGACCCTGAGACTGATGGATCAGGAGAATATTCCTCATATAATATTATAATATTCAGACTGATTTAACTCTTTACAGGTTGCACAATATTCTCCTGCTATTATTATTATTATTATTATTATTATTATTATTATCTTGTTTTAATCTTTTAAATGGCACCAAATTATTATTATTTTTTATTATAATTATTTTAAACTTTGTAGATTTTCTATAAAACATTTCTAGAGTTTTTTTTTTTACATTTTTTTTCTACTTTTATTTTATCTTCTATTCTATTGACGATACGACACAACTTTATTGACAGCGCAGGAAGTTGATCGATCGATTCATTATTTTATAGAATAAATACGTGTAACATCATTTACTGAATTATATTTATTCGATTTGTATTTTTCAAAAAGTTTTCACTGTTTTTAGTCATCTATTTGTTTGTTGACTTGTTTGACTGTTTTATTTTTTAGTTGACATTTTGTGATTGGTCTCATCCAAAAAGAAAAAAAAAAAAAAGATATGTTGGTTATTTGACAGATTTTATTTTTGTGGCACAAGACAATTAGATTAATATTTTAGGGAAGGAAGAAAAAAAAACCTTCTCGCCGCTCGGCCGGTAATGTCTGTGCAGGTGATGGCCTCCTGCAGTCACTAGAATAACAGGACTACACCTAGTGTCTCCATTCCCCTTCCTTCTACCATCTGTTCCTGCTGCCGATGGCTCCTGCAGTCTCCGCACCGGGGCCGGTCTCGGCAGTAGGGTAGGAGACCCTCGGATGGGTTGGGCCTCGGGCCCCTCAGACTCTCCGAGCTACAAGGAAAGTGCCAGCTGTCCGCCCTCATTTGCATTTTCTCTACAATATAATGAAATTAGCCGCGGGTTTCCTGAGGTGAAGCAAGACGGAAATCTAGGCTGGAAGTGTCAGCAGGCGGCGGGGAGGTAGGTAGAAGGTCACAGCCGCAGCTAATGGATCCTTACAGCATCACCGGCCTGGACTACAAGACACAACTCTAGGCTGCGGTTTTTAAAAAAATGTAACAATTTTGACTTCATTTTGGGGGGGGAAAATGCATTAATATAACAAAAATGTATTGCATTTTTTTTAAATTTATATTTTATAAATAAATATATAAAAGATAAATATATGATATTTTTTCTATTTTTGGCAAATTTTATTTCATTTTATACTATTCTCATTACTGTTTATTCTTATTTTATTTTATTATTTAATACTATTATTATTATTTTCATTATTTTATTAGTTTTTTATACCATGATTTATACTATTCTTCTTCTTTTTAGTAGTAGTATTGTTTTAAATTATTATATCATTATTATAATTATTGTTATAATTATTATCATTAATTTGTTTTTCAATGATGACTATTCATATCTATTTCAATTACGATTAATTTTGCTTTCAATTTGTAGTTTTATTATGATTTCTGTTCCTATTATCAATATTTTTTTCAATTATAATTTTTTTATTTTTAGATTATTATTTGTCCTTAAGAGCACAGCACTCACTGTCTATGAATGCTGGAGAAAGGTGAGCGCACTTTTAGGCAATTTTTCGTCCTGCTGCTCTGCCCGTTAGTGAGAACGTGACAGATCTGCTGAACTCTGTAGATCCCATTCTGGTGATTGTGGTGGTTTCACCAGTTGGATCCTCGCAAGATCAGATCCTGTGGATAGTGGATAAATTTGATAGTTGGTGTAACCCTGGGAATATGAATGTCACACAAATGGTATGGGCTTTCTAAAGTAGGCAGAGTTATCACGGGATACTACAACTCCCATGATCCCTCAGTTCTCAGTAACAGCTCCTCCCTCTCATGATCCCAGTGATGATGTAACAGGCTGTCCTGCTCTGTTACTGTAGTAATGATGTGTAACTGCCATCACTGCACATTACCTCACTGAGATGACGTCTCACCACAACACTGGCCATACTGGATTCACTGCAACCAACCCGCGACAGCCTAACATAGTGGTGATCACACAACGCTGTGTAGGATTACACCCGGCTATGAATCGGACAAATAATATTTCAGCACCAGGGACAGCAGCAGAGACTGGATCACACTACATGAACTTCTCAATAAATAGATAGATATGAGATAGATAGATAGATAGATAAGAGATAGATAGATAGATAGATAGATAGATATGAGATAGATAGATATGACATAGATAGATATGAGATAGATAGATAGAGATAGATAGATAGATAGATAGGAGATAGATAGATAGATAGATATGAGATAGATATGAGATAGATAGATAGATAGATAGGAGATAGATAGATAGATAGATATGAGATAGATAGATAGATAGATAGATAGATAGATAGATAGATAGATAGATAGATAGATAGATAGATAGATAGATAGATAGGAGATAGATAGATAGATATGACATAGAAAGATATAAGATAGATAGATATTAGATAGATAGATAGATAGATAGATAGGAGATAGGTAGATAGATAGATATGAGATAGATAGATAGATAGATAGATAGATAGATAGATAGATATGAGATAGATATGAGATAGATAGATAGATAGATAGATAGATAGATAGATAGATATGAGATAGATGGATATGAGATAGATAGATATGAGATAGATGGATATGAGATAGATAGATAGATAGATAGATATGAGATGGATATGAGATAGATAGATAGATAGATATGAGATAGATATGAGATAGATAGATAGATATGAGATAAATAGATGAGATAGATAGATATGAGATAGATAGATAGATAGATAGATATGAGATAGATATGAGATAGATAGATAGATAGATATGAGATAGATAGATATGAGATAGATAGATATGAGATAGATGGATATGAGATAGATAGATAGATAGATATGAGATAGATATGAGATAGATAGATAGATAGATAGATATGAGATAAATAGATGAGATAGATAGATATGAGATAGATAGATAGATATGAGATAGATAGATAGATAGATATGAGATAGATAGATAGATAGATGAGATAGATAGATATGAGATAGATAGATAGATATGAGATAGATAGATAGATATGAGATAGATAGATAGATAGATATGAGATAGATAGATAGATAGATAGATATGAGATAGATAGATAGATAGATATGAGATAGATATGAGATAGATAGATAGATAGATATGAGATAGATACATAGAAAGATATAACTATTGGTCAGTGATTTGATCCATTTACTATAAGTAAAATGGTTTCATGTTACATTTCATTCCGGTCACTTTCCCCCGATGTCCCCGCACGTCACAGGACGGGACCTTTCACAGTTTTGTTTTCACATTAGGGTAAAGGGTAGCGATTGGTTTCCTCTGAGTCATCGTTACCGAGTATGAGGAAGCGTCGGGTGTTCTGGAATAGTCCCTGTGTGTCTGTGGTAAGTGGCCGCTCCGCGTTGCATTATACATGTGTCCGAGGACAATCCAGGAAGCGGTGACTGGAGCTGTATGTCAATGAGCGGCGCTGGTGTCTACCTACTGTCATGTGTGTACATCTACATCCTAAGTGCCTCATCACCGGGGCCTCATTGTTGGGCCTGGGGCAGGGGGGGGGGCGGAGAGGGGGGGCTCTGTCCACTTCCTTCTAGAACAATAGGCATGGGGGGGGCGACGTGCTCCGACAATCATAAAAGTGCCAATTCCTCCCAATTTAGGAGACTGGAAGAGAGGAAGGTAGACATGTTCAAAAAAAAAAACCCCGCAAGGGGGCCGAGAAATTTTACTTGACGTACTCCCGCTGTGACACCGCGGCGGTTGAGGAAGGCCTGTCATTTGCCTGTCAACCTTTGACCTACTGTAGGCATATTCTGAAATGATGTGAGAGGCATCGCCTTGCTGCACCTCCAGCCTCGTTCAGCTCTCCGTGTCCGTCCTTGATGTCAGTCAAACGTTCACCGGTAGCTGCCGAGCTCTCGGATAAGAGAAAAAAATTTACGAAAAAATTACAAAAATTTCCCGTCTGCTCTTAACATTATTTCCCGTCAAGTAATAAGTTTCTGACATCCGGCATTGTTTACCGAGCGCCGATCCCGCACTTGCATTTTAATGAGGCTAATTAATAACAAGTTAGAAGTCTTCGGCTCTTCCTTCACAGCTGGACCATATGTAGTCATTACAGCGAATGGACAGACAAGTCCCCTCCGTCAAATATTAAGATATGAAGGAGCTTCTCCAACTTTTTATTTCATCTCGAGATTTGTTGTATTGTAGAATTTGGGTACAAAAGGATTCAAAAAATAGTTGGGGTGTTTTTGAATAACGGAGGCTTTCGAAACAGAGCACCACTCTCGTCCACAGGTTGTTTGTGGTACTGCAGCCAAGCTCTACTAAGGCCCCATGCACATGATCGTTTGTGCGGCCAGCTCACGACCCCCATGGCACACAGGCACCCCCGCTTACCTATGGAGAGGGGAGGGTTGAGCACTTTACCCCAACCTGCTGTAAGCTTTGCCCACGTTCCGGCCCTGTTGAGCATGTGGTCATCTGCATAAGGCCGATATGTTCATATAGCAATACAGACACAATAGGGCAGATCTACTTACCCGGTCCTGTTGAGATCCCGCGGTGCGTTGTCCGACGAGGATTCGGATCTGCCGTGATTCACTAAGATCGTGCACCCGAGTTCCTGAATCCGTCGCTTCTGCACCGAGGTCCGCCGGAGTTCACCTGCTTCTTCCCGGTGCTTGTAAGTGCTGATCTTGCGACACTTTTCTAAATCTTACATCCCACTCGTTGTCCGAATCCGTCGGATTGTCCGGCAGCCACGCCCCCCACGTGCAAGCCGGCGCCGATTTGCCAAAATCCAATCGTGTACGATATAATCCCGGGGCAAGTCGGCGCAAATAATCCCGGGGCAAGTCGGGGAAACCCGACGAAAATAGTAAATGAGCCCCATTATTCCAATGCCAAAGAAACCCCTTAAAGGGCCACTACAGAGAAAGTGGCTCAGGAGACCCGCCGAGGTGGATGATTAAGCAGGGATTCCTTCTATGTACCTCCAGCTTAGAAGTTGCACTGTAGACCTTGGTTCTCATCCTGGCTTGTGTCTAAATGATACCCTCCATTGTCCTTTCTCCGTTTTCCAACATTTTTGAGGTAGAGTACAGCATAGGATCATAGCCTTGGGGATAGTGGAGGATACTAAGTGTAGATGAATTGGGAAACACCATCCATTGGGACACCTCCACCTCCACTGTGGGTTAATGAGTGGACCACGGGGCCTGTAGTCTGCATCCAATCACAGGTCAAACCCGCTGTAAAAGTTCTCCACTGGTAAAGTGCATGTGGCCAATGCCTCCCAATAGGTCCGGGGTCTGGTGGGGGGGCACCATCATACTCATGGTGACTGCGTATGATAAATGTGCTCCTATGTCTCAACTGATGCAAAAAAGTCTCAAAAAGTAGTAGAAGTAACCAAAGTGGTGATGAACCTCCCCTAGTATTTCGACTTGTATCTATATCGCAGTCCAGCCTGGTAGAGCAATGTTTCTCAAGAACCTCCAACACGGTCCATTCAAACTTTCAAGTTCAAGATTTAAGGATTACTGACTTGAGTTACTGTTACTTTACGCCCCCCTCCCCTCCACCCACCAGCATACTCACTGCAGGAGGGCCCTGGCCGAGGCCATCAGGGGACGCTAGGCAGATGTGACTGCCACGGTCCGGGCCCTTCTCTTCCATCGTTACGCCCCTGGTCATCTGAACTCTTGTGTGTATTCACAACTGAATTTCCCCCAACCAGTCATAATTTTAGGATATCCCATAGATAGACTCAAAACTCCTGTGTGGCAATGCCCAAAGCACCAGCAATGAGCTGTGAAATACTAAGAAAATCCCAAAAATATGTCCTGAGCTGTAAAGGATCGCTATTGAGAATTATTGACCTGATTACTTGTCCCAGAGTTGGTCGTTTAAGATGTTCTTTCCATACTAAACTCGAGTGCTCCCAAGTATATGATTCTTTTCGGATATCCAGTAGATAGATCCACTTCCAGTCCTTGTGGCAGCCTCAACTCAAGTACTCAAGACCAAACTCTCAAGTCCATTAATGAGTATCATTGTCCTGATCGATGGCCCTTGAGATGGTCAACTGATTTCTTGTATATGCTGTCAACTAAAGTCAACTAAGTCATATTTAGACCTAAACCTATGCCATGGTCTGATGTACCAGAAGTCACCTGAGAAATACTAAGGAAACCTGAAAATATGGTCTGATGCAAACTCTTGAGGTCTCCAACTGAGCATCTTTGACCTAAGCAGTTGTGCTTGAGACAGTCAACCAAGTTCCTGCGTGAATTCTTTAATTAATCCCAGACAGACATTTTTTGTAAGATATCCCATTGATAAAGGACCTAAATCTTCTGAATTGTATGGCACTACACTCAGCTCTTCCCATCACCTGGTAAACTCCGTAGGAAATGCTGAAAAAATGGTCCAATACGAAGGCTTGTGCTCACAAACTGAGGACATTTGGCCTGACCCATTGTCCTTGAGATAGACAATCAAGTTCTTCAGTGTATTCTTAAGTATTCCCAACTAGTCATATATTTAGAATATGCCATAAACCTAAACCTACTGTACAGAAATATTCCACGTGCCAACAGTCAACTGCGAAATACTAAGGAAATCCAAAAAATGTGGTCGGTGCAAATGAGGATCACTGACCCGACCAGTTGTCCTCGAGATGTCCATCCAAGCTTTTGCGTCTGTTCTCTTCTCACATTCAAAGAACCAGTCATAATTTAAAGATATCCGTGGAGAGACCTAAATCAACTCTATGGCACTGACTGGTATTTCCCTGTGAAATATTGTATGTAATCTTAACTCACCCCAAACTCATCATAATTTTTGGATCTCTCGTAGATAGAACTATTTGGATAGTGAAGCAATGATCTGTGAACTCTAAGGGTAGCGAAATGAGGATGAAGGTGTCAGAACTAATTGTGCTGAATGTGATCAGATTTTAAGCTTCTGTGCTTAAAAAACCACACCCTGGGCTGCCTGTGATTGACATCTCCCTTTTAGGAACATTCCATAGAGAAAGCTGGGTTTGAGTTTGAGCTTGTTTTGTGTGCAACTATGGCTTTAGTGGTGGATGGCCTAACCAGTCAGTGCTGGGGGCAGTGTCCATTACTCCCTTTATGCCCAGTTCCTTCAGAGAGTGCTGGTTATTGCAGTCCTATTTTGCTTTTGCTACCTTTGCTATTCTGTGTATCTGACTTCAGCTACGTATATTGACCATTCCATCCCTATTCGATTCTGTACCTTTGCCACCATCTTGGTTTTGACCTGGTTCTGTTCCGACTCTACTTGACTGTGTGTATTTGTTGTTTGTCCATCAGCGTTGTGTATCTCCCAGTGTGACCCTGCTTTCCCTGTCTTGACACTTCTCAATGTTATAGTACTAACTGGTCCATCTCTGATTTCCTGTTACCTGTCTGCTCCACCATCCAGCAACTGCCAGACAAAGTAAGTTTTTCCCTTGGATTTGCCCTTGTGAGGGCGTTTATATCTCCTTTAGGCAGGGCCTTAGCCGGCAGCGACGTCGCAGGGCAAGATCGACATCCCTTACCCAAGTCTAACAGCCTGCGCCAAGCCTGGTAGTGGTTGTGCTGTTGCTGGACAGGTTCACCACAGAAGGTCATTGACCTGACCTGTTGTTCTTGAGATGGTCAACCAAGCAGTTTGGTTTATATTATTTACCATAAGACCCTAGGATGAGCCTCATGTACTTGGGTAATGAAGAACCTGGGAAATAAACCCTGGCTGTAACCACAGTCCTCGTAGAGGTTGTTTGCCTTCACGCACGGGTGGAAGTCATTGAGGAGGCAGGTTACTGCTTTAACTTTCATGCAGTTGGAGGCCTTCGGGTGCCGCCTCATTTTACTTTTTCATAAACACATGTATTAAATTAGGAGGTGAAATTGTCCAATGCCAAATATGCCCGATGATTGCATCAAATTGCAGCGTACTGACAAGTTCATGGACCTGTGATACTGGCTGGGCCTGCTGGCAGGGTAACCAACAGCTGTCTATCTGTGTGTGCATAATGAACATATGAATGCAGTGCCATGGGCCTCCGCTACTGAATGCACAGGGGATCTCTGATTGGGGGGAAGATTTGGCTGTAAACACAGATATCACATTGTAAGGTGTCTTTTTTAGGAAAGGTTATTGCGCAGACATAGTCACGTAATGGAATGGAAGATCTCTTAAAGGGACAGTAACACAAATATCCGGGGTCATGGGAATAACTGTAATGCCGCATAACAAAACATTAGAATTTCATGGACGACGCTCGTTGTGGGTGGCAGTAATAAAAGGTTTCACTACCGGATAAGACAACACCTTAAATTGCATGTAAGTGGCAGCTGGACACCATTGTTACAATACGGTGCAAATATTTTCGGAAACTGCAATAAGCACCTTACCGAGTCTGACCTGAAGAATCACAAGACTCATTGATGCTGTGGGTGATGTCATAGATCTCATACAGTGTGATGTCATTATTCTGGTAGGCATGGATCCCATAGAGTGTGATCTGCCAATAAATAATAGAGACCCCAGAGCAGACAAATAATAATAATGGAATCCCTCAGTGTGTACAATATTGGAGACCCCAGGGCAGATAATGATAATGAAAACTCCCCCAATTACTGGAGACCCCAGGGTAGAGATTGATAATAATAGAAAGACCCAAATCAGACAAATACTCTACACCCTAGAGATGACAACTGGTGACAATGAAGACCCCAGAGCAGATAACTGGTGACAATGAAGAGACCCCAGAGAGAAGACAACTAATAATAATGGAATCCCTCAGTGCATACAATATTGGAGACCCCAGGGCAGATAATGATAATGCAAACTCCCCCAATTACTGGAGACCCCAGGGTAGAGATTGATAATAATAGAAAGACCCAAATCAGACAAATACTCTATACCCTAGAGATGACAACTGGTGACAATGAAGACCCCAGAGCAGAACAGTGGTGACAATGAAGACCCCAGAGCAGAACAGTGGTGATAATGAAGACCCCAGAGCAGATAAATAATAATAACGGAATCCCTCAGTGCATACAATAATGGAGACCCCAGAACAGATAATGAAATCTCCCCCAATTACTGGAGACCCCAGAGTAGAGAATGATGATAATAGAAAGACCCCAAATCAGACAAATACAGTTCACCCTAGAGCAGACGACTGGTGACAATGAAGACCCAAGTACAGAACAGTGGTGACAATGAAGACCCCAGAGCAGACAACTGGTGACAATGAAGAGACCCCAGAGAGCAGACAACTAATAATAATGGAATCCCTCAGTGCATACAATATTGGAGACCCCAGAGCAGATAATGATAATGAAAACTCCCCCAATTACTGGAGACCCCAGAGCAGATAATGATAATAATAGAAAGACCCCAAATCAGACAAATACTCTATAACCTAGAGATGAAAACTGGTGACAATGAAGACCCCAGAGCAGAACAGTGGTGACAATGAAGACCCCAGAGCAGACAAATAATAATAACGGAATCCCTCAGTGCATACAATAATGGAGACCCCAGAGCAGATAATGAAATCTTCCCCAATAACTGGAGACCCCAGAGTAGAGAATGATAATAATAGAAAGACCCCAAATCAGACAAATACTCTACACCCTAGAGATGACAACTGGTGACAATGAAGACCCCAGAGCAGAACAGTGGTGACAATGAAGAGACCCCAGAGAGCAGACAACTAATAATAATGGAATCCCTCAGTGCATACAATATTGGAGTCCCCAGAGCAGATAATGATAATGAAAACTCCCCCAATTACTGGAGACCCCAGAGCAGATAATGATAATGCAAACTCGCCCAGGGCAGACAATGCAAATACTGGAGACCCCAGAGGAGAGAATGATAATAATAGAAAGACCCCCAAAGCAGACAAATACAGTTCACCCTAAAGAACTGGTGACAATGAAGACCCCAGAGCAGACAACTGTCATCAATAGAGATGCCATAACTGAAAAAAATAAAATATAATAAAAAATACTCTCCGCTTCTACCCCTCTTCTACTACCTTTCTTTTGATTTCTTTGATCCTCTCATGTTCCCCGCGCCACTTTGCTCTGGGTCTTGACGCCAGGAGCTTATTACAAGCATCAGGACACAGAACAAAAGGGAATAAAAGAAATCCCCATCCATAGATGTTATCAGAGCTTTATCAGCCCAAAAATCTTCCCTCTCCACTTACTTTGTCTCTCAACACCCTTTTTCCTAAAGAAATCACTTTGACTCTGAAGTCTCTGAAACATCGGTGCCATCACCGTCTTCTGTCGGTAGAAAGCACTGATTTTTCTCTGTGTTTTGTATGTGAACTGTGGCTAAGGTTACTGCTGTATTGGGACTGATTGAATCACAGCAGCAAATGGTTAACTTGAGTGACTGACAGCCAGACAAGTCAGCTGTTGAGGGCGGCGTCCAGCAACTCCTTTATATATGTGCCCAATTCCATTACACCTTGCTGGTTCTACTAGTTTCCTGATACCTTTCCCTAGTTTTGTTTGCTATCGCTTTGCTATACTGTGAATCTGACCTCTGCTTCGTTTAATTGACCATTCTCTATTTTGTTAATCGATTCTGTGCTTCACCGCCATCTTATATTTGATCTGGTTCTGTCTAACTTTACTTGTCTGTATGTTACCTTTTGTCTGTCCCTTTGTGTTTTGTCCTCTTTCCTGTGCACTTAGTCAAGATCGTCCCCCAAAAGTCCCTTACCAATAGGGTCTGCGAGACTTCTTAGGTAGGTGACAGCACTTGTAGGTGGCTCTAGAGTCTACACCCGCTTCTCTACCTGGAAACAGAAGCACACTGAGATGTCACATTACAAAGTAGTCTATGGAGAGGGGAGGGGGAGCAGTGAGTCACAGCAGCGAGGTCTGTAAATATAAACACAGAACAACTGGTAGATAATAATAATAATAATTCCTTTATTTATATAACGCACACAGATTATGCAGCGCCAAATAGTTTGCCAAATCAGTCCCTGTCCCCAATGGGGCTCACAATCTAATTACCCTACCAGTATGTTTTGGAGTGTGGGGGGAAACCAGAGGATCCAGAGGAAACCCACACAAACACAGAGAGAACATACAAACTACTTGCAGATGTTGACCTGGATGGGACATGAACCCAGGACCCCAGCGCTGCAAGGCTGTAGTGCTAACCACTGACCCAGGACCCCAGCGCTGCAAGGCCTTAGTGCTAACCACTGAGTCACCGTGATTATGCAGATTAGCAATCATATAATGAGCAGATACATTGTTATTCCTCATGTACAAGCACTGGAATAATAATCTCTGAAATGTTTGGTACAAGGTCAGATGCTGTCTCTATGATGCATATAAAACTCTTACTCTACGTATTCTATAATGCTCATATATTTGGGGCCGTTCAGTACATAAACTTATAGAAAAGGACAGATATGGACGATCTTCCCTATGGAAGTTTTCCAGATCCCGGTCCGATGCGCCGCACTCTAGGAAGCCATCGGAGGAGCAGAGTTCAGAGGCAGCCGTAGCCGGCAGTGCCGCCCCCCCCCATCCGCTGCTCTATTTATTCACCAGTCACTTACATCAAGGAAATCTTCTCTGTCACAAAATATCCTCTGGGCCGCAGAACAGAACTCAGGTATCGGGAAAGTCACAGAGAACACAGCGACCCGGGCAGAAAGCAGGTATCGCCGTCTCCTAGGTTACATCAGACACTGTATCCACGTGTCCCCAAGTTATTGTCACAACGTCCGTCACCATTACTGATGGATCTGTGCACGAGGAAGAATCTATCGAGGGTTTTATGCCTTTTATGCGTCTATTGTTGGTTATATGAGGGATTATGTTAGGATTCTACCAAAAATGTGAAAACTGAAGTTGCTGATAGAAGGAATTGTAGCGATCAGTTCCCATGGGGGTTCCCAAAATCTTAAACACCAAATTCACCCCTGAGTGTGTTTCAGGTACCGTATTTTTCTGAGTATAAGGCGCACCGGATTATAAGGCGCACCATTAATATATGTCTGCTAAACCCTCTAGGTTCATATATAAGGCGCACCGGATTATAAGGATGAATGACCAGCAGGTGGCAGACCTGTGCACAGTACAAGGCAGCTGTTGTCTGTAAGTACGGTTCATATATAAGGCGCACTGGACTATAAGGCGCACCTGATTGTATGGATGAGTGACCAGCAGATAGCAGACCTGTGCACAATTCAAGGCAGCTGTTGTCTGTAAGTATGTTTCATATATAAGGCGCACTGGACTATAAGGTGCACCGGATTATAAGGCGCACCATTAATATATGTCTGCTAAACCCTCTAGGTTCATATATAAGGCGAACCGGATTATAAGGCGCACCTGATTATAAGGATGAATGACCAGCAGGTGGCAGACCTGTGCACAGTTCAAGGCAGCTGTTGTCTGTAAGTACGGTTCATATATAAGGCGCACTGGACTATAAGGCGCACCTTTGATTTCTGAGAAAATCAAAGGATTTTTTGTGGACCTTATAGTCCGAAACATACGGTACATGTCAGAGGCAGGAGGAAATCACATGAACTTCATTGAGAAACCAGGACTCAATGATTATAATGATTATGGAGTCCCATAGGAACGTAGATTTTTTGGCGGCAAATACATTGGATAGTATTTATCAGACCCAAACCCGAAATGTTCAGGCAGATGTTTGGGTTCGGCTCACCCCCTCCTCCACTGTTAACACCCGGGTCCTGGGTGTTAACTCCTTAAGTGCAGACAGGTGCCAGCACCTATCGCAGGTCTTACTAGTGGCAGTGACCCGAACCTTACCGGGACCGCTCATCCCTACTGTTAGGAAAACAGGATGGACAGTGATTTCTGCTGAGCGTCCATGTGTTCTTAATGGATCATTAATGTAACAATAAGACATAATACTTAAAGTTATGAATGAGATGAAACAATGTGGGTGCAAATAAATCATAACGGAAATCCACCCTGATATCCCAAGGACATTACTCATAGATCCAGGCACTGTGACTGTGGTAATCGTCTTATATTTGTCATCCATGGCCTCCTTCCTTCTAAAATCAACAACAACAATTATGTTAATGAGCCACAATTGCTCGGGGGGCATTACCAGAGCCCCTCTGTGCTGTAGCTTTAAAGACTATTACACAATTGCTCGGGGGCATTACCAGAGCCCCTCTGTGCTGTAGCTTCAAGGACTATTACACTGTGCAAGAGCACTTCCCCCTCCCATTGTGTGAGATTATACAATGCAGAGGGAGGGTGGACACTGATAGAGCAGGGGAGAGAGGAAGTGCTACTGCATAGTGTTATTGGCTGTGAAGCTGCATCACAGAGGAGCTCTGGTAACACCCCCAGAGCCCTTCTGACTCATTAGCATAATTCAAAAAGTAAATTTTAGGAGGAAGGAGGCCATGGATAACAAATATAAGAAGATACCACAGTCCCGGTCCCTGGATCTATGAGTAATGTCCCTGCTTTATCAGGATGGATTTTAGATTTCCTTTAACTAAAACAAAATAGCAGCCATAAATTCTTCTTGTAGCGTTGACACTTGATGCGCAGGCACGATGCCAGGCCAATGTGAGAGAGCCCCCTGCTCTGCGGTGGTAGCAGTACCCGCGGACACTATGGCACATGTCCTGAGTTGTGCAGCTCGCTGACCTCTGGCACGTGCTCCGTGGCACCGGGATCCGCTGCTATCCCCAATAGGTAAGGACAGGCTGATGGTTGCAGAGTCTGGGCTCGGTGCCAGGGACATGACAGATCGAAACCTTTTCCACGCTGCCAGAGAAAAGAGTCCACGCTGCCATGTGTTCAATGTATACCGAACGGAACGGCCAATTAACCCCTTGTGTCCGGCCGCAGATTTCTCAGCTTTGCTTTTTCGGAAATGGGGCGGAAAAAGTAATATAATACATTTCCTACAGATACCAGAGCAAAGAGACTATAACTGGTCAGGCCGGACGCAGATACAGTAATATTTTCTGCTTGCTGTCAGTGAATAGAACCCCATTCCTTTCAGAATCAGTAAGGACGCTCACGTCACGCTCGCAGCGTGTGCTGAATGGAACGTCCGGCCCAAATGCGGACAAGAAGAACTGAAGTACTGAGTTCTGATTGCTCAGTGTTCGGGCTGGACTTCCATCCAGCTTGCTGTCAGTGAATCGAACCACATTCCTTTCAGAATCAGTAAGGACCTTACAACCTTTCAGAATCAGTAAGGACCTTACAACCTTTCAGAATCAGTAAGGACCTTACAACCCGGCTCATGTCACGCTCGCAGCGTGTACTGGATGGAAAGTTCAGCCCGAACGCTGACAAGAAGAACTGAATTGATGTGCTGGGTTCCGGTAGCTAAGCGTTCGGGTCGGACTTCCATCCAGCACACGAGTCGGACACATCACACTCACTAGTGTGTAAGAGACCTAACACCAGGGCCGCATCTGCCATGAGGCGAGATGAAAATCTCGCTTCAGGCGGCAGAATGCGGGTCCCTGTAAAGGGCGGCGAAATTCGCCGCTCTAAAGTGGGCGATTCGGGCGTCCATTAACGCCCGAATGGCCCACCAGCTAAATAAATCGCGCCTGTCTCTTTAAGACACAGGCGCGATTTATATGCGGAGCGACGCAGCGCCTTTCCGGCAGCTGCGTCGCTCCGTTCTAAGCGGTGACACAGGCGTCATGACGTCATGGCGCGGCGCCTGTGTCACTGTGCGGAGCCGCGTCTCACAGGAGAGCCGCGTGAACACCGGAGCCGCGGCGAGGGAGCAGCTGCCTGCAGGTGAGTATGATTTTTATTATTTTTCATGTATTTAATTAATTGTGGCTAATAATTAATACTGCGGGGGGGGGGGAGGGGGGGCTATATATATCATATGGGGCCAGAATTATTTTAAACTGGGGGGGGGGGAGGTATCATGGAATTCTATTTTATTTGGGGCTATAATTATTTCTTTATTACTGGGGGGGATGCAATATATATTTATATTATTTGGGGCTATACCGTAATTATTTTATACTGGGGGGAATGCTATATATAAATTATTTGTGGCTATGATTGTTTAATACTAGGGGGATGCTATAGATATTATATGGGGCCAGAATTATTTTATACTAGGGGCGGGGGGGTTCTGTATATTTTATTTGGGGATTTGGAGCTATAATTATTTTATACTGGGGGGGATGCTATATAGATATTATTTGGGGCTATAATTATTTTATACTGGGGGGATGCTATATATATATTATTTGGGGCTATAATTATTTTATACTGGGGGGGACGCTATAGATATTATTTGGGGCTATAATTATTTTATACTGGGGGGGACGCTATAGATATTATTTGGGGCTATAATTATTTTATACTGGGGGGGATGCTATATATATATTATTTGGGGCTATAATTATTTTTATATATATACTGGGGGGGATTCAGTATATATTATATGGGGCCAGAATCATTTTATACTGGGGGGTGCTGTATATATTATATATCACTAAGCTGGGGAGATGTATATCAGGTACAGTATATTACTAAGCTGGGGGGGGCTGTATATATTATATATCACTATATCACTAAGCTGGGGGCTGTATATGGGGTACAGTATATTACTAAGCTGGGAGGCTGTATATGGGGTACAGTATATTACTAAGCTGGGGGGATGTATATGGGATACAGTATATCACTAAGCTGGGGGCTGTATATGGGATACAGTATATTACTAAGCTGGGGGGCTGTATATGGGATACAGTATATTACTAAGCTGGGGGGCTGTATATGGGATACAGTATATTACTATGCTGGGGGGATGTATATGGGGTACAGTATATTACTAAGCTGGGGGATGTATATGGGATATAGTATATTACTAAGCTGGGGGGCTGTATATGGGATACAGTATATTACTAAGCTGGGGGGATGTATATGGGATACAGTATATTACTAAGCTGGGGGATGTATATGGGATACAGTATATTACTAAGCTGGGGGCTGTATATGGGATACAGTATATTACTAAGCTGGGGGATGTATATGGGATACAGTATATTACTAAGCTGGGGGCTGTATATGGGATACAGTATATTACTAAGCTGGGGGATGTATATGGGATACAGTATATTACTAAGCTGGGGGGCTGTATATGGGGTACAGTATATTACTAAGCTGGGGGGATGTATATGGGATACAGTATATTACTAAGCTGGGGAGCTGTATATGGGATACAGTATATTACTAAGCTGGGGGATGTATATGGGATACAGTATATTACTAAGCTGGGGGATGTATATGGGATACAGTATATTACTAAGCTGGGAGGCTGTATATGGGATACAGTATATTACTAAGCTGGCGGGATGTATATGGGATACAGTATATCACTAAGCTGGGGGGATGTATATGGGATACAGTATATTACTAAGCTGGGGGGATGTATATGGGATACAGTATATTACTAAGCTGGGGGGATGTATATGGGATACAGTATATTACTAAGCTGGGGGGCTGTATATGGGATACAGTATATTACTAAGCTGGGGGAATGTATATGGGATACAGTATATTACTAAGCTGGGGGGATGTATATGGGATACAGTATATTACTAAGCTGAGGGATGTATATGGGATACAGTATATTACTAAGCTGGGGGCTGTATATGGGATACAGTATATTACTAAGCTGGGGGGCTGTATATGGGATACAGTATATTACTAAGCTGGGGGGCTGTATATGGGATACAGTATATTACTAAGCTGGGGGGCTGTATATGGGATACAGTATATTACTAAGCCGGGGGGATGTATATAGGATACAGTATATTACTAAGCTGGGGGGCTGTATATGGGGTACAGTATATTACTAAGCTGGGGGCTGTATATGGGATACAGTATATTACTAAGCTGGGGGGCTGTATATGGGATACAGTATATTACTAAGCCGGGGGGCTGTATATGGGATACAGTATATTACTAAGCTGGGGGGCTGTATATGGGATACAGTATATTACTAAGCTGGGGGGCTGTATATGGGATACAGTATATTACTAAGCTGGGGGGCTGTATATGGGATACAGTATATTACTAAGCTGGGGGGATGTATATGGGATACAGTATATTACTAAGCTGGGGGGATGTATATGGGATACAGTATATTACTAAGCTGGGGGGATGTATATGGCATACAGTATATTACTAAGCTGGGGGGATGTATATGGGATACAGTATATTACTAAGCTGGGGGGCTGTATATGGGATACAGTATATTACTAAGCCGGGGGGCTGTATATGGGGTACAGTATATTACTAAGCTGGGGGGCTGTATATGGGATACAGTATATTACTAAGCTGGGGGGATGTATATGGGGTACAGTATATTACTAAGCTGGGGGCTGTATATGGGATACAGTATATTACTAAGCTGGGGGGCTGTATATGGGGTACATTATATTACTAAGCTGGGGGGATGTATATGGGATACAGTATATTACTAAGCCGGGGGGATGTATATGGGGTACAGTATATTACTAAGCTGGGGGGATGTATATGGGATACAGTATATTACTAAGCTGGGGGGCTGTATATGGTGTACAGTATATTACTAAGCTGGGGGGATGTATATGGGATACAGTATATTACTAAGCTGGGAGGCTGTATATGGGGTACAGTATATTACTAAGCTGGGGGCTGTATATAGGATACAGTATATTACTAAGCTGGGGGGATGTATATGGGATACAGTATATTACTAAGCTGGGGGGATGTATATGGGATACAGTATATTACTAAGCTGGGGGGATGTATATGGGATACAGTATATTACTAAGCTGTGAAGCTGTATATGGGGTACAGTATATTACTAAGCTGGGGGCTGTATATGGAATACAGTATATTACTTAGCTGGGAGGCTGTATATGGGATACAGTATATTACTAAGCTGGGGGGATGTATATGGGATACAGTATATTACTAAGCTGGGGGGATGTATATGGGATACAGTATATTACTATGCTGGGGGGGCTGTATATGGGATACAGTATATTACTAAGCTGGGGGGATGTATATGGGATACAGTATATTACTATGCTGGGGGGGCTGTATATGGGATACAGTATATTACTAAGCTGGGGGGATGTATATGGGGTACAGTATATTACTAAGCTGGGGGGATGTATATGGGGTACAGTATATTACTAAGCTGGGGGCTGTATATGGGATACAGTATATTACTAAGCTGGGGGGATGTATATGGGATACAGTATATTACTAAGCTGGGGGGATGTATATGGGATACAGTATATCACTAAGCTGGGGGCTGTATATGGGATACAGTATATTACTAAGCCGGGGGGATGTATATAGGATACAGTATATTACTAAGCTGGGGGGCTGTATATGGGGTACAGTATATTACTAAGCTGGGGGCTGTATATGGGATACAGTATATTACTAAGCTGGGGGCTGTATATGGGATACAGTATATTACTAAGCTGGGGGCTGTATATGGGATACAGTATATTACTAAGCCGGGGGGCTGTATATGGGATACAGTATATTACTAAGCTGGGGGGCTGTATATGGGATACAGTATATTACTAAGCTGGGGGCTGTATATGGGATACAGTATATTACTAAGCCGGGGGGCTGTATATGGGATACAGTATATTACTAAGCTGGGGGGCTGTATATGGGATACAGTATATTACTAAGCTGGGGGGCTGTATATGGGATACAGTATATTACTAAGCTGGGGGGATGTATATGGGATACAGTATATTACTAAGCTGGGGGGATGTATATGGGATACAGTATATTACTAAGCTGGGGGGATGTATATGGCATACAGTATATTACTAAGCTGGGGGGATGTATATGGGATACAGTATATTACTAAGCTGGGGGGCTGTATATGGGATACAG
The DNA here is from genome assembly GCF_040894005.1 of Engystomops pustulosus. Taxonomy (NCBI): domain Eukaryota; kingdom Metazoa; phylum Chordata; class Amphibia; order Anura; family Leptodactylidae; genus Engystomops; species Engystomops pustulosus. The sequence goes on from NC_092413.1 coordinate 14,723,389, forward strand.
TATATTACTAAGCCGGGGGGCTGTATATGGGGTACAGTATATTACTAAGCTGGGGGGCTGTATATGGGATACAGTATATTACTAAGCTGGGGGGATGTATATGGGGTACAGTATATTACTAAGCTGGGGGCTGTATATGGGATACAGTATATTACTAAGCTGGGGGGCTGTATATGGGGTACATTATATTACTAAGCTGGGGGGATGTATATGGGATACAGTATATTACTAAGCCGGGGGGATGTATATGGGGTACAGTATATTACTAAGCTGGGGGGATGTATATGGGATACAGTATATTACTAAGCTGGGGGGCTGTATATGGTGTACAGTATATTACTAAGCTGGGGGGATGTATATGGGATACAGTATATTACTAAGCTGGGAGGCTGTATATGGGGTACAGTATATTACTAAGCTGGGGGCTGTATATAGGATACAGTATATTACTAAGCTGGGGGGATGTATATGGGATACAGTATATTACTAAGCTGGGGGGATGTATATGGGATACAGTATATTACTAAGCTGGGGGGATGTATATGGGATACAGTATATTACTAAGCTGTGAAGCTGTATATGGGGTACAGTATATTACTAAGCTGGGGGCTGTATATGGAATACAGTATATTACTTAGCTGGGAGGCTGTATATGGGATACAGTATATTACTAAGCTGGGGGGATGTATATGGGATACAGTATATTACTAAGCTGGGGGGATGTATATGGGATACAGTATATTACTATGCTGGGGGGGCTGTATATGGGATACAGTATATTACTAAGCTGGGGGGATGTATATGGGATACAGTATATTACTAAGCTGGGGGGATGTATATGGGGTACAGTATATTACTAAGCTGGGGGGATGTATATGGGGTACAGTATATTACTAAGCTGGGGGCTGTATATGGGATACAGTATATTACTAAGCTGGGGGGATGTATATGGGATACAGTATATTACTATGCTGGGGGGCTGTATATGGGATACAGTATATTACTAAGCTGGGGGGCTGTATATGGGATACAGTATATTACTAAGCTGGGGGCTGTATATGGGATACAGTATATTACTAAGCTGGGGGGGCTGTATATGGGATACAGTATATTACTAAGCTGGGGGGGCTGTATATGGGATACAGTATATTACTAAGCTGGGGGGGATGTATATGGGATACAGTATATTACTAAGCTGGGAGGCTGTATATGGGGTACAGTATATTACTATGCTGGGGGGCTGTATATGGGATACAGTATATTACTAAGCTGGGGGGCTGTATATGGGATACAGTATATTACTAAGCTGGGGGGATGTATATGGGGTACAGTATATTACTAAGCTGGGGGGATGTATATGGGGTACAGTATATTACTAAGCTGGGGGCTGTATATGGGATACAGTATATTACTAAGCTGGGGGGATGTATATGGGATACAGTATATTACTATGCTGGGGGGCTGTATATGGGATACAGTATATTACTAAGCTGGGGGGCTGTATATGGGATACAGTATATTACTAAGCTGGGGGCTGTATATGGGATACAGTATATTACTAAGCTGGGGGGGCTGTATATGGGATACAGTATATTACTAAGCTGGGGGGGCTGTATATGGGATACAGTATATTACTAAGCTGGGGGGGATGTATATGGGATACAGTATATTACTAAGCTGGGAGGCTGTATATGGGGTACAGTATATTACTATGCTGGGGGGCTGTATATGGGATACAGTATATTACTAAGCTGGGGGGCTGTATATGGGATACAGTATATTACTAAGCTGGGGGGGGGGGCTGTATATCGGGTACAGTATATTACTAAGCTGGAGGGCTGTATATGGAGTACAGTATATTACTAAGCTGGGAGGGGGCTGTATATGGGATACAGTATATTACTAAGCTGGGGGCTGTATATGGGATATAGTATATTACTAAGCTGGGGGGCTGTATATGGGATACAGTATATTACTAAGCTGGGGGTTGTATATGGGATACAGTATATTACTAAGCTGGGGGGATGTATATGGGATACAGTATATTACTAAGCTGGGGGGATGTATATGGGATACAGTATATTACTAAGCTGGGGGGATGTATATGGGGTACAGTATATTACTAAGCTGGGGGGATGTATATGGGATACAGTATATTACTAAGCTGGGGGGATGTATATCGGGTACAGTATATTACTAAGCTGGGGGGATGTATATGGGATACAGTATATTACTAAGCTGGGGGATGTATATGGGATACAGTATATTACTAAGCTGGGGGATGTATATGGGATACATTATATTACTAAGCTGGGAGGCTGTATATGGGGTACAGTATATTACTAAGCTGGGGGGATGTATATGGGATACAGTATATTACTAAGCTGGGGGGATGTATATGGGATACAGTATATTACTAAGCTGGGAGGATGTATATGGGGTACAGTATATTACTAAGCTGGGGGGATGTATATGGGATACAGTATATTACTAAGCTGGGAGGATGTATATGGGGTACAGTATATTACTAAGCTGGGGGGATGTATATGGGATACAGTATATTACTAAGCTGGAGGGCTGTATATGGGATACAGTATATTACTAAGCTGGGGGCTGTATATGGGATATATGGGTATATGGGATACAGTATATTACTAAGCTGGGGGTTGTATATGGGATACAGTATATTACTAAGCTGGGGGGATGTATATGGGATACAGTATATTACTAAGCTGGGGGGATGTATATGGGATACAGTATATTACTAAGCTGGGGGGCTGTATATGGGGTACAGTATATTACTAAGCTGGGGGGCTGTATATGGGATACAGTATATTACTAAGATGGGGGATGAATATGGGGTACAGTATATTACTAAGCTGGGGGGCTGTATATGGGATACAGTATATTACTAAGCTGGGGGGATGTATATGGGATACAGTATATTACTAAGCTGGGGGGATGTATATGGGATACAGTATATTACTAAGCTGGGGGGCTGTATATGGGATACAGTATATTACTAAGCTGGGGGCTGTATATGGAATACAGTATATTACTAAGCTGGGGGGCTGTATATGAGGTACAGTATATTACTTAGCTGGGAGGCTGTATATGGGATACAGTATATTACTAAGCTGGGGGGATGTATATGGGATACAGTATATTACTAAGCTGGGGGGATGTATATGGGATACAGTATATTACTATGCTGGGGGGGCTGTATATGGGATACAGTATATTACTAAGCTGGGGGGATGTATATGGGATACAGTATATTACTATGCTGGGGGGGCTGTATATGGGATACAGTATATTACTAAGCTGGGGGGATGTATATGGGATACAGTATATTACTAAGCTGGGGGCTGTATATGGGATACAGTATATTACTAAGCTGGGGGGATGTATATGGGATACAGTATATTACTAAGCTGGGGGGATGTATATGGGGTACAGTATATTACTAAGCTGGGGGGATGTATATGGGGTACAGTATATTACTAAGCTGGGGGCTGTATATGGGATACAGTATATTACTAAGCTGGGGGGATGTATATGGGATACAGTATATTACTATGCTGGGGGGCTGTATATGGGATACAGTATATTACTAAGCTGGGGGGCTGTATATGGGATACAGTATATTACTAAGCTGGGGGCTGTATATGGGATACAGTATATTACTAAGCTGGGGGGGCTGTATATGGGATACAGTATATTACTAAGCTGGGGGGATGTATATGGGATACAGTATATTACTAAGCTGGGGGGGCTGTATATGGGATACAGTATATTACTAAGCTGGGGGGATGTATATGGGATACAGTATATTACTAAGCTGGGGGGATGTATATGGGATACAGTATATTACTAAGCTGGAGGGGCTGTATATGGGATACAGTATATTACTAAGCTGGGGGCTGTATATGGGATACAGTATATTACTAAGCTGGGGGGGCTGTATATGGGATACAGTATATTACTAAGCTGGGGGGATGTATATGGGATACAGTATATTACTAAGCTGGGGGGGCTGTATATGGGATACAGTATATTACTAAGCTGGGGGGGATGTATATGGGATACAGTATATTACTAAGCTGGGAGGCTGTATATGGGGTACAGTATATTACTATGCTGGGGGGCTGTATATGGGATACAGTATATTACTAAGCTGGGGGGCTGTATATGGGATACAGTATATTACTAAGCTGGGGGGATGTATATGGGATACAGTATATTACTAAGCTGGGGGCTGTATATGGGATATAGTATATTACTAAGCTGGGGGGCTGTATATGGGATACAGTATATTACTAAGCTGGGGGTTGTATATGGGATACAGTATATTACTAAGCTGGGGGGGCTGTATATGGGATACAGTATATTACTAAGCTGGGGGCTGTATATGGGATACAGTATATTACTAAGCTGGGGGGGCTGTATATGGGATACAGTATATTACTAAGCTGGGGGCTGTATATGGGATACAGTATATTACTAAGCTGGGGGGGCTGTATATGGGATACAGTATATTACTAAGCTGGGGGGATGTATATGGGATACAGTATATTACTAAGCTGGGGGGGCTGTATATGGGATACAGTATATTACTAAGCTGGGGGGGATGTATATGGGATACAGTATATTACTAAGCTGGGGGCTGTATATGGGGTACAGTATATTACTATGCTGGGGGGCTGTATATGGGATACAGTATATTACTAAGCTGGGGGGCTGTATATGGGATACAGTATATTACTAAGCTGGGGGGATGTATATGGGATACAGTATATTACTAAGCTGGGGGCTGTATATGGGATATAGTATATTACTAAGCTGGGGGGCTGTATATGGGATACAGTATATTACTAAGCTGGGGGGGCTGTATATGGGATACAGTATATTACTAAGCTGGGGGAATGTATATGGGATACAGTATATTACTAAGCTGGGGGTTGTATATGGGATACAGTATATTACTAAGCTGGGGGGATGTATATGGGATACAGTATATTACTAAGCTGGGGGGATGTATATGGGGTACAGTATATTACTAAGCTGGGGGGATGTATATGGGATACAGTATATTACTAAGCTGGGGGGATGTATATGGGATACAGTATATTACTAAGCTGGGGGATGTATATGGGATACAGTATATTACTAAGCTGGGGGATGTATATGGGATACATTATATTACTAAGCTGGGAGGCTGTATATGGGATACAGTATATTACTAAGCTGGGGGGGCTGTATATGGGGTACAGTATATTACTAAGCTGGGGGGATGTATATGGGATACAGTATATTACTAAGCTGGGGGGCTGTATATGGGGTACAGTATATTACTAAGCTGGGGGGATGTATATGGGATACAGTATATTACTAAGCTGGGAGGATGTATATGGGGTACAGTATATTACTAAGCTGGGGGGATGTATATGGGATACAGTATATTACTAAGCTGGAGGGCTGTATATGGGATACAGTATATTACTAAGCTGGAGGGCTGTATATGGGATACAGTATATTACTAAGCTGGGGGCTGTATATGGGATATATGGGTATATGGGATACAGTATATTACTAAGCTGGGGGGCTGTATATGGGGTACAGTATATTACTAAGCTGGGAGGATGTATATGGGATACAGTATATTACTAAGCTGGGAGGATGTATATGGGATACAGTATATTACTAAGCTGGGGGGATGTATATGGGATACAGTATATTACTAAGCTGGGGGGATGCATATGGGATACAGTATATTACTAAGCTGGGGGGATGTATATGGGATACAGTATATTACTAAGCTTAGGGGCTGTATATGGGATACAGTATATTACTAAGCTGGGGGGCTGTATATGGGATACAGTATATTACTAAGCTGGGGAGCTGTATATGGGATACAGTATATTACTAAGCTGGAGGGCTGTATATGGGATACAGTATATTACTAAGCTGGGGGATGTATATGGGATACAGTATATTACTAAGCTGGGGGTTGTATATGGGATACAGTATATTACTAAGCTGGGGGGATGTATATGGGATACAGTATATTACTAAGCTGGGGGGATGTATATGGGATACAGTATATTACTAAGCCGGGGGGATGTATATGGGGTACAGTATATTACTAAGCTGGGGGGATGTATATGGGATACAGTATATTACTAAGCTGGGGGGATGTATATGGGATACAGTATATTACTAAGCTGGGGGGATGTATATGGGATACAGTATATTACTAAGCTGGGGGGATGTATATGGGATACAGTATATTACTAAGCCGGGGGGATGTATATGGGGTACAGTATATTACTAAGCTGGGGGGATGTATATGGGATACAGTATATTACTAAGCTGGGAGGCTGTATATGGGGTACAGTATATTACTAAGCTGGGGGGATGTATATGGGATACAGTATATTACTAAGCTGGGGGGATGTATATAGGATACAGTATATTATTAAGCTGGGGGGCTGTATATGGGATACAGTATATTACTAAGCTGGGGGCTGTATATGGGATACAGTATATTACTAAGCTGGGGGCTGTATATATGATATAGTATATTACTAAGCTGGGGGCTGTATATGGGATACAGTATATTACTAAGCTGGGGGGCTGTATATGGGGTACAGTATATTACTAAGCTGGGGGGATGTATATGGGATACAGTATATTACTAAGCTGGGGGGATGTATATGGGATACAGTATATTACTAAGCTGGGGGGATGTATATGGGATACAGTATATTACTAAGCTGGGGGGATGTATATGGGATACAGTATATTACTAAGCTGGGGGCTGTATATGGGATACAGTATATTACTAAGCTGGGGGGATGTATATGGGATACAGTATATTACTAAGCTGGGGGGATGTATATGGGATACAGTATATTACTAAGCTGGGGGGATGTATATGGGATACAGTATATTACTAAGCTGGGGGGATGTATATGGGATACAGTATATTACTAAGCTGGGGGGATGTATATGGGATACAGTATATTACTAAGCTGGGGGGATGTATATGGGATACAGTATATTACTAAGCTGGGGGGGCTGTATATGGGATACAGTATATTACTAAGCTGGGGGCTGTGTATGGGATACAGTATATTACTAAGCTGGGGGGATGTATATGGGATACAGTATATTACTAAGCTGGGGGGCTGTATATGGGATACAGTATATTACTAAGCTGGGGGGCTGTATATGGGATACAGTATATTACTAAGCTGGGGGGATGTATATGGGATACAGTATATTACTAAGCTGGGGCTGTATATGGGGTACAGTATATTACTAAGCTGGGGGGCTGTGTATGGGATACAGTATATTACTAAGCTGGGGGGATGTATATGGGATACAGTATATTACTAAGCCGGGGGGATGTATATGGGGTACAGTATATTACTAAGCTGGGGGGATGTATATGGGATACAGTATATTACTAAGCTGGGAGGCTGTATATGGGGTACAGTATATTACTAAGCTGGGGGGATGTATATGGGATACAGTATATTACTAAGCTGGGGGGCTGTATATGGGATACAGTATATTACTAAGCTGGGGGGATGTATATCGGGTACAGTATATTACTTAGCTGCAGGGGCTGTATATGGGATACAGTATATTATATGTATATAGATTTTATCCCTATATAATGAAGGGATGTGTTATATGTGGGGTAGCGTGCGATCAGTTGTGTTGTGAGGGGTATATATTATTTAGGAGCGCAGTGTTGTTTTCCAGGAGACTTTATACTGTAAGTGACTGTGGTATTTTTGGGGACGCCGGGTGGGTGCTGCACGGAGCTGAAGATATCCGGTTGTGACCTCAGCAGTGATACGTCATGGATTGGAGAACCCGGAATAAAGTCCTCCTGATGGAAGAGATTGTCATCTATAAGGTACTAGATTCCACTAATGACTCTCAGATCCTGTAGTCAGTAACACAGTGTCAGGGAGCGGTTGTTAATTGTTAGTAAAGTTTTCAGCATTTACTTAACAGGGAGCGGGGGGGGGGGCAGCATTTTAATATTCGCCTCAGGCAGCAAATATGCTAGAATCGGCCCTGCCTAACACTGTATATAGCCAGTCCTGCTCTCAGCCAAAACAGTGGCTACAGTTGTGTCCCATCTAGATAATTCTTTGTCAACTAAAGAGCCTTGAAATCAAACTGATACATTGTAGCTCTGATACAATTGTATCCAGTCCAGGCAATGCTCTGTGAGCTAAGTGCTCGGGTCCCCAGAGCGTCCAATATACCCCAGTGATAAGACAACATTTTACAAGATGGAAACACTCCTTTATTCAGGACAAAGATGCAATACCAAACACAACCATCCCCAGTAAGGGGCGCTGTTTCTGGGTGAAAAAATCAAGGTTTTCATCAAATCTTGGTCAAAGTAGATTATCCTCTATTATAAGTAAGATTTGTGTCTACCATTTGCATCGTTAGTGTGTAAATGAATCAGGGCTCAACGAATTAGAGACTTGTCATAGAGATAAAGAGGATCCTGTGTGGGTCGTATCTAATAACAGAAGGATCACTTATAAAACCTCTGCTGCCAACTCAGGATTTTGTTATGTCTCACAAAGTCTCACTAATTCCCCCCCACCCCCCACCCCCGTTCTGCTGATTGTCTATCCCCCATCCTGCGGATAAATAAACCTAAAGGAAATCCATCATGATAAACCAGGGACACTTACTTATAGATCCAGGCACCGTGACTCCTTGGCCTCCTTCCTTCTAAAGTCAATTTTAAAAATCATGCAAATGAGCCAAAAGGGCTCTTGTGACATTACCAGAGCTCCTCTGTGCTGTAGCTTCACAAGCTGTTACACTGTCTCCCCCTTTGCTACCTCAGCACTTCCCCCCTCCTAATAAAAGATATAATCTCACACAATAGGAGAGGGAAGTTTCGCTGGACAGTGTAACAACCTGTGAGGCTACAGCACAGAGAGGCACTGGTAACATTACCAGAGCCCCTTTGTGTTGCAGCTTCACAGGCTGTTACACTGTCTCCCCCTCTGCTACCTCAGCATTTCCCCCCTCCTAATGACAGACATAATCTCACACAATTGGAGAGGGAACTTTCCCTGGACAGTGTAACAACCTGTGAAGCTACAGCACAGAGGGGCACTGGTAACACCACCAGGAGAACTTCCAGCTTATTAACATAGTTGATTTTAGAAGAAAGGAGGCCATGGATAAAAAATATAAGAAGATACCACAGTCCCGGGGCCTGGATCTATGAATAATGGGGCATATTTACTTACCCGGTCCATTCGCGATCCAGCGGCGCGTTCTCTGCGGTGGATTCGGGTCTTCCGGCGATTCACTAAGGCAGTTCCTCCGACGTCCACCAGGTGGCGCTGCTGCGCTGAAGTCCGCCGAGGTTCGCCGGAGTTCACGATCCATTGCCGGGTGAAGGTAAGCACGTGTCCAGCGACACTTTTCTTTTTTTAAATGCGGCGGTTTCTTTGAATCCGTCGGGTTTTCGTTCGGACACACCTCCTGATTTCCGTCGTGTGCATGCCGGCGCCGATGCGCCACAATCCGCTCACGTGCGGCAAAAACCTGGGGCAATTCAGGAAAAATCGGCGCAAATCGGAAATATTGAGGTAACACGTCGGGAAAACGCGAATCGGGCCCTTAGTAAATGACCCCCAATGTCCCTGGTTTATCAGGATGGGTTTTGTAGATTCCCTGGGCGCCTCCTGTAGTTTTTTTTTAGAACGGGCTCCAACTATTTAGCTGTAATTGTCAGCGGCTCTGCCTGTCTCCTTCTATATGTGTTATATAAAGAAATCCTTTATTGCAACTCATTGTAATCGGATCATATATCCTGCCAAGTACAGAAATATTAAATATTTAAACTGATAAAAAATTCATGCGGAAATATAAAACGCCTCTTTTTTTCTCGGATTGAAGAATTGCCATCACCGTAAATGAATATCACAGATCTGTACATCCCATCAGTCAGCTGTTTCTATCCGGCGCTCAGTCTATGGCCGTCCCGAAAATATTTAATCAGTTATTTTTATTTTTAGCATCTTATTTATCATTAATAAAATTATTTTGAAAATATCTAAAAATGTAGGTGTGAACATCGTTTTGTAGTAGGATCCCCACAGTGATGAACCCCATCATCGGTTTTTAGTTGTTTTTTTTTTCTACATGGTTAAAAAAATATATAATATTTTTTAGTTTAAGGATTAATTTAATAGTTTTTTTTCAGACATTTCTTTAAAAGTTTTTTTTTCCCCTTTCAGTATGACCATCTATTAGTCAGAGAATAGATTGGGGGTCATTTACTAAGGGCCTGATTCACGTTTTCCCGACGTGTTACCCGAATATTTCCGATTTGTGCCGATTTCCCCTGAATTGCCCTGGGATTTTGGCGCACGCGATCGGATTGTGGAGCATCGGCGCCAGCATGCACGCAATGGAAATTAAAAAAAAATATCTGTTGCGGAGCAACACCTTCACTCAGCCCGGCTCAGTGTATTCCAGCGTGTTCCGATGCTTTTCAGCGCAGCAGCGCCACCTGGTGGACGCCGGAGGAACTGCATTAATAAATCCCGGCCGGACCCGAATCCAGCTCAGCGAATGCGCCGCTGGATCGCAAATGGACCGGGTAAGTAAATCTGCCCACTGTCTCTTGTTTTGGAGGACCGGATACTTTTTGAGAATGAGAATTGTGTAATACCTCATTTGACCTGCGGAGGCACTGTAGGGGATTAGAACATTTTCTGCATGGCTCTGCATGGGAATAATGAAAGTGATTTTAGGGTTGTATCTTATGTTCAGATTAAGGACACATGACTCTTTTATGAAAGAAGAACTGCTTGAAGACAAAAAAATCCCAACTAACTTTGTGGAGACAGAACTAAAGAGACTAAACTGTTCCAAACCAGCCTTTATTTAGAAGCATTTTGCATATGACCACTATATTCCAGGGTGGTAGCTGGACTGGGGACATGTCTTAACACTGTTGTGCTCCTAGTTCTCTGCATTAAGTTGCTTATCAACCCCTCCCTTCTTCTCTGAGTAACAGCAATACTAAGCTTCTGGTTGAACACTACAGCAGTGATTCAGAGCAAAAGAGAACGAGCAGCTCAGCAGTGTGGAGAAACAACTCCAGTACACCAAGTCTAGCTACATTCCTGGAATATAAATCCATTCTTCACAGTCCTGCTGCTACAAACAACATACAGTACACAATGGTCTGATTATACATCTCTCCAGGAACACTACTTAACACCTGCTGCAGTGAGCACAGAGCACAGCAGTGTGATAGAAGAGGTCCCCAGTACAATCCTGGGACATGAATCCACTGTTTGACGATCTGCTTCTACTAACAAGATACACAAAGGTTTCATTACATATGTCTCCATGGACAACACCTAACACTGGGCACAGTCTACAAAGTCAAAGCTGCTGACAGGTTCCTTTCAAATTTTTTAGACCCTATTCACATGAAAATAAATGTTCTGCCCACAACACGCATTAGGAGGAGCTCACACTTTAAGGATTTATATCACTTCTGGTAAAGGCATTGGGGGTTATTTATCATTAGGCGGCTCATTGGGTCAGTTCTATGTCTATTTCTGGAGCTCCGGTACCCATCAGATTCATTAAAGTGGCTTTAGCACCTTAAAAAATGGTTTTATGGTCTATTTTCTGGGACTTGTTTTCCAAAAAGTCCCCTAAAAAGTCTCAAAATGCATAAAAAGTCTCAGCACATAGACAAGCAGGGGGCTGGAGTAACTATGAGACTTTTTATGAGACTTTTTGAAAAAAGTCCCAAGTCATGACTCTGGCTTTGCACAGTGTTGCACTAGTAGTGGTTCTATGTTTACACCAGATTAATAAAGAGGCGAATATAGTCCTGTGAGACTTTTTAGCAGTCTCAAAAAGCCTCAATACAATTACTTTGAGATTTATTTATGCCAAAAAAGCCCAAGAAAACCAATGACGAATAACTGACACTTTCTGTATTCAGTAAAATTGTTAATACAACTCAATATTTTCATATGAACTGCTCAGGGGAGGGACTTTCAATATTGTGAAGCCCGCCCCCTAGGATCCCTATAAGTATATAAGTACCGTAGTAGCCAAGTTATGATCTGTTAACTACGACCATTGACCACTATGCTCTGCATGTAAAAATTTCATGACATCAATGTAACCTCAACCAGAAATGTTCCCTGCAAACTTCTACAAAGTCATGGGTACAATCCCTTCCCCTAATGACAACAAAATTTGTTAATACAACTCAACGTTTTCATTTGAACTACCCAGGGGAGGGACTTTGAATATTGTGAAGCCCGCCCCCTAGGATCCTTATAAGTATATAAGTACCGTAGTAGCCAAGTTATGGTCTGTTAACTACGACCATTGACCACTATGCTCTGTATGTAAAAATTTCATGACATTGATGTAACCTCAACCAGAAATGTTCCCTGCAAACTTCTACAAAGTCATGGGGTACAATCACTTCCCCTAATGACAACAAAACTTGTTACGACAACTCAACGTTTTCATATGAACTGCTCAGGGGAGGGACTTTCAATATTGTGAAGCCCGCCCCCTAGGATCCCTATAAGTATATAAGTACCGTAGTAGCCAAGTTATGGTCTGTTAACTACGACCATTGACCACTATGCTCTGTATGTAAAAATTTCATGACATCGAACCTGCAAACTTCTACAAAGTCATGAGGTACAATCACTTCCCCTAATGACAACAAAACTTGTTAATACAACTCAACGTTTTCATATGAACTGCTCAGGGGACGGACTGCCCGCCCCCTAGGATTCCTATAATTATATAAGTACCGTAGTAGCCAAGTTATGGTCTGTTAACTACGACCATTGACCACTATGCTCTGTATGTAAAAATTTCATGACATTGATGTAACCTCAACCAGAAATGTTCCTGCAAACTTCTACAAAGTCATGGGGTACAATCACTTCCCCTAATGACAACAAAACTTGTTAATACAACTCAACATTTTCATGTGAACTGCTCAGGGGAGGGACTTTCAATATTGTGAAGCCCGCCCCCTAGGATCCCTATAAGTATTTAAGTACTGTAGTAGCCAAGTTATGGTCTGTTAACTACGACCATTGACCACTATGAGCTGTATGTAAAAATTTCATGACATTGATGTAACCTCAACCAGAAATGTTCCCTGCAGACTTCTACAAAGTCATGAGGTACAATCACTTCCCCTAATGACAACAAAACTTGTTACGACAACTCAACGTTTTCATATGAACTGCTCAGGGGAGGGACTTTCAATATTGTGAAGCCCGCCCCCTAGGATCCCTATAAGTATATAAGTACTGTAGTAGCCAAGTTATGGTCTGTTAACTACGACCATCGACCTTTATGCTCTGTATGTAAAAATTTCATGACATCGATGCAACCTCGACCAGAAATGTTCCCTTCAAACTTCTTCAAAGTCATGGGGTACAATCACTTCCCCTAATGACAACAAAACTTGTTACGACAACTCAACGTTTTCATATGAACTGCTCAGGGGAGGGACTTTGAATATTGTGAAGCCCGCCCCCTAGGATCCCTATAAGTACCGTAGTAGCCAAGTTATGGTCTGTTAACTACGACCATTGACCACTATGCTCTGCATGTAAAAATTTCATGACATCGAACCTGCAAACTTCTACAAAGTCATCGGGTACAATCACTTCCCGGCACTTTGATTTAATCATAAACAGAAAATATCGCTTGCAGCCCTTTTCATGGCGGCCCTGTTAATTCCCTTCCACCAGATGAGGTATAGCCGGGGAAGGAACGCCGTCATTATTATGCATTTACTGCCATTTCACACACTTCCTAAGTTTTACATGAGCGTTTAACTGCTAATTGATCACATTTACAGTATGTTGCCTCCACCAAAGTCACTTAACCCGCAAAAAGAATTTCTTGTATTTTTTTTTCTTTTTTTTTACACAATTTCAAAAATTTATTCTTTTTTTTGATCTCACAGGGAAAAAAAACACCTTTTTGGTATATTTTTGAATATTTTTGGCTTTTTCCTCCCACATATATATTCCATGCCTCCGGATTTTATATGACAATGAAGCCGTTCTATTAAAAGGTTACATGCAAAGAAGTTTCCCCAAGGCGGCCGAGTTTAACATCTGTTAATGTCTAATCGTGTTTAATGTCATTTTTATATCGGCATAAAGCAAAGGATATTAACTAATACTTAATGAATTAACATTCTGCCGGCAAATAAGTTTAGACAGAAAAATACTGTCCATGCATGAGGCACGGCCGCGGTGTAATATATCAGCTCCATTGTAATGAATTCAACCTGGGAGCTCGGAGCTTTCGGAGAGGGAATGAGAGTGCGGCGTGTCAGATTATCATGTTCCTCTATTGTATGGATCTCCGGAGAAGAATTAGGCAGAATTCCCCCAAGAAAATCCCAATAATGAGGCAGTTCCAGTTGGAGAGCCATGTCATGTTATATAACCTGGCACATCTGCGGCATGATAAAGACAACAGCACCTTCGGCACAATGGAGCCACCGCAGGTTTTACTTCTGCAGCAATATTTCTCCTTTTATGGATGATATTTGTTCTATTTTATGGGTTTGGTATATCAGTGTAAATTCAGTTTGTAGTATATTTTTGAAAAGGGACCTGAGCTGAGGTTCCACTTTGGATAAAAGGGGTTGTTTCATCCTGTGAGGGGGGATTTAGCATACACTGGCACATGGTACAGCAGGATCAGGGCCGTGTTTACCTCTAGGCACTGTGGACAAGGCGCCTAGTGCGGTCAGGCACTTAGGGCAGCCAGGCAGGGACCTGAGCTGAGGTTCCACTTTGGATAAAAGGGGATGCTTCATCCTGTGAGGGGGGATTTATTATACACTGGCACAAGGTGCAACAGCATCAGGGCCGTATTTACCTTTAGGCTTTGTGGACAAGGCGCCTAGGTCGGCCAGGCAAAGACCTGCGCTGAGGTTCCTCTTAGGATAAAAGGGGTTGCTTCATCCTGTGAAGAGAGACTTATCATATGTTGGCACATGGTGCAGTAGCATCAGGGCCACATTTACCTGTAGGCATTGTGGACACGGTGCCTAGGACGGCCAGGTAGGGGGTTCATTTTTTATTTTAAAAAAAGTTTCCATGGGACATGATTGGGTGGTCAGGTGATTGTGTATTGGTGGAGCAGATGACTATCCTGATAGAGTAGGTGCACCAGATGCCCCCACTACATTGGCGTATGATGTGAACACCTCACTCTGCATGTTCCGGATGTATATAGAGGCTTCAGCATCCTTATGCAGCGGGGCAGTTCAATGCCAGATCCGACCTTGTGTAGAATTGTGCTATAGCCCACGCCAGTCCCTTGAGGAGGCTATTGCTAGTGCGTAAGGTAGAAACACCACTCCTCCGCAGGAGACGTGCTCCTTCATCTCCCTATATGCCCACTTGGCACGGAGGTGAAATCAGGGGGGGAAATAGTTGTATTTCTCGGCATTGGAACAGGTATTGCAACTATTCTAGGACTTTTATTCCAGAAAACTGGATAATCTCCAATAAACCCTCTTATGTTGTATCGGGGTAATTAAAATAAGGTCATATCGGTGATAGAGGGAGGGATCCCTCTTAGGACCACCCTGTGTGTGAACTAGGGCAAAGAGCTGAAACAGATCTGGATGATTGCTGACTGTTGAGAAACCCTCGTAATGAGCAGAACAGGGGACGTCAGGCCCCCCTACTTTTCTTCAGGCTTCCTCATCGCTATTCCCATAGCAATCAATGGTGCGGAGGATGACACGATGCTGAAGTTTGTGGCAGCAAAGCCAAACCTTCGGCCCCAGGAAATCTCAGAAGCAGGACTCTCCGTCCAATGGTTGGTGGATAAATGTTTTCAAAGGAAAAACACCTTTAAGCTGATTTTTCCAAAACTTCTCCATCTCCATCCGTCGCCCTTATTTCATTTGATACTTTTTCGAAATAAAACCAGATTAATCTGATAAAGGCTTTTGGTTTTTTTTTTTTAATCGGACTGATGGGATATCGTCGTTCAGAGGTAAAAAGCGACACCGAGTGAATTATTGTAAAGCAATGAACTACTCTGCGGCTCCGGCAATCAAATAGACAGCACTCAGGTCTAAAAATTACTGCCGCCTTTTTATTCATCAACACTTTTGTGTACGAAACCCCTTTATGGCCCCGTCCAACGTTCCTGGAAACAAAGAAAAAGCACTCACATTTATGTGGCGAAATTGAATCTGAGTCCGCGAGGGGCCCGTTTCTTACTTAGCGGTATTAGATGAAATTAATTTCCCGTTGCGGCGCAGAAAGACAAACTTTTCAAAATGTTACATTCATAAAACTGTGACAAGAGCAAAAGGACAACAGACTTTCCGGGGAAGATTTAGTGCCGCGCTCAGGCTACTACTTTTCTGGAGATTTTTTAAAATGCCACATACATCCCTCATCTTTTATGGCGGGAGGACCGGCCGTATTTTCAATAAAGTTAGAGGGGTTTTTTTTTATATTGCAAATTAAATTGGGCAGAATGACCTATCTGTGATAGAGAAGAGATTACGGTGGAATTAGAAACCATGGATTTCGACACAGAAATCTATGGTCCAAATATGTTGTTAAAATGTTCGGTTATTTTAAAGGAAATCTACCACTGCTCGCATGATGAAATCCTGCAAGCACACCACCCTGTAGGCTATTACGGCACATACTTTGGTTAGAGACATCAACCTTTAGTTTGGATAAAAAATCGATTCACCTACATATTCAAATGAGCCTTCGGTGCTACCCCTACGTCACTGGCCAACTTTGGTTCCCTTCCGATTGTTATTTATGCACGCCTCTGTCTCCTTATGCGCCCTCCTTCTGGTGTCAAGAGCCGCGACGTCACGTTGCTCTCTCTACTTCTCGCGCATGCGCAGGGACAAACTACCGCGCAGCCTGCCACTTCTCACTTCAGCTGCGGGATAGTTTGTCTCTCCGCATAAGTGCCGAGAGCGACGTGACATCACAGCTCTCAGCACCAGAAGGAGGGCACATAAGAAGACAGGGGCGTGCATAATTAACGATCAGAAGGGAACGAAAGGTCACATCACCCATGTCCTTTAATAGGGAATACAGATGTTATAGTAGGGGGTTCCCTAGGATGTCATGGGGACTCATGACTCTTAATCTGGCAGGTATGGACTGTCTATGTATTACATAGGGTTGGGAAGTAAGAGTTCTCCTTAAAGAGACTTTGCAAAATTAAGGCCGCCTTGCAGGTGTGTGGAAAGTGTACAGCCATTGATACTCCACTAGAGGGATACTGGGAAATATGCAAATACATTTTCAGGATAGGATAAGTGAAACAATGCCTCTTTTGCTACCTTGTAAGGCAGCCCCCTTAACATCAAGCAAGACTTTCAGGAAGCCTAATGACATGATGTAGGATTAAGGCCCGCAAGGAAGCCTTAATTGGCAAAGTCTCCGTAAGAAGGGCTCTTACTTCCCAACCATAGTCAAAAGCCTCTCACTCAACCAAATCAATAAACAATGCTGTCTATAGTTGGGAACCTGGAATAGACATACTGGTTTGGTTTTGGCTTCCTGAAAGTCAGGTAGCTAAGAGGCAATGTTTTCCTTATGCCATCCTGGAAAACATATTTGCACACGTATTACAAAGAAATGGGACCCACCCCTCTCCGATTTCTACTTCCTCCCGCATCTGTCGGTGAAGGTCAAGAATGTTATAAGCGACTCTCCTGGTGGGAAGATGACTTACCTTTACTTAGATTTTACGGTTGAAAAAAAGACACCTCCATCAAGTTCTACCAAGGAAGGGAAGGGATTGGGTGAGGAAGATTTATTACAATAATATTTATTTATTATAGCATCCTCTGCACACTGGTAACAATTGGACTAGAACTAGGAAACTCAAACAAAGCTTTGGAAGGATCCACCAGGTAGAGTAGACAGAATAGTAACAGATTGTTGTGAAAGACCAGGATCAAAGAAGTAAACGGTAGGGTGGTCACCATAAGAAGTCTACGGTCAAGAGAAAGACTAGAGTCTTCACCAGGATCAAAGAAGAAGTAAATGGTAGGGTGGTCACCATAAGAAGTCTACGGCCAAGAGAAAGACTAGAGTCTTCACCAGGATCAAAGAAGAAGTAAATGGTAGGGTGGTCACCATAAGAAGTCTACGGTCAAGAGAAAGACTAGAGTCTTCACCACGATCAAAGAAGAAGTAAACGGTAGGGTGGTCACCATAAGAAGTCTACGGTCAAGAGAAAGACTAGAGTCTTCACCACGATCAAAGAAGAAGTAAATGGTAGGGTGGTCACCATAAGAAGTCTATGGTCAAGAGAAAGACTAGAGTCTTCACCAGGATCAAAGAAGAAGTAAATGGTAGGGTGGTCACCATAAGAAGCCTACGGTCAAGAGAAAGACTAGAGTCTTCACCACGATCAAAGAAGAAGTAAATGGTAGGGTGGTCACCATAAGAAGCCTACGGTCAAGAGAAAGACTAGAGTCTTCACCACGATCAAAGAAGAAGTAAATGGTAGGGTGGTCACCATAAGAAGCCTACGGTCAAGAGAAAGACTAGAGTCTTCACCACGATCAAAGAAGAAGTAAATGGTAGGGTGGTCAAGTATGGAGTCTACGGTAAAGAGTAGGAAAACAGACATAATTTCCAAGGAAAGAGAAATATCAAAAATTGGGTTCAGTCAAGAGAAAAAAAGAAACAACAGTACAAAAAATAAGAGTCTAAAGAGAATATAAACCTTGATCAAGTATGGCAACAGTGTCTGACTGGTCCACCACAAGCTCTAATCCAATACTAGAACCCATAGATCTGCCAGAATGTAGCCCAATTTGGAGGCTCCTAAGGTTGTGTTTCCTAGGACATTATCTGGTGGGTCCAAGGAACCCAAGTCCAACTTATTTATCCCTACATAGGCCACCAGGCCTGGCACATTCACCTGCCAACATTCAACCACAGAAAGTAGGCTATGGATTAAACCAATAGGGCCACAGCAAAAGGCCTCAGCCAGATCAGCAGAAGAGGAAGTGTTTGGTGACCTTGCAAACAAACATGGCCATAGGCAGAGACTTCAGCCACCCTCCAAGGAAAGTAGCAACAATAAGCTGGGGTGGATTTAGGTTGTTATGAATCAGACACACACTGGTCCATAGGCTATAGGTGGTATAGCAACAGTAACTTCCTCTCATTCAAGGAAAACTGAACCCTATTTGTTTCGAGGAAACTAAGGGGATGGGACACAACCCGTGGTTGAGCTGTTCCTGGAAGTCTTTCTAATCTTTTCCACCCTTCGTGGATGTGGATTTCAGACTTTTAAGACATTTGGTGACATTTCTGGTGTATTAGCATGTGCCTTTTCTCCACAGTTTTGACATTACTCAAAATTGTGTGGTCAATATTTCATCTTATACACCATGAAATGCGGAAAACAAGAGGATTTAGCGATAGACACTAACTGAAGAATATTTTTTATTAATAACACTTTTATTATTTTTGGATACAAGCTCCATATAACACCACAGACATATAGAGAGATAGAGGTTCCTATATCCAACACCATGTTATTACAATATAATTTCAGCAAACTTGATACATTTTCAAGAGAACCTTTTACCCCCTCCGCCAACCGCAACTTTTTGTATCCTTGAGGTCGTATGCACCCAAATGTGTGCAGCCCTTGGAAATGGGCTTGTATGTCGGCCTACTCCCATCGGCTGCTTGTACGAAGAGGAGTCCTTGCATCATATTTTGGTATAATGCAAGGACTTTCCTTGTGTACAACGCGTATCCCCGACGTACCCCGTTTCCAAAAGTGCACACAATAGCATGCAGGAGGCCAATTCATTTTTTCCCATCCATCAGTGCCACAAGTTTTTGCTGCCAATAAACTAGTTAGGCTGCTTAATGTCAAGTGGGTGGTCCTTGGTTGTCTCCCACTTGATAGTAGAGCCTTATTAGAACATTGGGGGTCATTTACTAAGGGCCCGATTTGCGTTTTCCCGACGTGTTACCCGAATATTTCCGATTTGTGTCGATTTTCCCTGTATTGCCCCGGGATTTTGGCGCACACGATCGGATTGTGGCGCATCGGCGCTGGCATGCACGCAACGGAAATCGGGGGCGTGGCCGAACGAAAACCCGACGGATTCGGAAAAACCATTTAAAATACAAAAAAAGGGTCGCGGGACTCGCGCTTACCTTCACCAGGAATAGGCCGGTGTACTTCAGTGAATTCCAGCGGGCCTCGGTGGACTCCAGCGCAGCAGTTCCACCTGGTGGACGTCGGAGGAACTACCTTAGTGAATCCCGGGCGGACCCGAATCCACCGCAGAGAATGCGCCGCTGGATCGCGAATGGACCACGTAAGCAAATCTGCCCCATTGAGCGCTGAAACTCATGGCACCGATTGCTAGAGAAAAAAAATCCATCTCCTTCGAAAAGTAGATGGAAACCTATATAAGAGTAGAAAGAGTTGGAGTTGGTGTAAGTGGTGGGACGTACATGTTGAAGCTATTTCAAGACTGTTGATGGGTGGACTCGACAGCGTAAAGAACACTTTATATTCAATTTGGCATTGTCCACATTATATTGGTCAAAAATAAAGGAAAACCACCTCTAGAAATGAATGAAGAGTAGGGCTTCACGGGTATTTGTAGACAGAATAGTGAGGGAGGCTCTTAGAACAAGTCCCTGATAGCCGACAGGGTTGAGGACCAAGACAGTTGGCAGCAAAACAGGTTCGACCGGCTGACTGAGGTCAATATTCCACCCAATTTTCAGTCGCTGGTATAGAAATTCAAAAATTCTCAAAAATGTTTCCGTAAATGAACTCAAAAGGTTATAAAACCCAATTTGCAACTTGTTGATGCCATAGGAGAATACATTCCTCCACGGCTGCTCTTTGCCTGTCAATCCAAGAACAGTGGAGAATGTCTCCGACTACTAAAGCACAGTCTGCACCGGGCACCTGAAGGCCCCAAAGATTTTATCTGATTCAAGGGTCTATTCTTAAATTTTCATTGTTAAAGGAACAATCCAGTCAGAGAATTCATTGAATAATACATGGTGCGGGGTCTGAAGGGAGGAGGACTCATTTTCATTGTATTACAAAAACCTAGAGGTATGACGCCTCGAAAAACCCCCAAGGCTGCCGGGGCAGGTGCAATATTAAAATATACAGGGGCAGATTTACTTACCCGGCCCATTCGCGATCCAGCGGCGCGTTCTCTGCGGTGGATTCGGGTCTTCCGGCAATTCACTAAGGCAGTTCCTCCAACGTCCACCAGGCTGCGCTGCTGCGTTGAAGTTCCCCGGAATGCACTGATCTTCACCAAGCCGGACCAAGTGAAGGTAAGCGCGAGTACCGCGACACTTCTTTTTTATATGCGCCGTTTTTTCCGAATCCGTCTGGTTTTTTCGGTCGGCCACGCCCCCCCAATTTCCGTCGCGCGCATGCCCGCGACGATGAGCAAAAAAAATTATCGCGTGCGCCAAAATCCCGGGGCAATACAGGGAAAATCAGCGCAAATTGGAAATATTCGTGTAACACGTCGGGAAAACGCGAATCAGGCCCTTAGTAAATGACCCCCACAGTGTACTTACCCTGCTTTCGCTCCTAGCGACAGCTTCATTGCTACTATATGTCTACGACACTCATGAGACCCATGACCACCAGGAGCGAAGCTGCTACCAGGAGCCAGGGATAGTACACTATAGATTATTTTTACTTACACCTCAGTCAGACCTCAAGAGTGGAGATGAGTGGACCCTACATTCAAGTTTGGGTTCGGCATTCGGGTTCGGCTGCCTGACCCGTACATATTGTCAGATTGGCGACCGAACAGTCAATCCGGCAAATGGATGCCTCTAACAACTAGCCATGGCTATGGTTGACTTGAACATAGGGTCCACGTATCCCACTAGGCTTTCCATAATACTTGGAGAACCCCTTTAAGCATTATCCCATTAGGTTTTCCATAATACTTGGAGAACCCCTTTAAGGGTTATCCCATTAGGTTTTCCATAATACTTGGAGAACCCCTTTAACTTGATGGCCTTTTAAAAAATTCTCTTTCAATGGTGAGACAAATCCGTGGAACAAAAATAATACTTCAGTGACAAAATCATGAGAGGGGAAGTCTATGGATACTCTACTAAAAAACACACCACCACCTTAAAATAGAACTTATACAGAAAAAAAATTAATGGGCTAGACATAAGGAGAAAAGGAAAGTAAAAAAAATCAGAATAGTAAACAAGGGCATCATGAAAAACTGTCCCCCAAAACAAATTAAAATATTTCAGCCCCTGCCCTTGATATAAAAAAAAAAAAAAAAAAAACTTGAAACACCCGGAAGAAGACTTTGGATACAACCAATCTTTTTACTATTTTGGGCTAGATTAGTAGATAATACGGGGACGGTATCACTAGGTCTTGGTAGAAGTTTCTGTTTTTTTCTTTTTGAATTCCTCGCGAGGTCAATGATTCACACGGCTTGTCCAGCTTTGGAGTATGTGCGTCCATATTTGTCGAAAAGTGGGATAGGGGTGAAGATAGTTTGGAAGTCCTGAGGTAAGAGGGAAAAAAAATTATGTAATTATTTTTAATCTTAAATAATTACGTCTCAACAGCATTTACATAAATGAAAAGTCAAGATATATCTGAGCAGAGGAAAGGGCTTCCTTCTCCTCTTACTTTGGCTTTTACCATCCTCCCTCTTTCCTTCTCAATCTGATTACCGTATATACTCGAGTATAAGCCGACCCGAGTATAAGCCGAAACCCCTAATTTCAACACAAAAAACTGGGAAAACCTATTGACTCGAGTATAAGCAGAGGGTGGGAAATGCATTGGTTACAGCCTCCCAGTATATAGTCTGCCAGCCCCTGTAGCATACAGCCTGCCCAACCCCTGTAGCATACAGCCTGCCCAGCCCCCGTAGCATACAGCCTGCCCAGCCCCTGTAGTAGGAAAAAAAATAACACTGTACTCATCTTTCCGACGTCCCCCATAGGTCCTCTTCTGTCTCAGACTGTCCCAGACAGAAGAGGACCTACAGGTGATGTCAGAAAGGTGAGTTTTGACTTAATTTTTTTAGTTGACTCGAGTATAAGCCGAGTAAGGGTTTTTGAGCACAAATTTTGTATTGAAAAACTAGGCTTATACTCGAGTATATAAGGTAATACTCTGAAATCTCAGCTGAATTCCATCCTGCTAGCAACAAGACAGAAGCTCATTGAGGTGTCAGATTATAAAGAAGTTCTAGGCAGAGAAGAGAAGTGAGTCACAGCAGGTAGGTTTCCAACCGGCTGCTTTTAGTGTATTGCACATATACAGGCAAAGACTGAAGCTTTAATAATACAAAACGGCAGCCACTGTTTGGTATTGTCCTCACACTGCTGTTCTCTAGGCTCTCTGAACTGCTCCACAGCCTTGTCATCTCCCTTGAATGTAGCTACAATCTGGGAATTTAAATCCATATTTCACAGTCCTGCAGCTGCTAACGAAATACACAAAGGTCTGATTACACATCTCTCCAGTGAAAAGACCTAACACTGTCTGCAGAGAGCACAGAGCACAGCAGTGTGAGGACACGCCCCAGTACAATTCTGGAATGTAAATCCATATTTCACAGTCCTGCTGCTACTAACAACATACAGAGAGGTCTGATTACACATCTCTCCAGGGAAAAGACCTAACACTGTCTGCAGAGAGCACAGAGCACAACAGTGTGAGGACACGCCCCAGTACAATTCTGGAATGTAAATCCATATTTCACAGTCCTGCTGTTGCTAACAACATACAGAGAGGTCTGATTACACATCTCTCCAGGGAAAAGACCTAACACTGTCTGCACAGAGAACAGCAGTGTGAAGACACGCCCCAGTATGATCCTGAAATATAAATCCATTTTCACAGTTCTGTTGCTACTAACAACATACACAAAGGTCTGATTACACATCTCTCCAGGGACAATACCGAACACTGTCTGCAGAGAGAACAGAGAACAGCAGTGTGAAGACACACCCCAGTACGATCCTGGAATATAAATCCATATTTCAAAGTCCTGCTGCTACTAACAACTACATATACTAACTACATATACAAAGGTATTATTACACATATTGGGGCAGATTTACTTACCCGGTCCATTCGCGATCCAGCGCCGCGTTCTCTGTGGTGAATTCGGGTCCGGACGGGATTTATTAAGGTAGTTCCTCCGACTTCCACCAGGTGGCGCTGCTGCGCTGAAGTTCCCCGAGGCCCGCTGGAATGCACTCAAGTTCACCGGCCTATTCCTAGTGAAGGTAAGTGCAAGTTTCGTGCCACTTATTTTTTCTTAAATGCGGCGGTTTTTCCGAATCCGTCGGGTTTTTGTTCGGCCACGCCCCACCCCCATTTCCGTCTCGTGCACGCCGGCACCAATGCGCCACAATCCAATCGCGTGCGCCAAAATCCCGGGGTAATTCTGGGAAAATTGTCGCAAATTGGAAATATTCGGGTAACACGTCGGGAAAATGCGAATCGGGCCCTTAGTAAATGACCCCCAATGTCTGCAGAGAGCACAGAGCACAGCAGTGTGAGGACACGCCCCAGTATGATCCTGAAATATAAATCCATATATCACAGTCCTGCTGCTACTAACAACATACACAAATGTCTGATTCCACATCTCTCCAGGGACAGTACATAACACTGGCTGCAGTCTGCATGGTCACTACTGCTGGTATTAGCACAGGATATTGGATCAGAACACACATCATGTATATTGGTCACAGAATCTCTTTCCATACATCTCACATAATAATTTTCCATCCCGAGGGGTCAATGATCTGTTGTCATGAAGGCCTCATTCTGTGTTATAACATGTAGCGGCCATGTCGGGGTTAAGCCATAGCCAAACCTCCTGGTAATGAATGATAATTATGATGATTACCATAAGGAAGGTCTTAAACTGTCCAGTTTCTCTGGCAACAGGAGCAATTGACATCAATTTCCTGATTGTTTCCAGTAATTTCCACTAATTAATGCCCAGAAACATAAAGTGATATTTCTTATTCTCATAAATTGCAGCGGATTATGTAATATGACTCCTATCTCACCTTGTAAACCCGAGCCGCGCTCACGCTCATCCGTGAAAATGACATGTCCGATGTCGCTGCAGGGTTTTTACTTAAATATGAGAGTTAGAAATTTTTATTTTTTCCCAAAAAAAATAAGACTGACGTAATCTGTTTACCACAGTATTTCCAGCCGGTAAATGCTGATAGTACAGAGCTGCCAAAAACCAGTATCGGGAATGAGCCGATCGTTCTGATCACCGATTGGTTAGGGCTGTATTCACATGTGCAGGTTTTTTTCCCCCCCAGTTTGTGACGCAGTTTTTAAAGCAGTCCAGTAGATGGAAGAACTTCAATTTATCATCTGGAAAATTTTGATGGTTTTTCTAAAGCTATTAAAAGTTATTTGCGACGGTAAATCGGGTGTATGGAGGCTGACCACTCCTACTTATCCACCCGTGGAGGGCGTGGTTATAAAACTTTTTTTATGGAATGGTGGCATCATTTTCCAAAAATAAGACTGACGTGATCTGTTTACCACAGTATTTCCAGCCGGTAAATGCTGATAGTAAAGAGCGGCCAAAAACCAGTATCGGGAATGAGCCGATCGTTCTGATCACTGATTGGTTAGGTCTGTATTCACAGATGCAGGTTTTATCTGGCGCTGTTTGTGATGCAGAAGTTTTTAAAGCAGTACAGTAGATGGAAAAACTTCAATTTATCATCTGGAAAATGTTGATGGTTTTTCTAAAGCTATTAAAAGTTATTTGCAATGGGTAAATCGGGTGTATGGAGGCTGACCACTCCCACTTATCCACCCGTGGAGGGCGTGGTTATAGAACTTTTTTTATGGAATGGTGGCATCATTTTCAAAAAATAAGACTGGTGTAATCTGTTTACCACAGTATTTCCAGCCGGTGGATGCTGGTAGTACAGAGCGGCTAAAAACCAGTATCGGAAATGAGCCGATCGTTAGGCTTGGGCTGTATTCATACGTACAGGTTTTTTTGCCACTATTTGTGATGTAGAAGGTTTTAAAGCAGTACAGTAGATGGAAGAACTTAAATTTATCATCTGGAAAATTTCAATGGTTTTTCTAAAGCTATTAAAAGTGATTTACGATGGTAAATCGGGTGTACGGACGCTGACCACTCCCACTTATCCACCCGTTGAGGGGGCGTGGTATAAAACTTTTTTTCTGGAATGATGGCATAAAAAAAAACCCCCTAAAAACTATGGGGCTTATTTACTAAGGGTCCCGCGGCCGCATTTTCGTAGGATTTTACGACTTTTCGATGATCGCTCAGGGATTTCGTCGCACGCGATCGGATTTTGGAGCATCGACGCCAGATTTCATGTGACAGAAATCGGGAGGCGGCCCCTCGGACTATCCGACGGATACCGACTAAGTGTGGGATTTAACATTCAAATTTGTGTCGCAAGCCAAGCACTTACATACACCAGGAAGAAGAAGGTGAACTCCGGCGGACCTGAGTGGGGAAGTGACACAAGCAAGAAATTGGGCGCACGATTTTTGAATTATACTAAAAAATAGCCCTAAAATAGCAGTAAAAAGGAAAACCGCGCACTTGTCGAAGGAGCAGCAGACGAAAGTGCCGAAAACTCCTAAAAGTTCCACAAATGTACACAATTCGGCCTGAGCTTGATTCCTGAAGTGTACAGGTACCTGATCGAGTGGGGAATAGTTGTACCGCAGGATATGCCCATGTTCACACCCACAGAGTTACAGCGCAAAACTCCACACAATTAAAATGTTTTTGGTTAATAATATGTGTAAGGAGCGAAAAGTGTGTGTATAAGCTACCGTATATCAAATATACCCGAGTATAAGCCGAGACACCTAATTTTACCACAGAAAACTGGGAAAACTTATAGACACGAATATAAGCTTAGGGTGGGAAATGCAGCCGCTGCTATCTAATAAAATGTCCAGCAGCCTCCCCTCAATAATGTAATGTTCAGCAGCAGCCTACCAATACTAATAAAATGTCCAGCAGCCTCCCCTCAATAATGTAATGTTCAGCAGCAGCCTACCAATACTAATAAAATGTCCAGCAGTCTCCCCTCAATAATGTAATGTCCAGCAGCAGCCTCCCATTACTAATAAAATGTACAGCAGCCTCCCCTCAATAATGTAATGTTCAGCAGCAGCCTCCCCGTCGTTAATGAAATGTCCAGCAGGCTCCCCTCATTAATGTAATGTCCAGAAGCAGCCTCCCATTACAATAAATGTCCAGCAGCCTCTCCTCATTAATGTAATGTCCAATAGTGTTTCCTCATTAATAAAATGTCCAGCAGCAGCCTCACCTCCATTAATGAAATGTCCAGCAGCGTCCCCTCATTAATGTAATGTCCAGCAGCAGCTTCCCCGCCATTAATGAAATGTCCAGCTGCCCACCCATTTACAATGTCTGCAGCAACCCAGTAGCAGCCCCCCCCCGGTAATGAAATGCCTAGCCTCCTCTCGTTTTATAAAAAAAATAAACTCAGTACTTACCTCCGGTGCTCCCCGTAGCTCCACTTCTCTCTCAGCTTCCTGTGTAGCAGCACAGATAGAGACGGGTCCATGCATACTATGATGTCACTATGATGACATCATGGTGATGTCATGAGGCTGATACTCCACCGCATCATAGTGTGTGTGCAGAGAGAAAAGCATTCTTCATATACAATTTGCTATTGTTTATTAGCTGAAGAATAAAATCTTTTTACCCCCTGCATTAAGTTATTAAAAGAAACTATGAATTCATTAATTTAACAATGAAGCTTCCAACAGTGCCATACCCCCCAGACCACTGTCCTCCAGATGGGGTGAAGCACAAAACAAAGATTTTGAATGTAGCAACAGGTGTGTGAATGGTTGTAACAGAGCTGTGTGTGTGTGTGAATGCTTGCAGCAGAAATGTGTGTGAGTGAATGGTTGTAGCAGAGCTGTGTGTGAGTGAATGGTTGTAGCAGAGCTGTGTGTGTGAATGGTTGCAGCAGTGATGAGTGTGTTCATGTGAGTGAATTTATGTAGCGAACCTTAGTGATTGAATGTACCAAGAGGTGTGTGAATGGTTGTAACAGAACTGTGTGTGTGTGTGAATGCTTGCAGCAGAGATGTGTGTGAGTGTATGGTTGTAGCAGAGCTGTGTGTGAGTAAATAGATGTATCAGTGCCGAGTGTGTTCATGTGAGTGAATTTATGCAGCAGACCTTAGTGATTGAATGTAGCAAGAGATGTGTAAATGGTTTTAACAGAGCTGTGTGTGTGTGTGTGTGAATGCTTGCAGCAGAGATGTGTGTGAGTGAATGGTTGTAGCAGAGCTGTGTGTGACTGAATGGATGGAGCACAGCTGTGTGATTGAATGGTTGTAGCAAAGCTGTGTGTGACTGAATGGATGGAGCACAGCTGTGTGTGAGTGAATGGATGGAGCAGAGCTGTGTGTGATTGAATAGTTGTAGAGAAGCTGTGTGTGATTTAATGGTTGTAGCACAGCTGTGTGAGTACATGGATGTACATTTATTTTAAATTGAATACATTTATACCTATTATTAACTACCTTACCTCTTAAAATCTACATTTACTGAGAACCAATTACTTTCCTTTATCTAAACTAAATTTCCTTAGTGACTTTTTCATCCAAAAAAACCCCAAGAAACTAGAAACCAGGAAACTGACACTTCCCGTATATAAAGTGCGATTTCAGGACCCCCTGAAGACTATAAAGTGATGACTTCTAAGGAGCATTTAAACTTTTCAAATCACCTTAGTGATTGCATGTAGAAAGAGGTGTGTGTGAATACATGCAGCAGAGATGTGTGTGAGTGAATGGTTGTAGCAGAGCTGTGTGTGACTGAATGGATGGCGCACAACTGTGTGTGATTGAATGGTTGTAGCAGAGCTGTGTATGATTGAATGGTTGTAGCGGAGCTGTGTGTGAGTGAATGGTTGTAGCAGAGCTGTGTATGATTGAATGGTTGTAGAGGTGCTGTGTGTGAGTGAATGGTTGTAGCAGAGCTGTATGTGAGTGAATGGTTGTAGCAGAGCTGTATGTGAGTGAATGGATGGAGCAGAGCTGTGTGTGAGTGAATGGATGGAGCAGAGCTGTGTTTAAGTGAATTATTGTAGCAGAGCTGTGTGTGAGTGAATGGATGGAGCAGAGCTGTGTGTGAGTGAATGGATGGAGCAGACTGTGTGTGAGTGAATGGATGGAGCAGAGCTGTGTTTAAGTGAATTATTGTAGCAGAGCTGTGTGCAAGTGAATCGATGGAGCAGAGCTGTGTGTGAGTGAATGGATGCAGCAGAGCTGTGTGGGTAAATGGATGTACATTTATTTTAAATTGAATATATTTATACCTATTATTAATTACTTTATCTCTTGAAAATCTACATTTACTGAGAACCAATTACTTTCCTTTACCTAAACTAAATTTCCTTAGTGACTTTTTCATCCAAAAAAACCCCAAGAAACTAGAAACCAGGAAACTGACATTTCCCGTATATAAAGTGCGATTTCAGGACCCCCTGAAGACTATGAAGTGATGACTTCTAAGGAGCATTTAAACTTTTCAAAATTTCTCCAGATTCCCAAGTCTCACATGTACAGAGAGAAGCAAATCACCTGGAAGGGAAACGGGAGAGTTATAAGCGCCAACAAAAATGTTAATTTACGCCACTTCATTAGACGTATGTGAGTGAACTACATAATGAAGCAGTCGGGCGTTTCGGCAAAAACGGAGAAAAAAGAAAAACATACAAAAATATAAAAAAAAATGAAAAAAAATAAAATTCCGAAAAATTAATAAAAAATCTGGACACACAATTTACACAAAGGCTCCAAATCTAACAAAAAGAACTTTTTGTATCTCCATTCCTTAAGGGACGTATAAAGTTATAAAACTATAAGTGAACTCTCTCTTTCCCCCGATGCCCTTGGATCGGTAATGATAAATGCGAGTGGTGGAACGGCGGCGTTGACCTCATCCTCTCGGCGTCGGGAGAGAATCTTAATATTTTTACTTATGCTAGGTCTTCGTTGTACGACTTGCCCCCGTTTCCATGGCAACTGAGGGCCTTACGGTATACTCGAACTGGAGTCCTCACATTACGGCCACCCTGGAGGATGATTTTGTCTACAATTTATAGCGCAAAACAGCTGGTAATTATGTGTCAGAGCATATGTTGATGAGAAGGCCAAATACACATTTAAAGATTTAGCATCAAAGTTGGTGGCATTTCCTGAAAGCTTGTGTGCGGAGAAAAGTAAAAAAAAAAGTTAGTTTCAGCCTTTAAAAAAAAAATTCAAAAAGTTAATACGGAACTTCTTTATCCTAATAGATTTTATAAATTTCTTTTTGTACTTTCCAATCAGAACAATGGGGCAGCACGGTGGCTTAGTGGGTAGCACTACAGCCTTGCAGCGCTGGGGTCCTGGGCCAGTGGTTAGCACTACAGCCTTGCAGCGCTGGGGTCCTGGGTTGAAGTCCCATCCAGGTCACCATCTGCAAAGAGTTTGTATGTTCTCTGTGTTTGCGTGGGTTTCCTCCGAGTCCTCCGGTTTCCTTCCGCACTCCAAAACATACTGGTAGGGTGATTAGATTGTGAGCCCCATGGGGATAGGGGCCGATTTGGCAAACTCTGTGCAGCGCCGCGTAATCTGTGTGCGCTATATAAATAAATAAAGGAATTATTATTTTTAACATCTATTCGAGCCCTTACTCCAGATATTTGGATTTAAAAAGTTGCCAAATGGGGCCAAACTTTTTGGGCTCACTTGCAAAAATGTTGCGACGTCTTCCATACATTCGTCATTTACTAAAGTTTTTGAAATTGGGTGTTAAAGTGGGAGTGGTCATTCCGTTTAGACAGATTTGTTGGAAGTTTTTTTTTTAAAGGGAACCTACCACCACGAATCTACCTATAAAGGTAGATCGGGTGGTAGGTGGATGTATGGGACGTGAGGATAGCCCTTTTTAGAGCTAATCCTCACGTCCCCGCTAGCCTAGCATAAACTTTATTGGCCTAATATGTTAATTTACTTAAGCGGCTACCGGGGCGTGGAGTAGCCGGACACGAGGCTACACGGCGCGGCTACTCCACGCCCCAGTAGCTGCTTTCCCCCGCCTACCCTGTGATCTTCGGCGCGCAGCTCCTGGCAGCTGCGCGCCCTCGTCCGAGAAGCCGGAGTTCTGCGCATGCGCAGTAACTCCGGCCTCGTTCCCGAGATCGCGCATCTTGGCCGGAGTTACTGCGCATGCGCAGAACTCCGGCTTCTCGGACAAGGGCGCGCAGCTGCCAGGAGCTGCGCGCCGAAGATCACAGGGTAGGCGGGGGAAAGCAGCTACTGGGGCGTGGAGTAGCCGCGCCGTGTAGCCTCGTGTCCGGCTACTCCACGCCCCGGTAGCCGCTTAATTAAATTAACATATTAGGCCAATAAAGTTTATGCTAGGCTAGCGGGGACGTGAGGATTAGCTCTAAAAAGGGCTATCCTCACGTCCCATACATCCACCTACCACCCGATCTACCTTTATAGGTAGATTCGTGGTGGTAGGTGCCCTTTAAAGTTGTAAAAAGTTTTGCTATCCCAACTCAAATAAAGGGGAGGAATTGGAAGAGGACTACGATCTAAAGACATTAAAAAGGGGTTGTCCGGTGATAGCAAGTTACGCCCTATACTCAGGAAGTCAGCTAACTTGTTGGTAGAAGTCTCGGTAATGGGACCCCCAGGGATCATGAAAAAGGGGGTCCATTGTACAAGCATTGCCCCCAAGCACCACACTCATCTAACTCCATCAGCTCCAGAGATGAACAGAGTAGCGCTACATGCACAACTGGCTGGTACGGGCATCTTGGGTACAACAGGGGCCCCCTCGTGGTCTACTAGGTCCCATCAATGAGACCTCCACCGATCAGCAAGTTAGACCCTATCCTACCCTCTGGATCATCATCTAGAATGTTTCTCGATCTCCACCTACAATGTATGGCTGATCATCTACATCATCTAGTTATTATCTACACAGCACAAGGAATCATCATCTACTATGTTTGTGGATCAGTATGTACAATGTGTTAACTGTGCTTAACTTGTTATCTACAGTACGAGGCTTCATCATCTACATAGTTTCGTGGTCATCATCTCCAATCTTCGCGCCCCATCATCAACAATATTTGAGAATCATTATCTCTGATGTTCCTCTGGGTTCTCAACTGCTATAAGTCATCGGCTTCAACCCAGTATATTGTTTCTGGGTCGTTACCTACAATGTAACTGGGTTATCAGAAAGCTTTGAGTCATGTACAAGGTTTCTGAGGGATCATCTATGACTTCTATTGTCTTCTGGTAAGCTTTCTATGGCTAAGCCACTGCACTTACTATCAGGGTCCTACAGAATGACTGCAAGAAGAGATCCTCTAAACGAGCAGTCCAAGATTTACTATTGTTGGCCTTTATTCACAATAGATCATCGAAAAACTGATCAATGGGGACAACGATATCCAACCCCAACACCTATTAGCTGTTCGTAGCCATGTAAACATAGGGGGATATTTATCAAGGCATGTATGCCAGTTTTACGCCCCTCCATACCAAGTGGGCATGGAGAAACA
The DNA here is from genome assembly GCF_040894005.1 of Engystomops pustulosus. Lineage (NCBI taxonomy): Eukaryota > Metazoa > Chordata > Amphibia > Anura > Leptodactylidae > Engystomops > Engystomops pustulosus. The sequence continues at coordinate 14,756,145 of NC_092413.1, forward strand.
CAAAAACACAAAGAGCTGCAGCCGGAGTAGAAGGGCGTTCCTGCCCTGCGCATGCGCACTACCTATTGCCTTTAACCCGTCAAGCCTGAAGGGTCATATGTAAGAGCGCAATTTTGGCACAGAATTGTAAGTCAGCGCAGCCGTCCACCAGATACATCAGGGGGCTACAGCATTCCAATGTCTCCGACGGCTCATGGGGGGAGGGGTTTCATCACACCAATAGAGTGCAATGAAAGCCATGTATTCCCTACTTGACCAAACAATGATCGGTGGAAGCTCGGGTGTTGGCCACTGACCGATAGTTCAAGATAAGTCATGAATACTTATTCTTGGCCAACCGGTGAGGAAATGATTCGAAATGTAGCATTTGGTACCATCACTATCGATTTCGGGTGGCGCTAGGTGCATCCTGTTGTCCCGTCAACCTCATATTTACTTCAATCCGCCTTGTCACCAAGAAGCGCCCAGAGGACTTTGAAGGCATTTTACTAGAATTTGTCCGTCCGTTCTTAAAAAACGTGACCGTTGACCTCCAGCTTGTACCTTATCGACTCTCTGCTCTCCGCCATAACGCTGTAAATGGAAATCTCGTTGACTCGCTTGACAAGCCGGCGCGAAAAAACTGCTGAGCTGTGCGGTCGGAGAGCGAGAGGCCTCCCTGCCATTAACTCTTTTGCTACGGAGCACATTAGACATATTAATGTCGGCGGGTGACGCTTATGCCTACTACAATCACTTTGCGACCTAACACAGATTTTATTCCAATCGCCAGGAGACCACTAAGCTACCCTAAGAGAGATTGATTGATCTACCCCAAGGTTTTGGTCGGGGGCAAACTTTTCTTACAACTGAAACCAATTAGTGGGCTTGGCACTTGTAGAGCCAAATGTAGGTCAGCTGCGAGTAATAAAAGCGTATTGACTTTCTTCCCGTCTGTACGCGGCATGAAGGGGGGGGGGGGCGCTGGCCTTGTCCTACATGAATAGAGCTCCATTAATTTCTCTTATTTCAACTAGCTGTGTCAGACACTAATGCTTCTTTTGCACTTTTCACACAGAGTCCACTGACACCATCGCTGGCCCCGGTGATGCCCGTTTACAATATTTCAGCCATTGAAAGCACTCGGCGCCAATAATTCTTGATTCCCAGACATCCTCGTGTGCGTCCATAAGGAGGGAGAATAATTCTACTGCAGGCAATTAACCGGGATTAGAGGAATTTTTTTTAAACTTTACGTGTTGTAAATAGTATGTTGTACGTCGTTTTAGGGGTTGTATGTAGATCTGTGTGTTATGTTTTGTATATACTGTTATTTGTTAGTTTTATGAGTTGTATATAGATCTATATGCTATGTAGATTGTTTTGTTTTAAATATAACTTTAATAATAATAAGAACTTTATTGTCCTCGAGGAGGAAATACAGTCGTTTCATACTACTCCACACGATATGATACAACTTTATTGTCCTCAAAAAGGAAATATAGTCGTTTCATACTACTCCACACAATATGATACAACTTTATTGTCCTCAAACAGTAAATACAGTTGTTTCATCCTACTCCACACAATATGATACAACTTTATTGTCCTCAAAGAGAAAATAGTCGTTTCATACTACTCCACACAATATGATACAACTTTATTGTCCTCAAAGAGGAAATACAATTGTTTCATACTACTCCACACAATATGATACAACTTTATTGTCCTCAAAGAGGAAATACAGTCGTTTCATACTACTCCACACAATATGATACAACTTTATTGTCCTCAAAGAGGAAATACAGTCGTTTCATACTACTCCACACAATATGATACAACTTTATTGTCCTCAAAAAGGAAATACAATTGGTTCATACTGCTCCACACAATATGATACAACTTTATTGTCCTCAAAGAGGAAATACAGTCGTTTCATACTACTCCACACAATATGATACAACTTTATTGTCCTCAAAGAGGAAATACAGTCGTTTCATACTACTCCACACAATATGATACAACTTTATTGTCCTCAAAGAGGAAATACAGTCGTTTCATCCTACTCCACACAATATGGTACAATGAATAAAACAGACATTAATACATATATAGACACAATCTCATAAAACATAATTACTGGTATGTGTTGCATATTGCAATTTGCTGCATATAGTGTCATATATTATATGCTGAATATAAAGCTTTTTGATTAAATGAAATCTACAATTGGGAAGCTACTTTTTGAAGTAGATCCCGAGATAGATTCCTCATCCCTGCACCATCCCCAAAACGGTTTTAGCTAAAACTTTTTTTATTTTTATTTTAATTTGACTCTATGAACTTATTCTTTATTTGACCATAATGCAAATTAATCAGGGGCTACTGGGGGCGTGGAGTAGCCTCCATCAGCTCTGGAGGCGAAGGCTCCTCAACGACCCCTGAAGACTCTGGATTCATTATTGAAGGATGTATTTATATTCCAGGGGGTGTGTCCTCACACTGCTTTGCTCTAAGCTTTCTGCATTGAAATGCTCCACCCCCTCTCCACCCTCTAAAAGCTATAACAGGCTTCTGGTTGAATGCTACATCAGTCAATCAGAGTAAAGAGGAGGGACTCTGGGACAGTTTGATGCAAAGAGCTAGGAGCACAGCAGTGTTAGGACACTTGGGAAGCTACAATAATTTTTCACAGTCCTGTTGCTACTAACAACATGCACACAGGTATGATTACATATCTCTCCAGGGACAATACCTAAAACTGGCTGCAGTCTACATTGTCACACCTGCTGACAGTTTCCCTTTATGATCTAAGTAGCAAAACATACATCACAAATGGCCTTTAGATTACAAAATATTTGGCTTTAAAGCTTTGATCAGTGATGGATAAGGACAATGGTGCTGGCTTCGGGTGATGTATAAGGTGCCATATTTGCAAATCATCTACATATGATATTTAAAGGAGCAGTTTGTGTTCTTATGATATGTAGACTCCATACGCTTTTGCTTATTTATAGGCGCAGTATTATGGATCTCAAGGGTTGAGCCTCAGGTAGAGGATGACATGTCATTTCTAAAATTTCCTCGTATATGTGAAATCTCCCCTTTACCTATAAAAAAAAATCTCCCCCAAAGTCAGGCAAATATGACTCTTCTCTTCACATGAGATGAGTCAAGTTTAGTGGTTGCAGGTGGAGTGTCAAGTCAGAAGCCCCTATCTTCTGTTCTATAGCACCTAGAAACATGGTGCTGGTGTTGTATTAAAGATAAGTAATTTATGCTTCAGAACACAACAGGCTTGTGGTTGTGTGAGCTACAGAGCCAGAGATACAGGCTGTTGAATAAATAGGCTGGAACTGGATCTATATATCTGCAGATCTGGTTCTGTAGCCCACAAAAACATAGGCCTGATGAGATTCTTATCTTTAATATGACACCAGCAGCATGCTTCTAGGTGCAAAAGAACAGAGGATAGGGGCTTCTGAAGCGACTCTCACCTTGTAACCACTAAACTTGACTCATCTCATGTAAAAATGAGATGAGAAGAGACATTGGGGGTCATTTACTTACCCGGTCCATTCGCGATCCAGTGGTGGGTTCTCTGTCGAGGATTCGGGTCTTCCGGCGATTCACTTAGGCAGTGTGCCCAATGTCCACCAGGTGTCGCTGCTGCATTGAAGTCCGTCAGAGTTCACTGGAGGTCACCATCTGTTGCTGGGTGCAGGTAAGTTTGTGTCAAGCGACACATTTTTTAAAAAAAAATTCAGCGTTTTTTTCCGAATCCGTCAGTTATCCGACTACCACGCTGCCCGATTTCCATTGCGTGCATGCCGGCGCCGATGCGGCACAATACGATTGCGTGCGTCAAAAACCTGGGGCAATTCGGCGCAAATCGGTAATTTTCGGGAAACCTGACAAAAAAAAAGCGATTCGGGCCCCTAGTAAATGACCCCCATTATATCCCTTTCCAGAGCGCGGGTGGTAGTTTAATTGGGTAAAACCTGGTGACGAGTTTTCCTTAACTTCATCTTGGAAGTGAACTCTAAACAAATGGCAATAAAATAACAAAAAGATTCCGAGCGCGTTGAAGGGTCTGGCCCCAGCAAAGAGCATTAACTCTATGGATTTATTACGCAGGGCCCTAATTTACTATCATTGAGTGGCTAACCTGCATTTTCCTGAACGCAAAGCATGTAATTCTGCGCGACCTTACAATTTACATTTACATTAATGACCTACGAATTTATCCCGAATATATATCACGCTAATTAGCTGATAGTAACGAACGCCATATCACAAGTGCTGCAAAATCTTGAAAGTGCATTCCGTGAAATATGTCCAGCGCAGAGTGTTAAACAAGCGGGACAGCCTCATCCATCCCGCCACGTTACACTTCATGAGCTGACTGCTAATTCTCTGTACACAAGGGGTCCAGGTTTTATGACTGTGTTTATGTATTTGAAGTAGTGAATTTATTTGGAATCAAAACGCATTAAAGGTCAGTTAAAGGAGAAAAAACACTACGGCGGCGTCAGCCGAAGATTATTCTCTAAAAGGATTTGATATTTACATGTAAATTTGTAAATTCATTAAAATAAATAAAAACCACCCCTGTCCATATGCCAAGTTAGATAAGGCCCTTTTATCCCTGTTTAGAAGTTTTAGAGACTTGTCTAGGAAACGGTTAAAGTGGTTTTATCAGCTCCTAAAAGAGTTGGCCACTCTTTTACATAAGTTGCCTTTTCTGCCTTACTAATAATCCCTGAATGTTCATCATGTGACGCAGCAGTCCTGATGCCTACTTTTGTGCTGTGTGCAGGCTCTCTGCGATTCTTTGTTTACATGCTTGAGCACTGATGAATTGGAGGAGCTGTAGCAGGAGAGTTATGACACATCCTGCTTCCTCCCCTCTTCCTGTCTCTGTCAGTGAGAATGGACAGTGAAATGAGAGACACAGTGGGAGACGCCATGAGGACGGGCTGGAGCAGTGATAGAGGGGAAGCTGTGTATATATGCAGAGGGCAGCATGGGGAGAACAGGGAAAGGCTGAAGCTCTTAAAGGAGGCAAAGATACAGGGACATATACACGAAGAGACATGTCTAATGGAAGAGATTTATTGAAAAGTGGGCTTTTAAGTTTCTAAAAACCTTTATAGGAGGTGGGGGGTAGATCAGGATGGCCTTGAATTGGATGGCCGAAGACTTCTGTACTCTTCTGTTTCAAAATCTACCTAGCGCTGGTAGACTGAAGCCCGAAGTCTAAGCGATCTCCTGGGCGTCACAATTAATACCCACAAAGAGGTTTGGACTTTGCTCACGTTCTGATCAGCAGCTCACTTTTCCAAGAAATAAGCATTGATTGGGAGGAGCAGGAAGCTCAGGGTGGAGCCATAAGAACAGTGAGGCCAAATGAGGAGGCAAAAGAAGAGTCCGTAGGAGTCAGTGTCAACGATTACTTAAACAATTGCATGGGCAAGATGAAAATCAAATCAAAGATGAGGTCAGGATCAAGGTCACTTAAAGCCAAGCCTCCAGGATCAATGTAATGATCAGTCATTGGTTCCTTGGTAGGCCAACATCAATTTGTGGCCAAGAACCAGGGCTTCAAAATACCCTGGCAGAAGATGGGAGCCAGAAAAACCTACTTACCTCAAAATGGAAGGATGGACATTTCTACTGCATCTTATTAATGAATGCATTGTTGGATGACCAGGGATCATTGGAAAAATATTTTGTAGCCTTCAAACTTGGGTCATCTTTTAAAGACCATTGGAGTCCACCATTGCGTTAAATTATGGTAGAATGGTGGGAAAGTCCAATCTTGCATAGAAAAAAGCAAGAAGACCAAATGTCTCCACATTTTCTAGCAGTCTGAAAAAAAAGTCTTCAGGCAACACGTACATTTTTTGAAGGTGAGCTTGAAAGACTTGGACCAGAGCCAAATCTGGGGCAGCACGGTGGCTTAGTGGATAGCACTACAGCCTTGCAATGCTGGGGACCTGGGTTCCTGTCCCAGGGTCAACATCTGCAAAGAGTTTGTATGTTCTCTCCGTATTTGCGTTGGTTTTCTCTGGGTCCTCCGGTTTCCTCCCAAAACATACTGGTAGGTTGATTAGATTGTGAGCCCCATTGGGGACAGGGACTGATTTGGCAAAGCTCTGTGTGCGCTATGTAAATAAAGAAATTATTATTATTATTAAATCAGGAAGAGTTTTTTTGTTAATGATAGATTGAGCCTTTTGGTCAACAACCACATTGAACATCTCAGGGCACTAAGGTGGATGTAACATTGCAGTTACAAAAATTTTCAACAATGGGGGTCATTTACTAAGGGCCCGATTCGCGTTTTCCCGACGTGTTACACGAATATTTCCGATTTGCGACGATTTTCTTTCTATTGCCCTGGGATTTTGGCGCACGCGATCGGATTGTGGCGCATCAGCCCCGGCACGCACGCAACGGAAATCGGGGAGCGTGGCCGAGCGAAAACCCGTCGGATTCGGAAAAACCGCCACATTTAAAAAAAAAAATGTGTAGCGGGACTCGCGCTTACCTTCACCAGGTATAGGCTTGTGCATTCCGGCGGACCACAGGGAACTTCAGCGCAGCAGTGACATCTGGTGGACGGCGGAGGAACTACCTTAGTGAATCGCCGGAAGACCCGAATCCACCGCACATTATGCGTCGTTGGATCGCGAATGGGCCGGGTAAGTAAATCTGCCCCAATGTGTCAAAATGGTTGCATCTGCAAATCTATGCCAAATTTGCTCATTTCTGATCGAGTAAAACAGGCCATTGCACTTTTCCCTTCCTACTACTTGCTCCACTCATGGTTGACAGATTTGTGAATCGTGACTTCTCAAAAAGTTGCAGATTTAGGGATAAATTCACTCTAGTTTCCTAGTGGTGAAAGAACTGGTGTCTGGGGTCTTTTTGGAGTCTTTTTGGTCCAGATGTTACGAAACCAAACTTATTAAGCTGTCTATAGATAGATCTGCTCCAAACATGATACTAAAAACTTGAGTAAGACACTTGCCTAATGAGTATCGGTCCCATTGTTTTCAGCGATGGGGTTTGAACCATCCATTACACAAACCGTGTCTCACGAGACTTGAGTGCACCTCTGATAACCAGGATTAATAAACATGGACCTTATAACAGGTGCCCCAACGATCCACAATCCGGGTCGCGGACGCACCTGTGCCCCTATGTTTGCGGGTTCCTCTGCGACCCACATCCCGGGTCGCGGGTGCACCAGTGCCTCCCCGTGGCCCCCGACTCTCCTCCATACATTACCTGTCCGCGTTCCTGCTCTGGCAGCCGGCCGCGCGGGTGCTTTTTCAATCCTCGGCACTTGAGGATTCAAAGGGCCAGTGCACCACTGATTGGCGCTGGACATTTCCAGGAAACTGATTAGGGATGGCCTCTCCCAGCATTCCCCACCGGATCTTCATGCCTTGTGCCCTAGGGAAAGCTTTGTCTCATGCCCAGCGCTGTTACTGTGATTTCCCATTGTGACCCAAGTTCTGTTCCTGCCTACGCTCCTCTGCTGCCTTGACCTATTGCTACATCCCTGACTCTGACCCTGTGCTGCCCGTCCTGACCTACTGCCTATCCCCCACTATGAGATTGCCTGCCGTTCCTGTACCTCAACCTTGGCTGCTCTGGTGAAGACCGGGTGCCACTTAGATTCCGGTCCCAGATGTCTCACCGTCCGCGGTGGTTCAGAGGATCCACTACCTCCGATCCTGACAGACCTTACTGCTTTCTTTTACGGGATTAAACGCTGTAGATCACTTCTACTCCTCCCGTCTTTTACAATAAGACTTTTTGCAATTTTTTGAATTTGAATTTTTCTAGAATATTTTCTATTTATAAACTCTACTCTACAAGCCCCTGTCCTACAAATGTAATATTTCAAATAAAAAAACAGTCTAAGCATTTGGGAGAAAAGCTATTACAGAAACAGCATTAAAAATGCCAGGCACTCGGCAGAAGCAATTCTGGATCAGTTTAAAAAAGTGATTGATGAAAGTGTAATCCGAGCTGAAGGAACAGTTTCGCGACAAGCTGTGACCAGTCCCCACACTTCATTAGCTGCCATAATTAGCCTGGTGTTTCAATTTGTCAGAACTGGTAGGGACAATCTTACTCAAAATGCAAACATCAAAAAAAACAGGGTCCCTTAGTCTTCAAAAGGGGATGATGGGAGTTTTTTTAGCCCTCCTTGTCTACGTTAAATAAAAGATTAATTGCAGCTGATGGGCGGCTGTGTTGTGATTGTCATCCTGTCTTGGCGCATTACTTGCAGAGTTCGGAGATAGACAAGCTGACACGACACTGCTCTATCAAGTATTTAGGACTATACCGGTCTGATTAATATTCAGTGGCTGGGATCTCGGGTTTTATTGGGTGATTGATTTCTTCCATTTTGACTCTTTTAGGATGGATGGTGAAGTCTCTCACTTAACAGAGTCACTTAGACAAACACCTGCCCGACAGCTCAGGTAAAATCTATAGGTCCGTTATGAACTGCGCTCTTCGAACTCTTACACACATCTTCCCTGCTGACTGGATGCCATTTGGTACTGGTGGTCTGTATTGGTTGTTATTGCAAATTTACTCATTTCACTCCAGGTATTCCTGACTGGTGGGAATGCTTGACTATGTTCCCACTTTGTTGTTTGGTTCCTGAACAGAAGCTTGGCTTTATACTTGACCATGATACAGTCCTGCTCCTGAAACTGCAGAAGTGCTACTTCGGGGATATTGTGATCCTGCTCTTGTGACCATATTTCAGTGCTTCTCCGACCAAGGATATTGTGATCCTGCTCTTGTGACCATATTTCATTGCTTCTCCGACCAAGGATATTGTGATCCTGCTCTTGTGACCATATTTCATTGCTTCTCCGACCAAGGATATTGTGATCCTGCTCTTGTGACCATATTTCATTGCTTCTCCCACTTTCACATTCTTTGTTCCTGCCTTGTAATGTTCCTATTTGATCTACCAGTTTGTTCCTACTTTGGTGTTTGGTTCCTCAACTGAGCCTTGACTTAAAGGAAACCTACCACTTGAAGTGGCAGGTATAAGAAGGAAATACCGGGCACCAGCTCAGGGTGAGCTGGTGCCGGAGCTTATTTTTGTTAGTGTTTTAAACCGCTGTGTCGCGGTTTAAAACACTTTTTAAACTTTATGGCCGAAGCTGCTTCAGCGCAGGGAGGTACGCGCTCGGCGCTTACCATGCGCGCGGCTCTCCTTCATTTTCTATGTAGCCGCGCGCACGGTCGCGCGCATGGTAAGCGCCGAGCGCGTACCTCCCTGTGCCGAAGCAGCTTCGGCTATAAAGTTTAAAAAGTGTTTTAAACCGCGATACAGTGGTTTAAAACACTAACAAAAATAAGCTCCGGCACCAGCTCACCCTGAGCTGGTGCTCGGTAGTTCCTTCTTATACCTGCCACTTCAAGTGGTAGGTTTCCTTTAACAATAAACCATAATCCAGTCCTGCTCCCAAAACCCATGTCCAGAAGTTCTGTTGTAGGGATATTGTGTCCTGTTCTTGTGGCAGCAATTTTCCTGCTTTCGCCTTGTAAACATGCAAATACGATTTCCAAGATGGGATGAAAAGGTGGCCTCTTTTAGCTACCTTGAACGGCAGCCCCCTTAACATCAAGCATGACTTTCAATAAGCCTAATGACATAATGCGGGATTAAAGCCAAATCAGTATAACTACTCCAAAGGGAAAAGATTCCCAACTCTATGGGACACATTTACTTACCTGTCCTGCTCGATCCCGAAAGTGCACTGTCCGACCGGAATGCACATCTGCCGCGGTTCACTAAGATTGTGCGCCTGATTTTCTGCATGTGTCACTTCCCCGCTCAGGTCCCCGGAGTTCACCTTCTTCTGTGTATGTAAGTGCTTGATCTTTCGACACAAATTGAAAGTTAAGTCCTGCGCTCAGTCCGAATCCATCGGATCATCCGACAGCAACCGCCTGCTGATTTCTGTCGCATGAAAGCCGGCGCCGATGAGCCACAATCCGATCGTGTGTGACACAATCCCCTGCCCCAGCGGTGCTTTCCCCGAAAACGTCGGAAAACCCGACGCTGTAAGTCTCCACTCACCTACAAGGCGGTCTTAATTGGCAAAGTCTCCGTAAGGAGTACTCTTACATCACAACCCTTGTTCCTACCTGGTAATGTTACCATTTTAGCTATTGGTTGTTCCTGGTGTCTGGGGGGGGGTTCTCAAGTGCACCAGTATAAGTCTTGATAAATCCCTCCTTTCTCTTGTTTGCCCTGTCGTCAATGTATATCCAGAAAATCTGGGTATCTCAAACTTTCAGCCTAATATAGCTATATATAGCAGAGCTTTGTCTTCCTATAGGCAAATTACTGGTGGGGCAAATATTTGACCTTAGATGTAATTTGTCATGTCATCGTGGAAGCCAAATGAACAAAGCCCAGTAGACAAGACCAGGGTCGCTATACTGGAAAAAACTATGGAAAAAAATTGTGAAATATAGAGTGTAGATAACAAAACCTACGCGTTTCGGCTATATTCTAACCATAAGTAAGGCTTAGAATATAGCCAAATCGCTTAGGTTTTGTTACCTACATATACACTGTTTATACTGTTTATACTGTTACCTACATATACACTGTATATACACTGTATATACATTTTTAATGGATGAGAAATAAAAGAACACAAATTTTACTTGGAAAAACTACGAAAAACTTTTTTGAATCGTCTCTATGGAAAAAATAAGAGAAAATTTTTAATTATCTTGAGCAAACCCATTTTCTCCTGACCTCTGTCACACTGAATGCTTGAAGGGAGTGGTAGTTGGAGCTGCCCAAATGTTCTCCATTCAAGTCAATTGAGGCTTAAAAATACATTTCACGCTTATAGCTTACTATACGCACATCCTGTACTAGAATTTTAAACAAGGGAAGATGGAAGTATATACTGTATGAAAAAAAATACAGCTTTTGCCCAGGATTCATTGCTTTTTCATCTTTTCGATGCGTTATATACACACAGATGATGGAAAGGTGAATATATTCCACCATCTGACCCTTGTTGAGTGAACGCTACACACTGCTACCCTCATCTGTGCCGCTGAACGTGTTGGCATTGTACCTCCGCCATCTGCACAACATAACGTATCTCTGGACCCATGACCTCAGAATCTCTGTCCAGTTCACAATAATCAAGTGAAATCAATGTTAGACCCAATGAAGCCTCGACGTCTGCACTTCATCCGGAAATGGTGATTGATGGAGAGAATAAGAAAACAAATTAAAATTGCCAGTTGACGGCAACATCTTTGTTAGATGCACTAAAATTTCTCTACGAGTCCTCCGACCTTTACACAGGACTCGTAGAAACCTGTAGAGCTTACAGTATAGCCAAGAAAATCATTGAGAAGGCGTCGGAATAAAAGAAGTCATCATCAATCATTGAGGTTTTTATAACTAATATGAAGTTGGTTTCTTAATCAAGATGCTGGTCTAGCAGATATTTGCTCAGGATTTTAGACAAATGAAGTTAACTTCTAACTCATGAAATTCTCGGTGAGTCACAGCAGCTAAGTCTCTGGGTGGAGTAGTGGGCATCCATTTCACTTGGGTGAGGTATACTGCACCCAGCTTCACCTGGTGCACCAACCATGTGCCTGAGACTCATGTGGGCTAACTCATTGGACTCATAGTTACTTTCCACTTTTTCTGCATAGCGGCAATGGGGAGAAGTGAGCTGCATATGCTTGGGACAATGCTAACAGTTTTGGGACCCCAAACCTACTGACATGTGCCCTCAAAATCAATCAGTACCAAAGTGTCTCCAAACATCAGAAGTGGATCCTAATACGGGTGGTTTAAGCAGAAGACTGAGGTCCAACTCTTTCTTTAAAGTAACTGTAAAGTATACTAACTTTTGCCTAACTCTGTACTAAGCAAAAATAAGCAATTCTCTAATTTACTCTAATTATCTATCTGCAGGTGTTTAGCTGCTAGCAGAGGCTTTACTTTGCTCCCCCAGGCTAATCTCCATTTGCCATGCTGTCTGGTAACCATGGGAAACCGTATAGAACAGCTAGAGATAACAGGAGGCTTGTTGGGAGTGGCTATAGTAGAGGAATGCAAGAAAATAGGACCTTGAGTGATGGCACAAGCATGACTCATCACATGCTTCAGATCAGCCAATTACCAACTTGTCCTGATTCATGTAAAAGGCCATAGTGTTCTGGCAAAGGACCGTCAGTGATGTCACAAGCATGTGACTCATCACATGCTCCATATTGGCCAATTACAAACATGCTGTCCTGATTTATATGAATGCCCTGAGGGCTGATGTCACAACCAGGAAGTGATGACAGATATACAAGCCTGTATCTAGGCTAGGAAGAAGCCTGATACATGTATTGTTGGAATTTTTTGTCAATTGGCGGTCTCCAGCTGTGCTAAAACTAATTTTTGTCAGTAACTATCAAAACTTTGTCACCACATTTGATACTGGTCTGCAGAGAGAAAATCCTCATATTTGTGTGCTGGCTCTCAACACACATGTATATAAGAATCCTTTCAGGACCTTCAAAGGACCTCAAACTACAGAACTGGAAGCTGACAGAAGCTTCTTCCCCAGGAAGCTTGGTTCTGGCACTGTATGTAGGCAGTAAGTGTCAAACCATAAAAAAAAAATGAGTGGCCCCCAATTTTCATACAGCCCAGGGCCCGTGGCAGTCTTCATTTGCCCCTGCAAGCCAGGCATTAGAAAGGGGGCATTGGAAAATGATAAGAGAAAATTTGCTTGATATTAAATGGATCAATTGCCGGTGATGAGAGTCATTCCACTGTTAAAGGTGATGTGATGAGGAGGAATTACATGGGGAGTTGGTGCATTTTATTCCAACAATATGACCCATAAGTATGGGATGTCTCTCCACTATGGAGCTGAGCTGCAATGATCCCCACACACAGCACCTGCACATCAATTATGATAATCATCATCACGGTCGTTAAGCCGAATGTTCATTATTATCAGGATGCTGGTGACAGCAGATTCAATCATCGGGTGCAATGGGCAAGCAGTCACGGGCCCACCCAAGTCCCGCACACGGCGCTGTGCCACATTAAATCTATGATGTGTTCCACATCCCACTCCATTCCCGGAGCCGCAGACGGTAAAGGTCAGTTTTATGTTCTGTGCAATATGCTTAGGTTCTCTAAATGAAATCTTTGGAGCCCTCGATATTTGTCTGCATTGTGTATCGTAAAAGTCTTGTGTACGGACTAAAAACTCATGCATATCATTAAGCGGCGCCGTCCTCCGGAAAATCAGCGCGTGGGAAAGGAAGACTGAACTCTGAGCCGCTCTTACATAAATCAGGATACATAGATTGGATAGTGGGATGTTAAAAAAATGTGGGCCCTGATATCTCTACAAAATGTATGGATCAGATTGATACCAAAAAGATAGATAGATGATACATAGACGGATAGAAGACGACATGACAGATACCTACGTCTCCATTCCTGTCGTTCCCGTTTCGGTTCTGCACCATCCGTCTATGCTTCCTGGTTCTTCATAAGTAATACTGATCCTCAAACCACCACCAGGGTCATAGCTTTTGCCATGATCCTCAAACCACCAGCAGGGTCAAAGCTCTGGCCATGATCCTCAAACCACCACCAGGGTCATAGCTCTTGCCATGATCCTCAAACCACCTGCAGGGTCATAGCTCTTGCCATGATCCTCAAACCATCAGCAGGGTCATAGCTCTTGCCATGATCCTCAAACCACCAGCAGTGTCATAGCTCTTGCCATGATCCTCAAACCTTCAGCAGGATCATAGCTTTTGCCATGATCCTCAAACCACCACCAGGGTCATAGCTCTTGCCATGATCCTCAAACCATCAGCAGGGTCATAGCTTTTGCCATGATCCTCAAACCACCAGCAGGGTCAAAGCTCTGGCCATGATCCTCAAACCACCACCAGGGTCATAGCTCTTGCCATGATCCTCAAACCACCTGCAGGGTCATAGCTCTTGCCATGATCCTCAAACCATCAGCAGGGTCATAGCTCTTGCCATGATCCTCAAACCACCAGCAGTGTCATAGCTCTTGCCATGATCCTCAAACCATCAGCAGGGTCATAGCTCTTGCCATGATCCTCAAACCATCAGCAGGGTCATAGCTCTTGCCATGATCCTCAAACCACAAGCAGGGTCATAGCTCTTGCCATGATCCTCAAACCACCAGCAGGGTCATAACTCTTGCCATGATCCTCAAACCACCACCAGGGTCATAGCTCTTGCCATGATCCTCAAATCATCGGCAGGGTCATAGCTCTTGCCATGATCCTCAAATCATCGGCAGGGTCATAGCTCTTGCCATGATCCTCAAACCACCAGCAGGGTCATAGCTCTTGCCATGATCCTCAAACCACCAGCAGGGTCATAGCTCTTGCCGTGATCCTCAAACCACCAGCAGGGTCATAGCTCTTGCCATGATCCTCAAACCACCAGCAGGGTCATAGCTCTTGCCATGATCCTCAAACCACCATCAGGGTCATAGCTCTTGCCATGATCCTCCAACCACCATCAGGGTCATAGCTCTTGCCATGATCCTCAAACCACCACCAGGGTCATAGCTCTTGCCATGATCCTCAAACCACCAGCAGGGTCATAGCTCTTGCCATGATCCTCAAACCACCACCAGGGTCATAGCTCTTGCCATGATCCTCAAATCATCGGCAGGGTCATAGCTCTTGCCATGATCCTCAAATCATCGGCAGGGTCATAGCTCTTGCCATAATCCTCAAACCACCAGCAGGGTCATAGCTCTTGCCATGATCCTCAAACCACCAGCAGGGTCATAGCTCTTGCCATGATCCTCAAACCACCACCAGGGTCATAGCTCTTGCCATGATCCTCAAATCATCGGCAGGGTCATAGCTCTTGCCATGATCCTCAAACCACCAGCAGGGTCATAGCTCTTGCCATGATCCTCAAACCACCAGCAGGGTCATAGCTCTTGCCATGATCCTCAAACCACGAGCAGGGTCATAGCTCTCGCAATGATCCTCAAACCACGAGCAGGGTCATAGCTCTTGCCATGATCCTCAAACCACCAGCAGGGTCATAGCTCTTGCCATGATCCTCAAACCACCACCAGGGTCATAGCTCTTGTCATGATCCTCAAATCATCGGCAGGGTCATAGCTCTTGCCATGATCCTCAAACCACCAGCAGGGTCATAGCTCTTGCCATGATCCTCAAACCACCAGCAGGGTCATAGCTCTTGCCATGATCCTCAAACCACCAGCAGGGTCATAGCTCTCGCAATGATCCTCAAACCACGAGCAGGGTCATAGCTCTTGCCATGATCCTCAAACCACCAGCAGGGTCATAGCTCTTGCCATGATCCTCAAACCACCAGCAGGGTCATAGCTCTTGCCATGATCCTTAAACCACGAGCAGGGTCATAGCTCTCGCAATGATCCTCAAACCACGAGCAGGGTCATAGCTCTTGCCATGATCCTCAAACCACCAGCAGGGTCATAGCTCTTGCCATGATCCTCAAACCACCTGCAGGGTCATAGCTCTTGCCATGATCCTCAAACCACCACCAGGGTCATAGCTCTTGCCGTGATCCTCAAACCACCAGCAGGGTCATAGCTCTTGCCATGATCCTCAAACCACCAGCAGGGTCATAGCTCTTGCCATGATCCTCAAACCACCAGCAGGGTCATAGCTCTTGCCGTGATCCTCAAACCACCAGCAGGGTCATAGCTCTTGCCATGATCCTCAAACCACCAGCAGGGTCATAGCTCTTGCCATGATCCTCAAACCACCATCAGGGTCATAGCTCTTGCCGTGATCCTCAAACCACCAGCAGGGTCATAGCTCTTGCCATGATCCTCAAACCACCACCAGGGTCATAGCTCTTGCCATGATCCTCAAACCACCAGCAGGGTCATAGCTCTTGCCATGATCCTCAAACCACCACCAGGGTCATAGCTCTTGCCATGATCCTCAAATCATCGGCAGGGTCATAGCTCTTGCCATGATCCTCAAATCATCGGCAGGGTCATAGCTCTTGCCATAATCCTCAAACCACCAGCAGGGTCATAGCTCTTGCCATGATCCTCAAACCACCACCAGGGTCATAGCTCTTGCCATGATCCTCAAACCACCACCAGGGTCATAGCTCTTGCCATGATCCTCAAATCATCGGCAGGGTCATAGCTCTTGCCATGATCCTCAAACCACCAGCAGGGTCATAGCTCTTGCCATGATCCTCAAACCACCAGCAGGGTCATAGCTCTTGCCATGATCCTCAAACCACCAGCAGGGTCATAGCTCTCGCAATGATCCTCAAACCACGAGCAGGGTCATAGCTCTTGCCATGATCCTCAAACCACCAGCAGGGTCATAGCTCTTGCCATGATCCTCAAACCACCACCAGGGTCATAGCTCTTGTCATGATCCTCAAATCATCGGCAGGGTCATAGCTCTTGCCATGATCCTCAAACCACCAGCAGGGTCATAGCTCTTGCCATGATCCTCAAACCACCAGCAGGGTCATAGCTCTTGCCATGATCCTCAAACCACCAGCAGGGTCATAGCTCTCGCAATGATCCTCAAACCACGAGCAGGGTCATAGCTCTTGCCATGATCCTCAAACCACCAGCAGGGTCATAGCTCTTGCCATGATCCTCAAACCACCAGCAGGGTCATAGCTCTTGCCATGATCCTTAAACCACGAGCAGGGTCATAGCTCTCGCAATGATCCTCAAACCACGAGCAGGGTCATAGCTCTTGCCATGATCCTCAAACCACCAGCAGGGTCATAGCTCTTGCCATGATCCTCAAACCACCTGCAGGGTCATAGCTCTTGCCGTGATCCTCAAACCACCAGCAGGGTCATAGCTCTTGCCGTGATCCTCAAACCACCAGCAGGGTCATAGCTCTTGCCATGATCCTCAAACCACTAGCAGGGTCGTAGCTCTTGCCAGTGATGGGTTGAGTAGTTATTTGGTGTATTAAGAGAAACCAAGAAGCAGAGACCGGTAGAGTACCAATGCTACGCCAAAACAGAAATTTGGGGGGAATATTTTTGACTATTTGGTAATAAGTTTTTCCCAACAGACAACCCCATTTATAAGTTGTCCTTTGGGAATCCATTTTCTTATGCACAGAGAATATTTTACCTTCTGTGAGACCCACTTGACTTGATCGTCATCTCGGAAGCGCTGAGTGCTGGGAGGGATCTGCTTGTATTCCGTTGACGCGTGAAGGAGAGGTTCGTAGCGTTTATTCTTATGGAACGAAGAAAATGGAGCAAAGCTAAAAGAAAAAATGTGATATCGAAGTTAGAACTTCTGCCAACTTTCCATTCCTCTAGAAGTTGTATCTTAATTTTATGACTATGCATCGGATTTGGAGTTCTGCATCAGAAGAATTAATTATGACTGCTGTAAAGGTGTTTTAACAAATTGCTAAAAAACTTGTGATACGTTGTGAGCCCCAAATTTATTATGTGTTTTATACCGTTTCTACGCCTTGGTAAAGAGGGTTTTTGAGCAAGCCTGTAAAATCCTGGTGGTGTAAAATATTTTTGGAGTTGTGGCTCCCAAACTGTGGTGAGAAGTCGATACGCGTTTTGGTGTCCTTTTTTCAAGTGGAAATTTTAGTTGGCTTCTTGGCTTCTACTGTGCGTAACTGGAGGAAAGACTTTCCTTTGCCCACTCGCAGGACAAGCCGAAAAGCCAGCGACTTGAAAAAGGGGCCGTTCAAGACCCTGAAAAGTGTTGTGATTTTTTGTCTGAGAATAATTAAGAATCCCAACTGACTTAGCCTGACCAATTGAGGATAACAACGCAGCTGCACCCACATGGATCAACAAACATGCTCATACTGGAGTTGAGCACAATCATATCTGGTGAGAACCTCATGTATGACCACCATGTGATTTCTGACATACTCACCCTCTGGGCTTTTTTTTCCTATTTCTACTCACTTTGGATTTGGTGGTCGTATGTACAAGAACAGTAACATTTCGCATTGATGTCCCTATACCTGCGCATGTGACTACTGAGGCCAGTAATTAGCTTCTGTGGTCATGCAAGGACTGATCTAATTTCTGATCTGGGAGGGACCAAAAGCATAGAGAATGGAGGTCATGATGCCAAGGATCGGAGGAATAAGCGTTATTTTTTACTTTAAAGGTTTATACACATATACATGGCACCAGCTCAGGGTGAGCTGGTGCCAGGTGCCAGAGCATATTTTTGTTAGGGGAACAAAGCCCCTATCGCAGAATTATAAGTTATATTAACCTATAACTCGGCGCACCGCACTTGGGCACGGCGCACCATGCGCGCGCCCGTACGTGCGCCGGATTCTAAAGTGCTGGAGAGCCGGTGACGTCACAGTTTCCCCGTGCTAAGTTTCCCCGTGCTAAGTTGCGCATGGTGCGCCGTGCCCAAGTATGGTGCGCCGAGTTATAAGTTAATATAACTTATAATTCTGCGATAGGGGCTTTGTTCCCCTAACAAAAATATGCTCCGGCACCAGCTCACCCTGAGCTGGTGCCATGTCCAGGCAGTCCCCGGGTTACATACAAGATAGGGTCTGTAGGTTGGTTCTTAAGTTGAGTTTGTATGTAAGTCGGAACTGTATATTTTATAAGTGTAACCCCAGTCAAAAATTTTTTGGTCTCTGTGACAATTGGATTTTAAAAATGTTGGATTGTCATAAGAACCAGGAGTAACAATAAAGCTTCATTACAGACGCCTGTGATAGCTGTTTTAGCTGTTTATTGTAGCCTAGGACTAAAGTACAGTCATTACCAACATCCAGAGGTCCGTTTGTAACTAGGGGTCGTATGTAAGTCAGGTGTTCTTAAGTAGGGGACCGCCTGTATATTTTAAGTGGTAGGTTTCCTTTAACAAATACTAGGGGAAGTATCTAATTTCCCCCCTGTGGTTTTCGCCCTTTCATCCATGTCTTCATTCAAAAAAGAATACCTCGGAGTAGTCACGGTAGAGGAAACGGCTGAACTAAGTGGGTCAGAGAACACTGGTGCAAATAACCAGGCATCAGTGGAGAATGGTCAGTCCAACAGTTCAAGTTAAGGGCAGGCGGTAGTTAGACAAAATCCACAATACAAGACATAGGTCAGGGCTGGCAGCAAACAGGCAGAATCCAAGGTAGAGGCCAAGGTCGGGACAGGTGCATACGGATAACAGTCAACTCAAGCCGGGGTTGTCAAAAGAGCAGAATACGATTTACAGATAGGAGTCAGAGAACGGAGCCAGGGTCATACACAGAAATCCAGATAGGATTAGCCTTTTCTAGGATGCTAAGAAAGTTATTGTTTGGGTAACTCCCAAGGAAGACACTTGGCCATGAGTCTACTGAAGACCAACCATGGGAAGAGAAGACCGGCTACGAGTCTGTGCCCATCAAAATAGGGACCTTTTTCCATTTCTTTTTCTTTCTTCTACCCTTGACCGTGGGCGGACTAATCGTAGGGTGGGATGGGTTGGTATTATCTATGTGATCATCTCATCAACTTGAAAAGATGTTTTTGGACAATTTGAAATAAAGAGATTTAAAAAAAAAAAAAAATAGTGGCCGGAATGTACAGGATTTCTTGTTATCCTGGAGAACCCCTTTAAGTTTCGAGAAGATCCTAGTAAAAAAGTGCTGGTGCCAAGAAGAGCCATCAATGATGCTGCTAATATTTTGAAGCTGGTAGAAGCTTTCTAAGCTTGGTGCCCATTTTCTGCCCTTCAGGACTAGTATTATACATATTATACTGCCCGTAAGTAGTGCATTGTTTCTTATATGGATATACCAAGACATAATACCGCCACACAGTGACACATTCTGCTTATTCTTTAACTAGATTGTCAGAAGATACAAGGCGGCGGTGCATTCGGATCACATCGGGGTTCTCGCATCCTTTCCTGTGCTACATATGTTGAGGCATTTGGAGGCAGCGTGGACACGGCCTCAGGGTTTTCACATAAGAACAATGAATTCCCAGAAGACGCCGCAGCGTGAAATGTCTCTTTTATACTAAGTACAGAGGGAAGGTAACTTGTGTTCAGAGGAGGAAGACATCTTTAGAGCCATATGTCAGCGCCAGCAAGGAGGGGGATGTATAGGAACATCAGCCACGTCGCCAACACACAGGACATGGATGTCACGTGTCTGGTGGGCTCATCCAGAAATGGGTATAAACTTATAAAAAATCATTAGTCTTTTCGTATATCACCTTCTGGGCATTATTTTATTGTACATAGTGCCCTATATGTGCAGTATGTTATAGAGCAGGAGCCGCTGAACACAATGTACATAGTGGGGTTTTAAGACTAAGTGCTCCAGTCGCCCCCCCCCCCCTCCACGTTGGTGCACTACACGCAGGATTTACTAAGACGCTCCGCTGGAGATTTCAGATTATCGGCAGAGGCGGAAGTGAATATGGTGTGAAAATGTGTCCACATCCCCACCCAACCTGGTCCCCATCACCCTATCATTCTGAGAAAGGGGTGTATGGGACCGAAAACCAACAAAAATGGCAATACTGCTGCTTTTTACATGCCGTGTCTGGCAGAATACTG
This sequence comes from Engystomops pustulosus, assembly GCF_040894005.1. Lineage (NCBI taxonomy): Eukaryota > Metazoa > Chordata > Amphibia > Anura > Leptodactylidae > Engystomops > Engystomops pustulosus. The sequence continues at coordinate 14,776,766 of NC_092413.1, forward strand.
GTGGATAAGGTATATTAAATCCCCCCCAGTGTCTGATCTCCTCTGCTCCTTCTGAATTATAACATGTTGTCTGCAGATAGGACGCTATGTACAATCTGATCAGCTCCTCCTGCTCTATAACATACTGCCTCCAGATAGGACACTGTGTACAATCTGCTTAGCTCCTCCTGCTCTATAACATGCTGCCTGCAGATAGGACACTATGTACAATCTGCTCAGCTCCTTCTGCTCTATAACATGCTGCCTGCAGATAGGACACTATGTACAATCTGCTCAGCTCCTCCTGCTCTATAACATGCTGCCTGCAGGTGGGACACTATGTACAATCTGCTCAGCTCCTCCTGCTCTATAAAATGCTGCCTGCAGATAGGACACTATGTACAATCTGCTCAGCTCCTCCTGCTCTATAACATGCTTCCTGTAGATAGGACACTATGTACAATCTGATCAGCTCCTCCTGCTCTATAACATGCTGCCTGCAGATAGGACACTATGTACAATCTGCTCAGCTCATCCTGCTCTATAACATGCTGCCTCCAGATAGGACACTATGCACAATCTGCTCAGCTCCTCCTGCTCTATAACATGCTGCCTGCAGATAGGACACTATGTACAATCTGCTCAGCTTCTCCTGCTCTATAACATGCTGCCTGCAGATGTGACACTATGTACAATCTGCTCAGCTCCTCTTGCTCTATAACATGCTGCCTGCAGATAGGACACTATGTACAATCTGCTCAGTAGTGACGTGTCGTTCACAAACGAGCCGGCTCTAAGAGCCGGCTCTTGTTCGTGAACAATGGGAGCCTGCTCCCCTCAGTGAGCCAGCCAACGGCTCACGTAACCCCACCCCTAACAATCTCACCACGCCCCCTTTAACCTGATACATTTGGGTTAAAAGTGGAGTGGTGTGGGATGATTGACAGGCCTGCGGCTCCCTATTATTTATTTAATAGGGAGCCGTTCAGGAGCCAGAAGAGCCGGCTTATCTTAGTGAGTGGAGCCTAATGAGCCAGCTCACTAAGAAGAGCTGTAATTTCCATCACTAATCTGCTCAGCTCCTCCTGCTCTATCACATGCTGCTTACTGCTACTCAGAGAGTCAGGTTCCCTTTTGATCCAAGTAACATTGTCTATGATATTCCTTTCTGCCTCCTCTGTTATGTAAGTAACCGCGTGACCAACATGGCGTGGACAAACCCCTAACAAATTCATTCCCATGAAGTTTAGGTTTTATTTTGGGGAAAAGGGGGGGGGGACAGGTCAATTTTGGGTGAGGACACAATCCTTATTCTAAAAGATGCTTTAAACGGTAATAAAAAACTTTGAATTTTTACAATACCTTACATATATGTTATGTACGTGTCTATGTCTATGAAGCGTCATTTTGACAATAATCTCCATTTTCGGTTCCTGGGAGGTACTAGATAAATTAAAGGGATTTTAACAAAGGATAAAAGAAATAAAAGTTCTTGTTGTGAATGATCTCAAACATCGCTGCCGCTGAGCTGCTTTAATTTATTTTACTGTAATTAAAAAAAAAAAAAAATTAAAATATAAAAAAAAAATAAAAAAATTAAAGGCCTTGTTTTTTAAAGAACGTTTGATAAAAGGGCGAAACAAATCCTGCAATTAAATCCACTTAATTTAGCTTTAAATTATCCGCCAGTGCGGGAGCATGTATATCCTCCCGGGATCGGCAGCCCTCATACAAGACGGATTATACTACTTCCAAGGCTAATTTGCACATGGGATGGACATCAGTGGAAAAAAATTAATGTGGCCCCAATGTCCCTGAGTATACAGAAGAGGTGCTGTGAGCCGGCTGCCGCACTTACAATTTTTATCACTTCTGAATTGCATTTTAATAGTACATTTTTCTTATGCTCCGACATGAAAGAAAATTTGCTCTCTCCTGGGATCCCATGGCTGAAAAGCCATGGCAGGCGATGGAGAAATCTGCCTTAAAACATTTCAGATATCGGGAGCTAAATTGCAGTGTGTGGCGCTGGGAATACAGTGTGTACTCATGTCATACCTGATTATTAACACACACACACACAAAGAATCAGTCTGCGGGGTTACACTTTAAACCGATACAAACATGGTCGTTCAGTGATATTATATCAACCGGAGCAAAAATATACCCAGCCACCCCCTCTTACAGTTTTATAAATTTAAAGATTTCACCAACAAGTCAAATCAATTAGTATTTGACATATTTGTGCACCCTCCTGCGGCCTTAACTCGTCCACTGTTGTAATATTAAACAATTTTTACCCAAAACTTGCATAAAACTTGGGTAAAACTATACTACAAAAAAATGACTAAATATCTGCAAATTAGAGATATTTACATTATGCTCTTAAGTTATGTACAATGTCATTTTTGTATTGTTTATTTTCGTTAAAGTAACAAGAGGTGGAAAAATTTTCAATAGATCTTTTGTTAGACAAAACAATGAAAAATAATGCTTACACTGTTATAAATTTAAACATTCCACAAAGAAAAATCTATTAGTATTTGACATATTTGTGCACCCTCCTGCGACCTTAACTCATCTAATGTTTTAATATTAAATGTTTTTACCCAAAACCTTATCCGAAAAAATTACCAAATATGTGCAAATTAGAGATATTTACAGTATGCTCTTAACTTATAGATACATCGTCATTTTCGTTTTGTTTTTTGTTTTTTTAAAAGTAACAACAAGAGCCAGAAGAATTTTCAATGGATCTTATGTTACACAAAACAATGAAAAAGTACTCAATGTAAGCAAAAATATACCCAGCCAAGCCCCTCTTACAGTTTTATGTAGTTATGTATAATGTCATTTTTGAATTGTTTATTTTTGTTAAAGCAACAAGAGGTGCACAAATTTTCAATAGATCTTACGTTACACAAAACAATGAAAAATAATGCACTGTGAGCTAAAATATACCCAGTTAACTCCCCTTTTACATTGTTATAAATAAAAAAATTCCACAAAGAAAAATACATTAGTATTTGACATATTTGTGCACCCTCCTGCAACCTCAACTTATTTACAGTATGCTCTCAAATTATTATATACTGTCATTGTTTTTTTTTAAGTAAAAAGAGCCAGAAGAATTTTCAATGGATCTTATGTTACACAAAACAATAAAAAAGTATGCAATGTAAGCAAAAATATACCCAGCCAGGCCCCTCTTACATTATTATAAATGAAAATATACCACCAAGTAAAATCTATTAGTATTTCACCTATTTGTGCGCCCTCCTGCAACCTTAACTGTTCTAGTTTTCTTATATTAAAGTTTTTCCCAAAAAACCCTGAAAATATCTTTAAATTAGAGATATTTACTATATGCTGTTAAGTTATGAATAATGTCATAATGTTTTTGCATTCTTTAAGTTTGTTACAGTAACAAAAAGGGAAAGAACAATTTTCAATAGATCTTATGTTGGACAAACCAATGAAAAATAATACATTGTAAGCTAAAATATACCCAGCCACCCCCTATTACATTGTTATAAATCAAAAGGCACCACCAACATGTAAAATCTATTAGTATCTGTGCGCCGTCCTGCGACCTTAACTCATTGAGTGTCTAATATTAAACGGTTAATACCCAAAACATAAAAAAATTACCAAAGAAATGTAAATTAGAGATAGTTACAGTAGGTACTCAATTTAAGTATAATGCTATTTTTGATTTGTTTTCGATTTTTAAAAAATAACAAAAAGAGGTGAAAAAAATTTCAATGTATTTTATGTTACACAACACAATAAAAAAAGAATGCATTGTAATAAAAAAACATACCCAATCGCCCCTCTTACATTTTTAAAAATTAAAAAGACACCACCAACATGTAACATCTATTACTATTAACTTGAATAGTCTTGTAATACTAGACAGTTATTACCCAAAATGTAAAAAAAAATTGACCAAATACCTGAAATTAGAGGTTTAAAGTATCATCCAAAGTTATGTTAATGTATTTTCATTTGTTCTGTTTTTTAAAAGTTATACCAGGAAGTGGTAATATCGGTCAAAAGTTTTTATAAGAAGAATGGAAAAATATAAAATCTAAAAATAATATTAAAAAATGTCTCTAGTAACAGCTGTTGCTTAGCACAGCGCACAGGTATCTCCAGCACTCTCATAGACATTGTTTAATGGGGACACCTGACCTTAGCATATCCTAGGCGATACAGGACAACCACAAAGACAGTCCCTACCTTCTCCAAAGTAAGGATACCAAATAAAACATGAAAAAAATAACACACAGGGAACATCAGCAATCAGGGTCACAACAGAGATATCAAATCAGGCACAAAATTGCAAAAAACAAAGAATAGTCAAGAACGAGAGCCAAATATCTCAAACCAGAAGTACAGAAGTAGCAAACGAAGAAAAACCCGATAGAGCTAGCAATTAAGCTTTAACCCCAATTAGGATAGCACACTAAGGATAACAGGAAGTCTGCACCAGGTTAGAGGGGCAAATGTCTGAGAGTTTCAACATATTAACCATTACTGGTTCAGAGCAAAGCTTGCAGAGAGCCGGCGGTGGTAATATCTATCATCAGCTCAACCACTAGAGTACTGCATCCGATCACCGAAACTGGCAATTTCTGGCACTCCTGTAGTATTGAATGGAGCAAAGGGACACATGAAGACATAAGTGAGGTGGGAATCCCCATTTTCATGACTGGTGGGGTCGGTTCTTGTGATTGTGGGGGTCCCAGGGGATAAGAAAGAGAAAGAGTAGTCCTCTCAGGGAATTGGTTACTGTATTTTTCGGACTATAAGGCGCACAAAAAATCCTTTGATTTTCTCAAAAACCAAAGGTGCGCCTTATAGTCCAGTGCGCCTTATATATGAACCGTACTTACAGACAACAGCTGCCTTGAGCTGTGCACAGGTCTGCCACCTGCTGGTCACTGATCCTTATAATCAGGTGCACCTTATAATCCGGTGCGCCTTATATATGAAGCTAGATGTTTTAGAAGGCATTTATTGATGGTGCGCCTTATATGAACTGTACTTACAGACAACAGCTGCCTTGAACTGTGCACAGGTCTGCCACCTGCTGGTCATTCATCCTTATAATCAGGTGCGCCTTATAGTCCAGTGCGCCTTATATATGAACCGTACTTACAGACAACAGCTGCCTGGAACTGTGCACAGGTCTGCCACCTGCTGGCCATTCATCATTATAATCAGGTGCGCCTTATAATCTGGTGTGCCTTATATATGAATCGTTCTTACAGACAACAGCTGCCTGGAACTGTGCACAGGTCTGCCACCTGCTGGTCATACATCCTTATAACCCGGTGCGCCATATATATGAACCGTACTTACAGACAACAGCTGCCTTGAACTGTGCACAGGTCTGCCACCTGCTGGTCATTCATCCTTATAATCAGGTGTGCCTTATCATCCAGTGCGCCTTATATATATGAACTGTACTTACAGACAACAGCTGCCTGGAACTGTGCACAGGTCTGCCACCTGCTAGTCACTCATCCTTATAATCCGGTGCGCCTTATATAGGAACCTAGATGTTTTAGTGGGCCTTTATTGATGGTGCGCCTTATAATCCGGTGCGCCTTATAGTCCGAAAAATACGGTAACTTGAAATTCTATTAACGGAGCTCGGAGGATCTGGATAGACACTTGACTGATAGTATTCAGTAATCCTTTATTATGCTAAAAAATGCCCCTGTTTAGCGTTACACCCCTTTAAAGTTACAATTGGGAGAATATTTTTTGTGGTCTGGAAGGGATTACAATGTAATACAATACCCTAGAGCTTTGGTATTTTGGGACCCAGTGTTCCCCTGCGCCATTTGGCCTTTAAGAACATAACTAGGGGTTAGATAGGAGAATTCCCAGATCCGAAAAGGAGCCAAATATTGAATATGTAACAATTTATCCAGAAGCGCAATCCCTAATATGTAACGGAGTGAAATCCAATCATTGCGCTTTAATATCTATCTCTTGCGGTGGAGTGTTCTGTATTAATGGGGTTAGCTCATATAGCGGTAACTTAAAGGGAACCTGTCACCAGCCTTGTCACCAGTAGGATGAAATATTATCTCTCATTCCCTGTTCTGTGCAAAAATCTCTCATTCATGTTAAAAATTGCTTCCAAAATTGTAAGCAAATCTGCAGAAAAGGGTCACTTTTGAGCAAGATGAGTCATGCTAAGAGGCTTGAGGGAAGGACCGCTTCAAACATGCATATATTGGGCTCTGTAGCACCTCTAACCGAGCTTCTGGTGACATTTTATAGATGAGAATCTCAACTTTCAACATTGGAGCTACAAATAAATATCCAAATCCGCCTTCCATCACACGATATGGGACTGTCCGATGAAGAAACCTGGCCAATAGGATATTTCTCACCCTGATAGGGTCTCGGTAACATTACCTCTCTTCCTGGAAACCCTTCCTCCATTCCTGTCTCTTCAGCTCTTCTCTGGCCTCTTCCAGGGAATTGAACGACGTGGCTACTCTAAGTGTCGGCTCCAGGGGCCTGTAACGTTGTTGGAAAACTTCAGCTGGATCCCGGAATGGACCCTGTGAGTAAAGGAGGATTAGGAGCATTGCACTGTAACAACCTCTCTTGCAACCAAAACCATCAAATCCTTGAAAAAACATATTTTGTGCAAAATGCTGATCAGTCACATGCAATGGACGCCATCCACAAGGAATTTTGGAATATCAACTTTTAAAATGACGCTGATGAGCCAGAGACGTTATGATGGGCATTACCAGAGCCCTTCCATGCTGCAGCTTCACAAGCTGTTACACGGTCTCCCTCTCTCTCATTGGCACTCCCCCCCCTCCCTCTGCCTGCTGTAATATCACACAATGGGAAGGGTGTGTGCTCCTGTACAGCTTATCAGCCTGTGAGGCTACAGCATGGAGGAGCTCTGGTACATCTCCCAGAGCCCTTCTTGCTCATTAGCATAATTGTTAAAGTTGATTTTAGAAGAAAGCAGGGCCTGAATAACAAACGTATGTAGAAGATGGATAGATATGAGATAGATAGATAGATATGAGATAGATAGATAGATAGATATGAGATGGATAGATAGATAGATAGATAGATAGATAGATAGATAGATAGATAGATAGATAGATAGATAGATATGAGATAGATAGATATGAGATAGATAGATAGGAGATAGATAAATAGGAGATAGATAGATATGAGATGGATAGATAGATAGATAGATAGATAGATATGAGATAGATAGATAGATATGAGATAGATAGATAGATAGATAGGAGATAGATAGATAGATAGATAGGAGATAGATAGATATGAGATGGATAGATAGATAGATAGATAGATAGATATGAGAGAGATAGATAGATAGATAGATATGAGATAGATAGATAGATAGATATGAGATAGATAGATAGATAGATAGATATGAGATAGATAGATAGATATGAGATAGATAGATAGATAGATAGATAGATAGATAGATAGATAGATAGATAGATATGAGAGAGATAGATAGATATGAGATAGATAGATAGATAGATAGATAGGTAGATAGATAGATAGATATGAGATAGATAGATAGATAGATATGAGAGAGATAGATAGATATGAGAGAGATAGATAGCTAGATAGTCAATAGAAAATAAGCAGCACTCCAGGACGTAAGTTGTCAAGTAGAAAAAGTGATGGTCTTTATTCCATGTTTTTAAGAGTACAAAAAATTGTATAGATGCTTCTGTACAATTTTTTGTACTCTTAAAAACATGGAATAAAGACCATCACTTTTTCTACTTGACAACTTACGTCCTGGAGTGCTGCTTATTTTCTATTGACTATTTGGAGGATCTGGAGCCTGATCTTATTGAGCCTGCACCCATACTCGTTTTCCATCAGAAAAAACGTGTGCTGCTTGAATTTTCTAAAAGTAGATAGCTAGATAGATAGAAGATAGATAGATAGATAGATAGATAGATAGAGAGATAGATAGATATGAGATAGATAGATATGAGATAGATAGATAGAGAGATAGATAGATAGAGAGATAGATAGATATGAGATAGATAGATATGAGATAGATAGATATGAGATAGATAGATAGATAGATAGATAGATAGATATGAGATAGATATGAGATAGATAGATAGATAGATATGAGATAGATAGATAGATAGATATGAGATAGATAGATATGATATAGATAGATAGATATTAGATAGATAGATAGATATGAGATAGATAGAGAGAGAGATAGATAGATATGAGATAGATAGATAGATAGATATGAGATAGATAGATAGATAGATAGATATGAGATAGATAGAGAGAGAGATAGATAGATATGAGATAGATAGATAGATAGATAGATATGAGATAGATAGATAGATAGATAGATATGAGATAGATAGATAGATAGATAGATAGATAGATAGATAGATATGAGATATGAGATAGATAGATATGAGATAGATAGATAGATAGATAGATAGATAGATAGATAGATATGAGATAGATAGATAGATAGATAGATAGATAGATATGAGATATATAGATAGATAGATAGATAGATAGATAGATATGAGATATGAGATAGATAGATATGAGATAGATAGATAGATAGATAGATAGATAGATAGATAGATAGATGATAGATAGATATGAGATAGATAGATAGATAGATAGATAGATAGATAGATAGATAGATAGATAGATATGAGATAGATAGATAGATAGATAGATAGATAGATGTTTTTCTCTGATTACCCTCGGAGTATCCTGGAGAACTTGTAGAGAACTTATCATGCTGTTATATATTCTAATGGCTCCTGGGTAACCAGTCACATCTGGACTAGAAGTGAAGATGAAGGTAAAGAATGATTCGCGCCTCATTTCTCCTCACTTATGTTTTACATTAATAGAAACCAATAATCGGAACCAGTTACCATAAAAGTTATAGACCGTAAATAACACAAATGGCGTATAAGTATCACTGAGCACTTCCCGCACTTTCCACAGATGGGCAGAAGGTTGTTACATCTGACCGTCCCTATAGGAGAGTTTAAACTACATTAAACTAGCATCACTTGATGACTAATATTCATGGAAAATATTCTGTCCTAATACCAGTAGAAGGTTCTGGAATGGTGTAGGCCATGACTTGTGTTGGGTTCCATGATTGTTTCAAATAAAATGACCATACACATGACCGTTGGCCAAACCATCAATTTGGGCAGGGTCCAGCCAAACATGTAATGTATATAGGGGCAACCAGACTGAATGGTAGATTAGGATTGGGGTAGCGGGTTTCTACATGCCCAGTGTATTAGCTCATGGGGAGGTGGGCCACCAGTAGTAGAGTCTAGCAGTGGCTCTTTATCCTCTCCTCCTAATTTACACCAATACACAGGAGGTATGCTTGCTCTATGGTTGGCCATACAAAACGCTCTTTTGGCCAATAATATTTTCCGTGCTCAGTTTGGACAAGGAAGGTGATTGCCATTGGCTGAAAGAGCCCTGGGTATGGCCAACACTGGTTTGGCCATGCATCGTGAGGGACACCATGTTCAGCTACACAAGGACTAAGCAGGACTTGGCTTTATAGAACATTGGGGCTCATTTACTTACCCAGTCCAGTCGCGATCCAGCGGCGCATTGTCCGACGTGGGTCCGGGTTCTACCAGGATTCACTAAGGTCGTGCGCCCGATATCCAGCCGTGTTGCTGCTACGCCGAGGTCCGCCGGAGTTCACCTTCTTCTTCCCTGTGCATGTGAGTGCTTGATCTTGCAACACAGAGGGGGTCATTTACTAAGGGCCCGATTCGCGTTTTCCCGACATGTTACCCGAATATTTCTGATTTGCGCTGATTGTACCTGAATTGCCCCGGGATTTTGGCGCACGCGATCGGATAGTGGCCCATCGGCGCCGGCATGCGCGCAACGGAAATCAGGGGGCGTGACCGAACGAAAACCCGGCGTATTCGGAAAAACCGCCGCATTTAAAAACGGAAAATGTGTCGCTCGGGACGCGCTTACCTTCACTCAGCTGGCCTCGGTGAATTCCGGCGCCTTCAGATGCTTTTCAGCGCAGCAGCGCCACCTGGTGGACGGCGGAGGAACTACCTTATTAAATCCCGGCCGGACCCGAATCCAGCGCAGAGAACGCGCCGCTGGATCGCGAATGGACCGGGTAAGTAAATCTGCCCCATTTTGTTTTTTAAATTACGCAGTTTTTCCGAATCCCTCGGCTTATCCGAAGGCCATGCCCCCGATTTCTGTCGCGTGAAAACCGGTGTGTGCGCCAAAATCCCGTCGGAATTTGGCGCAAAACGGAAAAATTCTGGAAACCCGACGAAAGTGCGGCCGTGGAGCCCTTAGTAAATGAGCCCCATAGTGCCAGGGCAACAACAAAAGTAAGACCCGCTACCATCCAATCAGAGGATCTCCTTCCATTGGTCCAGGATCCTGTTATCTCATTCTCATTGTAGGAACTTCTGGTAAGTTCTGGTGAGTATGGTTTCTCTTACATGAAGTTCTAACGTCATCTCCGTTCTGTTCTGACATCTTAATTCCATAACTTCCAGGACTGAAGATAACAGAGCCATGTATATATAGATAGCGCTGTGGGATTACTGCACACTAAGTACTTACCTGTGGCTTCTTCTGGCCAATCGGAGGAAGAGGTTGGGTTGTTGGGAATGAATAGAAGGGCCTACAATCTGTCCAGTCTACAAAGCTCCCATCATGGTCTTTCTTTGGAAGCTCTCGATGGCTCGGTGGTCTTGCTCTCTTTAACCTGAATTCCATCTCATCCGGATATTGTCTATATGGTGAGTTGTATATTCCCGGAATCTTAAGGAAAAGAGAAAAAGATCTTAAGAATCTCTTACCATCATTGTAAACAACTGTAGAGTCTTCTCTTATTTTCCTGTTCACCTGGAAGGACCAGACCAGGAATGGAAGGACCAGACCAGGAATGGAAGGACCAGACCAGGAATGGAAGGACCAGACCCTACCATCGCGATTGCACCATCTAGTACTGGACATTCTAGATTTTCTATATTGGTTTTGGACCTTAGACGGCTGCTCATTAGTCCACAATATAAACTACAAGTAAGTACTCGATAAGGTATGTATGTAGATCTTTACGTGTGGAAACTATAGTGCCCAATAAAAGGAGCCCTCAACATTGGGCACTTACTGCTGGTCCCATTTGGATCTCAATTCATCATCTGTAACTGGGTCCCCCTTACCCTGTGCCATCTATAACACAGATGTCCTTTATGGCACAGAGGCCTTTAGACACCCTAAGGGCCAGGATGAACTTGCAACTAACAGATATTTGCTATATTGTTGGGAGTCCCATTCCTAGTACAGGGGTCCCAGCTGTTATGGATTATAATGTTGACAGTTTGGGTGGTAGCCTGTGGTCCAAGCCTTCTATGGTACCCATGGTCACCCAAACTACCTACTAAATTTTAGACTAAGAAGGACCTTCACCCATGAAATTCTCATACATCTGTTCCTGCTCTCAATACACATGAACACAGGAGCCCTTTTGGAACCTAAGAAGGTCCTCCAAAGGTTCTGAATCTGCAGACTGGAAGCAGAAGGGACTTTTCCTCCAATCCCCAAGTAGCTGATTCTAGTAGCATATGTAGGAAGTAATTCCAGACTTGTAGGGGCCAAAATATTCATACAGCCCAGGGCCCATGGCGGTCTTAATCCACCCCTAGTCCCAAGCCTCTCATTCAACACAACAAAACCATGGTGAACTCCAACGTGTGTGTATACAAAGAGGGTGCTCTAAGAATGGATGAGGGAGTCCTAGCATCAGGGACCCAAGTTCCTTTAAGAACTTAAGACTTAGGAATCAGATCACCGGAGGTCTGACTGTTGGGACCCTTCAGTTATCTGGTGAACTAGAGACTGAAGATCCTAAAACCACTGCACATGGGTGATTGACGTTCTAGTCGCTTCTACAGGTCTTTCTAGTCTTTAGGTCCCCCGCTCTTTCCCAACGTAATGATGCCCCAACCATCCGACACTTATTTGCAATCCTGTAGATAGGGGATAGATGTATTCAGTGGGACAACCTAATTAAAGGTATTTTACACAATTTACAAAAAACATGGCTGCCTTTTAAAACAATAAACAGAGCCACACCCATCCGCAAGTTGCTTGTGGCATTGCAGCTCAACCATATTCCGTTTAGATGTACCTGGGTTTGTAATAGGTGTGTCGATCTATTAAAATATTTTAAAATATTTTTTTTTAAATTGTATTTTTTGTTTTTTTACTACCGTATATACTCGAGTATAAGCCGACCCAAGTATAAGCCGAGACACCTAATTTCCCACAAAAACCTGGGAAAACCTATTGACTCGAGTATAAGTCGAGGGTGGGAAATGCATTGGTCACAGCCTCCCCAGTATATAGCCTGCCGAACCCTGCCCCATAGTATATAGCCAGCACCTGCCCCCCAGTATATAGCCAGCCGGACCCTGCCCCATAGTATATAGCTAGCACCTGTCCCCCAGTATATAGCCTGCCAGCCCATATCCCCCACTATATAGCCAGCCCCCTGCCCCAGTATATAGCCAACCCCCTGCCCCAGTATATAGCCAGCCCACTGCCCCAGTATATAGCCAGCCCCCAGTCCCAGTATATAGCCAGCCGCCTGCCCCAGTATATAGCCAGCCCCCTGCCCCAGGATATAGTCAACCCCCTGCCCCAGTATATAGCCAGCCCACTGCCCCAGTATATAGCCAGCCCCCTGCCCCAGTATATAGCCAGCCCCCTGTCCCAGTATATATCCAGCAGCGACGGAAGCCAGAAAGGTGAATTTTAATATATTTTTGTTCTTGGGTTTTCAGCACATTTTTTTGTGTTGAAAAACTAGGCTTATACTCGAGTATATATGTTTTTTTTTCATCACTTCCAAAAATTTCCACCCATTTCATCAACATTAGCAATTTTTCATTTTTTTTTTTTTTTAGAAAGTACTGCTAGAACTTCCCCGTATCTGTCATCTCTATTATTTCCTCCTGACAGTAATCCTGTGGGATCGCGGTGTATTTTTTTTCCGGGCCCCCGACACATCCTTCTTCTTTTAAAAACAACTTATGAGGCCTTCTGCCGCCGAGATGGGCTGTCTGGGACTTCATTTTCTTCGTTGCAATTTTCTGAAGTGACAAACACTATGGGGAAATCTTGGCTAACTGTTAAAAAACCTACAGCCCAGTTATTCGGCGTTACTGTCATGCTAACCTCAAGCTCAATAAGTAGCGGGAAATCTCAGGAGGGAACCCCCCCGCTAATAGCTTCTCGCTGACCTTCCTTGCATGGAGGCTGCCGGGCCCTATGGTGACTATGGTAAATGAGCTGTGAAAGTACCGATTCTTTTTTTAAAGGCCATGATTCTGACATGTCAGACACATTAGACATATATATATATAAATTTTTTTTCCCCCAGAATCCCGATTCTCACGTTTTTCCATCACGGGAAGCCACGCATGACCGGTGGTATTAATTGCGCCAGGTCGAGCGTACTTGGTAAACGTATCATTTGTTATCCGCTCGTCCTTAGCCAATACATTAATATTTTACATTTCCGGCCATCTATCTCCTGTCTTACCTTCCGTCAGAATTTTTTTTTTTTGCCGTAATTAAGCACATGAATAAAGAAGTGAGACATAAAAAAAGGGATGACGACCCCTCAGGCGGCAATACAGAGGACGCTATAAAGAGTCCCTGTCATCTTTTTTTTTTTTAAATACTTTATTAGTTCATCAATTGGTGTTAATTTAGGACGGGTCTCGGAGCTGTCAGGAAAGGTTTGTGCTGAAGGAGTAGCTATAATTCCTGGAGATTCGGAAATGAGCACAAATTTCAAAATGTTTATTTGCTTTATTCTCAATTTCTGGGGTGGGGCTGCGGTGTTAGGTGTTCTCCACAATAAGATGCTGCTCCCTCCTCCCCTCTCACAGCAGAACTCTCAGACACTTCAGCATTACCACCTCCTACACTCTCTTTGCTCCACTTTTTAAAATGTATTTGCTGTGTTACTGAAAACTTTTTAAAAAGCTTAGAAAGTGGGAGGTGCTCACAACAATAAGATGCTGCTCCCTCCTCCCCTCTCACAGCAGAACTCTCAGACACTTCGGCATCACCACCTCCTACACTCTCTTTGCTCCACTTTTTAAAATGTATTTGTTGTGTTACTGAAAACTTTTTTAAAAAGCTTAGAATGTAGGAGGTGTTCTCAACAATAAGATGCTGCTCCCTCCTCCCCTCTCACAGCAGAACTCTCAGACACTTCAGCATTACCACCTCCTAAACTCTCTTTGCTCCACTTTTTAAAATGTATTTGCTGTGTTACTGAAAACTTTTTAAAAGGCTTAGAATGTGGGAGGTGCTCTCAACAATAAGATGCTGCTCCCTCCTCCCCTCTCACAGCAGAACTCTCAGACACTTCGCATCACCACCTCCTCACCTCCTACCCCCTCTTTGCTCCACTTTTTAAAATGTATTTGCTGTGTTACTGAAAACTTTTTAAAAAGCTTAGAATGTGGGAGGTGCTCTCAACAATAAGATGCTGCTCCCTCCTCCCCTCTCACAGCAGAACTCTGACACTTCAGCATTGCCTCCTCCTACCCTCTCTTTGCTCCACTTTTTAAAATGTATTTATTGTGTTACTGAAAACTTTTTAAAAAGCTTAGAATGTGGGAGATGTTCTCAACAATAAGATGCTGCTCCCTCCTACCCTCTCACAGCAGAACTCTCAGACACCTCAGCATCACCACCTCCTACACTCTCTTTGCTCCACTTTTTAAAATGTATTTACTGTGTTACTGAAAACTTTTTAAAAAGCTTAGAATGTGGGAGGTGCTCACAACAATAAGATGCTGCTCCCTCCTCCCTTCTCACAGCAGAACTCTCAGACACTTTAGCAGTACCTCCTCCTACACTCTCTTTGCTCCACTTTTTTATTTATTTTGTTATTGAAAACTTTTTTAAAAGCACAGAATGTGGGAGGTATTTTCAACAATAAGATGCTGCTCCTTCCTTCCCTCTCACAGCAGAACTCTGACACTTCAGCATCACCACCTCCTACCCTCTCTTTGCACCACTTTTTTATTTATTTACTGTGTGAATAAAAAAATCTTTAAAAAGCATAGAATGTGGGAAGTGTTCTCAACAATAAGATGCTGCTCCCTCCTCCCCTCTCACAGCAAAACTCTCAGATACTTCAACATTACCACCTCTTTGCTCCACTTTTTTAAAAATGTATTTATTGTGTTACTGAAAACATTTTAAAAAGCATAGAATGTGGGACCATAGACAGCTTGAAGGTGAGGACACTGCCCTCTACTAAGGGGTATCAGAAATTAATCTGTTCATATGATTCTCTGCCGTTGTAAATCGAAAAGAGTACCTATTGTTGGTTCCTTAGGGCAGATGTAGATGTATAGTTGTTAGGCTGAGATTTTATCCAATGCTTTTCAGACGGATGTCTGAACAGTACTCTATTTGCTGGACTAGTGGCTCTCTGTAACCCCTGCTCTGGACCAGCAAGGGTTAAGTCGTAAGGCTCATGCACCTTCAGAGCCCTTCCTCTCTCACCTGGGGCACTCTGATTTACACCCTGTGCGCCCCATCTTCCTTTGCTGGTCATACAGTTTGTCTGTTGGCTTTCTGTCTGTGCTCGTTTTGCTTGTTCTTCTAGTAAATTGATTTTGGCTAAGTTCCGGACTATTCTCCTGATTATTCGTCTTTATCCTTTATCTTGATTATTGACACCCCTTTGTGTTATTTGTCTGTCTCGTTACGTCTTTACACTTTGGTTTTAGGGTGGACCCATTGAGCAGGCAGGGAATGTCTGGGGGGGGGGGGCTCAGAATTGGGACTCACTGTCCTTGTCTGTGCCCCGCCCTTATAATAGTATAATATAATAAATCTGTGACACCCAAGAATGTTGTTCCTAGCTTGTATATTTAACCCCTTCCCGCCGTGGGCCTTTTTTCATTTTTGCGTTTCCATTTTTCACTCCCCACCTTCAAAAATCTATAACTTTTTTGTTTTTCCATGTAGACAGATGTGTGACGGCTTGTTTTCTGTGTAACAAAATCGATATTTGATATTCCATGGCGTGTACAAGGAAGCGGGAAAAAAAATCCAAATACAGTGAAATTGGTGAAAAAACACATTTGCGCTGTTTTCTCATGGGCGTGGATTTTACAGCTTTCACTGTGCGCCCCAAATGACAGGTCTGCTTTATTCTTTGGGTCGGTACGATTACGGGGATACCAAATTTGTTTAGGTTTTATAATGTTTTCATACATGCACAAAGATTAAAAACTGCTGCAATTTTTTTGTTTTTTAAATGTTGCCATCTTCTAGCTGTTTCATACTTTGGTGTACGGAGCTGTGGGTGGTGTCATTTTTTGCTACTTTTGAGGGTGTTTCCAATGCTTCTATTTTTAGGACTGTATGGCCTTTTGATCACTTTTTATAGATTTTTAAAATATTTTTTAAAATGGCAAAAAAGTGCCATTTTCGTGGTTGGGCGCTATTTTCCATTAAGGGGTTAAAAGCAGTGAAAAACCGTTATTATATTTTGATAAATCGGTCATTTTGGGACGTCATGGGGAGCGACAATCTTCACCAAAATGGCGGGATATGCAGCAAACACTTACTGGCTATGGAGAGGGCTCAGCCCATTCACCCGCAGCCGACGTGTGACGTACTATAATGGCACGCGTTGTTAAAGGGTTGTCTTCTTCTTAAAGGGGTTGTCTTAGTCTTGCATAGTATAAGTCTAGTTTCTTAAGGGGGTTGTCTTAGTCTTGCATAGTATAAGTCTAGTTTCTTAAAGGGGTTGTCTTAGTCTTGCATAGCATAAGTCTAGTTTCTTAAAGGGGTTGTCTTAGTCTTGCATAGCATAAGTCTAGTTTCTTAAAGGGGCCATCTTAGTCTTGCATAGTATAAGTCTAGTTTCTTAAAGGGGTTGTCTGAGTCTGGCATAGTATAAGTCTATGTTCTTAAAGGGGTTGTCTTAGTCTTGCATAGTATAAGTCTAATTTCTTAAAGGGGTTGTCTTAGTCTTGCATAGCATAAGTCTAGTTTCTTAAAGGGGTTCTCTTAGTCTTGCATAGCATAAGTCTAGTTTCTTAAAGGGGCCATCTTAGTCTTGCATAGTATACGTCTAGTTGCTTAAAGGGGTTGTCTGAGTCTTGCATAGTATAAGTCTATGTTCTTAAAGAGGTTGTCTTAGTCTTGCATAGTATAAGTCTAATTTCTTAAAGGGATTGTCTTAGTCTTGCATAGTATTAGTCTAGTTTCTTAAAGGAGTTGTCTTAGTCTTGCATAGTATAAGTCTAGCTTCTTAAAGGGGTTATCTTAGTCTCGTATAGTATAAGTCTAGCTTATCAAAGGGGCTGTCTTAGTCTTCCAGAGTATAAGTCTATTTCCTTAAAGCGGTTGTCCGAGTCTTCCATGGTATAAATGTAGTTTCTTAAAGGGGTTGTCCAGTTACAACAAGTTATCTCCTATGCAAAGCATCAATATCACAGAGCATCCTGCGTCCTGCTACTCTTTCAATCATAGACAGAGATAGCGGATCCCACGACTCGGCTACTTTCGTCCGTGCCATGAACCTAGCAGCAGCATTAGGGTACATTGGACCCCCATTCTTCATATCCCTGGTGGACCCCCCAATGATCACCATATTATCTCCTTACTGTGGATAACTTGCTGCGAAAGGGTCTATAGACAATAAAAACTCAGTGGGGCAGATTTACTTAACCGGTCCCGTCGCGATCCCGTGGGTTCGGGTCCGGTGCGATTCACCAACATTGTGCGCCCGAGTTCCTGCATTAAAAAATCCTTTTTTTAAATTCTGCGGTTTGTCTGAATCCGTCGGGTTGTCCGACGACCACGCCCCCCGTTTTCTGTCGCGTGAAAGCCGGCACCTATGCGCCACAATCCGATCACTTGCGGCAAAATCCCGGGGCAATTCGGCGCAAAATGGAAATTTTCGGGAAAACCTGACGAGTGCGGCGTTCGGATCCTTAGTAAATGAGCCCTAGTATCTTTGCCATCTGTGAAAATCTCATATAGAATACTGAAGAAAAAAACGGATGTGTGAATGCTCCCTAAAAGAGATGGTGCCCAAATGCCGTCGCTCCCTTAGATAGCCCCCCCTCTACTCTGTAAATGGTCACCATCCCAGCGATACATGTTTTTCCCACGGCGACCTCTTACTTTCCGGATATAATTTACCCTTTCTTGGCAGCGTCGCTGATCTATAGTATAAGATTTCTTCCATTTATCCAACAGTTTAAAGTGCAACTAGGTAGAGTGATCACCATAAAAGTAACGGCGTGAAGGAGAGCGGCCCATGAAATATTTGTTAGATCAGCGACTGCTGAATCAACACTGACCATTGCACTTCATCATAATTATCAGGGCGCAGCGCTGCCAAGGGATAGAGAAAACCCCCACTCAGCAAATAATCGCCCATAGTCGGAGTGTTAACAAAGTGTCAGGGTCCGGCGTTTAGTGCCGCGTTCCGTATTCAATTACTCTTGCTGAGAACTATAGGGAAACATGATCATTTCTCAGACTTCCGCGCTTATAATTGCGCAGGAACGTTGTTAACGTGAAGATAAATGGTCGGGATGTTTTCTTTTTTGGCAGAAAATCGAGCATCTCCAGTACATCCCAGATCTTACTGAAAGATTTAGCTTATGTCTTGGCAAAGCTTCCACCTTATGGAGGTACCTTATGTCTGTGCGGTGGCACGGTGGCTCAGTGGTTAGCACTACAGCCGTGCAGCGCTGGGTCCTGGCTCAGTGGTTAACACTACAGCCGTGCAGCGCTGGGTCCAGGCTCAGTGGTTAGCACTACAGCCGTGCAGCGCTGGGTCCAGGCTCAGTGGTTAGCACTACAGCCGTGCAGCGCTGGGGTCCTGGATTCAAATCCCATCCAGGTTAACATCTCTAAAGAGTTTGTATGTTCTCTCTGTGTTTGCGTGGGTTTCCTCCGGGTCCTCCGGTTTCCTCCCACACTCCAAAACATACTGGTAGGTTGATTAGATTGTGAGCCCCATTGGGGGCAGGGACTGATTTGGGAAAGTTCTGTGCAGCGCTGCGTAATCTGTGTGCGCTATATAAATAATAACAATTATTATTTTTTTCTCCTTCTGTGGGAAAATGAAATGGGAGCAGGGTGTACTGGGATGCAATTTTAAAGGGGTTCTTTGGAAACTTTATTAGAGAGTTAAAGGGAATTTATAATCTGCATTGTCTGATTTTGGTTGCTTTGGCTCACTTGTTAAAATTGCATTGGGGGCCTAACTTCTAGCAATTTTCTGGTTATTCATTTCTAAAACTGATTTGTACATCCAGATGTTGCAAGTGGTGAATTCTCTAGATAAACCTTGTTTCTAACGGATCTGTAATTTTTGAGAAAATTTGTTTTTATCTTTATGCAAATAAGGGCGGGGCTTTCATCACAGGTGCTTTTGTTTTTTTTTTTATCTTTCCACACCTTATAACTACAATGAATATGAATTATTGTATAAGGGGTGGTGCTCAAAGGCACTGGGTAACCTAAAAAAGAGAACAGGTGCACTGCTGGTTATAGCCACACCTTTAGTGCCCTGAAAAGCGAATTTGCATAAATACATGAACTTAATTTTCTCTTACATGGCAGAACACAGAGAGATAAGAAAGGTCTGTCCGGAAAGTTTATAAAGTGACCTACACAAGGATGCATTTACCTACAGGGGGATTCGGTAGCCGGTAGACCCCCTTTAAGCCGGTACTTCACCATATGGTTTAGTGGCACAGACAGACCCTGGCACGTGGAGGTGTAATTCATCCGGCCATTACTACGGAGTATCGATAACGCTCGTATATTGAGCCTCGCGAGTCTGACATCTATAAAAGTGTTATTTATTGACGTGGAACACGAGCTACAAACACGCCAGTCGCGTTACCCCCGTCCAAGACACGAGGGAAATCGTAGCTCGCGCCTCTCTCCCTCGTAACATCCTGACTCTGTCCTCTGCTGGCTTCCCACCAAAAAACTATCTTTTATTATTGCCAATGTGATTTATGTCTCCCCCGGCCTCGGCCAACAGCAACAGTGAACTGCTGACAGGCGGAGAAGTGCGAACACTTAACTACAGCTTAAAGGAGCTGCGGACACTCGCGCACATTATTACAAGTGTTTATTGTTTACTAACGTGATGAGACCCCTGGTGGCGGGAAGTATAATGACACTCCACAGGCTTTAAAATGTTAGTCAATCGCCTAAATAGCAATTCCGTAAAATATTAAACCAGGATCGTGCCCCGACTCTACTACAGGCAGTCCCCGGGTTACATACAAGATAGGGTCCTTAGGTTTGTTATTAAGTTGAATTTGTATGGAACTGGAAGCTTTATATTTTATTATTGTAGTTCCAGACCAAATTTTCTTTTGCCCGAGTGATAATCGGAGTTTCAAAATTTTTTGCTGTAATGGGACCAAGGATTATCAATAAAGCTTCATTACAGACACCTTACAGCTGATCACTGCAGTCTGGGAGTATAGTAACATCCAGAGAGGTCACCAGAGGTCACAGGGGGCAGAGGGGTCCGTCTGTAACTAGGGGTCGTCTGTAAGTCGGGTGTCCTTAAATAGGGGACCGCCTGTATTCTCAAAGTAATACCAAATCTAAAACTCTTCCTTGTGCGATTCCTCTGTTATTCCTCCTTACCTGGATGTCCCCCTGAACGCTGGCCGTGTCTATCCAAAGTTTTGAGTGTGCGATTGTGTAGGGGGGATGAATAAAACTGATTTTGTCAAACATTTACAAGAGGAATAATAGAGGGAAATCACAACATTCTAATATGTATCACTTATTGCCGAGCTGAGGGTGCATGTGCGGAGGAGAGGAGGTAACTGTGATCCCCATGAAATATCAAATCCATTACATTATAGCTAAGAATAGTATTACTAGTATCATCTACTATTCCTCTGTTATTCCCCTTGGACATTTGTGAATAAACTGACAAATGGGTGTTAAAAATTAAGAATGTGAACTAATCAATGTAACCATCACACTGAGAGTGTCACATTAGAAGGGCAGTGCCATGCCGTGTGGGCAAAGTTGAAGCAAGGTTAATATTTTATATTTATTTCTCTGACCCAGCTACACTGGAAAACCCCTTTAAGAACCCCTTTTAAAGCCACTGCGTAATAAATACAAAATGCATAGACTGCGAGCTGCGTTGCCAAAGACTCCAGGATTGGTACAACATCATTAACAACTATTTGTTCTCAAGAAAAGCAAAGCGCCTCCCATGGCCTCAGATTGTATGTGGTATTGCAGCTCATCTTGTTTCCTAATCCTGGATGACCCCAGCGATGGAGAATGTAGTGAAAGTTTGCGGAGTAGAAAGTCTTGTGCTCATCTGTCAGAGCAATGGACGAGGAGCTCAGGCTGCTCCGGAGGTCTCCGCTGTCAGGACTGGATCTATATCAGGATGTCTCCGGGAACGCTGCGTCCTGGATTCTATTCTCATATCTGGCTCCCACCCAATGTATCCGGCTGTAGCCCCAGCACCCGGCCTAACACCCACTGTGCCGTACACTATATATACTACAAGATACCGGGGAGAACCAGGAGGACAACACATGATGGAGCAGGAAAGTTATGGAAAAGTCAGAAAAGAAAAGCTCAGGATTACATGTCCTTTACTGCACTTCACCTCGAAAATCTGCATATCTATCTATCTATCTCATATCTATCTCATATCTATCTATCTATTTATCTATCTATCTATCTCATATCTATCTATCTCATATCTATCTATGTATCTATGTATCTATCTATCTATCTCATATCTATCTATCTATCTATCTATCTCATATCTATCTCATATCTATCTATCTCATATCTATCTATCTATCTATCTATCTATCTATCTATCTATCTATCTATCTCATATCTATCTATCTATCTCATATCTATCTATGTATCTATGTATCTATCTATCTATCTCATATCTATCTATCTATCTCATATCTATCTCATATCTATCTATCTCATATCTATCTATCTATCTATCTATCTATCTCATATCTATCTATCTGTCTATCTCATATCTATCTCTTTATATATACTGTATATATCTAGGAAATAAATGTAATAGTTTGTTAGGTGGTTATCTGGTCCCAAGCCTCACCAAGATTGATACTGGTCTGTAGAAATGATAAGGAGAGGGTTCTCTAGCCAGATAATTTTGGACATGTGCTGGCTCTCAACAAAAGTGTTTACAAGAGCCCTTCCAGGACCTTTGAAGTTCCTTATAGGAAATAGAATTGTAAAACAACTACACTTATCTGCTGGTGTGCGCCCCCCTCTGTGCCCCGCCCACACACAACAAAAATTCACAAAGATAGATTTCCAAAAAAAAGGAAAAAGAAATACTTTTATATATTACAAGTCACAATTACCAACTCGTTTAGATTCGAGCTGTAATATATTGCAGTTTTTTACATAAATTATTGAAAGAGGCCACGCCCATATAGATAAGTCCTGCCCATACATTATCCACTTTTACTAAACAGCAAAAAGTGACACATTTTTAAACAAAATTGGGCTAGTGAATTTGTGAATTTTGTTATGTGATTATATATTATATATGAACAACATGGTTACATCAGAGTAGAGATGAGATGTAAGAAGTAATGCATGCCAGCTTTTTTTAAAATAAAGGAGGCCACACCTCTCTTTTTAAGCCCCACCCACAATCCAAAAAACTTTTTGAAAACTGCCTATAGCCACATATTTGTACCCAAAACTTGTTGGTAGAAGCAGGTTAATTAGTGAAACAAATTAAAGTGAAAAATATATATACAGGCAGTCCCCTACTTAAGAACACCCAATGACTCCTAGTTACAAACGACCTCTGGATGTTGGTAATTTACTGTGCTTTAGTCTTAGGCTACAATAATCAGCTGTAACAGTTATCAGAGGTGTCTGTAATGAAGCTTTAGTGTTACTCCTGGTTCTTATGACAACCCAACATTTTTAAAATACAATTGTCACAGAGACCAAAAAAATTTTGTCTGGGGTCACAATGATAAAATATATGGTTCCGACTTGCATGCAAATTCAACTTAAGAAAAAACCTACAGAACCTATCTTGCACGTAACCCGAGGACTGCCTGTACAGTAAATTACCAAAATCTGGAGGTCCGTTTGTAACTAGGGGTCGTCTGTAAGTCGGGTGTTCTTAAGTCGAAGACTGCCTGTATTTCATGGTAACTGGCTGTTACACCGTTGAGAGGTAACATGCCCATGAGCCCTTCTGGTTCATTAGCATAATTTTTCAAGTACATTTTAGAAGGAAAGAGACCATGGATAACAAATATAAGAACATTATTTCAATAACTGATTACAAGAGGCCACACCTATTCCTACTAAACTCCACCCACACCCCAATTACTTTTTGTAAACAGCTCAAAGAGAACCTGTCATGCAAATTAACTCACCCAAAATAAAGACTTCATTAAAAACTATGATCTATCCCTAATTGGGTCCTTTCCATGGATACAATGTTCCAAAAATAATTTTGTTAACTTATATGCAAATCACCTGATGTGAGTCATTTACACTAAGTGCATATTAAAGGACATCTACCATCCGTTTCACCGATGTCCATCACTTATGTTTCTTTATGCAGGTACTATTAGAGTTCCGGGGCGTGAATTAATTAAAATCCGGCAATGCCTAGAGGTGCTCAGCTAATGTCAGCCTGAGCGCCTCCCACTAATTTACATAGTCATTTTCCTTTCAAGCGTGCCGTTTCTTTTTTGCACTACAAACAGTTTCCCTTAGTGCAAAAAAGAAATGGGCACGTAAGTGTTGGACACCTAACATCGGTAAAACTAATGATGTAACAGAGCTCTCTTGCAATGTTCCATACACCAGCATGTCCTAGCAGTGAGACCTGTCAATCAGGAACAAGAAGGCGGGGCAATGCAAGTAAAATTTAAAGGACTGATGGTAGGGGTCTTTTAAATTTTATTTGCATTACCCCACCTCCTTGTTCCTGATTGACAGCTCCCACTGCTAGGACATGCTGCTGTATGGAACATTGCGAGAGAGCTCTGTTACATCATTATGCACTTGAAGTCATGTGACCAGGATCCTTCGTGGAGGCATGCTGTGATTTCAAGTGATCAGATGCATACATGGGGTAGATGTTGCAAATGTAACAGGACCTAAGGTTCTTATTCTTATATTCTTGTTCTTATATTTGTTATCCATGGTCTCTTTCCTTCTAAAATGTACTTTTAAATTTATGCTGATGAACCAGAAGGGCTCCTGGGGATGTTACCTGAACCCCTCTCCACCGCCTGTAACCATGAAATACAGGCATTTACCAGGGTTATGTACAGGATTGGTTCTGTAGGTTTGTTCTTAAGATGAATTTGTATGTAATTCGGATCTTTATATTTTATCATTGTGACCCCATACAAAAATGGGTCCTGTTACATTTGCAACGTCTACCCCATGTATGCATCAGATCACATGAAATCACAGCACGCCTCCAAGAAGGATTGTGAAGAGTAGAAATCCATGGAAGCATGCTGTGATTTTATGTGATCAGATACATACAGGAGAGTTACATATACGTTTACAAACTGATTGTTGTAACATTGTAGCCATGGAAAGGAACCATTTCGGGATAAGGGCGATGCTTTTTAATCATAGTTTTTAATGTATATTCTTAATTTTGGGTGGGTTAAATTGTATGACGGGTTCTCTTTAAAGTCCACATAAGGCCTAAAATTACAAGTCGGTAAAAATGTGTATAATAAATAAAAATATAATAAAAATGGAATTTTAAAATGTATTTTCCACTTCGCACCACGAGAGTTTAATTGACCTTTTGATGAGCGAATCTCTTGTCACGTCTTATTTTTGATAATAACCCCCCCCTTCCCCCGTAATCAGCGTTCCTCCTAAAAATAGTGTTTGGGAATGAAATATTCTCAGCGTAGTTGGCAATGAAGCTCGGCCGTATTCCCCGATGACTTGGCTGGAAACATTATTAATCATAAGTTTGAGGTTTGGGAGAAACTTGTGATTTTCTTTGTCTCGGGGGGTAGGAGAGGCCACGCGAGCGGCTGAGGTCACGTTCCCAATCTGTGTGGTAAGATATGAAGGTGCCATAATCACCACTTATACAATGACTTTCACTGCATCATGGGCACCCGAGCCATAAGAGGTGTAAGGGGGCGGCAGACATGTGGCACGTACAATGATCGAGTAGCTAAAAAATAACCTCTTGTAAAGATGCGCTGACCTTCCTTATGATTATTCCCCCGCTGTCACTATTAACCATAGACGGCGAATGGACAAAGAGCGAAGAGTCCAACCTCATAAAATACTTCACACGTAACATCCTAAACGCTAAACTCCGGGGAGATTCTTAGATCTGGAGGATTTTTTACAAAACAAAAAAAAATTGTCATTAGCATAAAACATAATGGAACCTATTAAAAAATTCAACAAATGTAAAAATAATCTGAAAAAAAAGAGAAAAATTTAATAATTTAATACATTTATGGATTATTTTTTTTTACGTAAAGCAAAAATATGGATACAAATATATTTCTGCATTGATATTTATATTTATAATTAAATACAGTTTTATCCTATATGTTTATATAATCTTATATTTTAGAATGGTTAAATAATAATAAATATATTTGTATATATAATCATAATATAAACAATAATTTTATATATATATATATATATATATATATATATATAAAATTATTATTGTTTATATTATGATTATATATACAAATATATTTATTATTATTTAACTATATTATAATATATATATATATACACACTAAAACAATAATATATACCGGTATATAATAATAATAATAATAATAATAATAATAATAATAATAATAATCTTTATTTATATAGCGCCATCAAATCCTGTAGCAAAAAAAATACAATTTTATAATAACAATTTAATAAAATAAATAAAAATGTCAAGTAAAAAAAAAAATATTCAAAAAAGTGTTTTAGCAGAGTTTGACAGATACATTACATGAAAGTATTGCTTTAAAAAAAAAAAAAAAAAAAAAAAAAAAAAAATTAACCCCTAAAGGACCAGGCCAATTTCATTTTTTGCGTATTTTCATTTTTCACTCCCAGTCTTTAAAAAAAATCCATAACTCTTTTATTTTACCGTTTACAAAGGTGTATGGGCTTGTTTTCTGTGTAACAAATGATCCCATTGACAGCATTTCACATGGGCAACTGGAAAAAAAAATTCCAAATGCGATGAAATTGTCAAAAGAACGCATTTGCGCCAATTTCTTGTGGACGCTGTTTTTACGGCTTTCACTGTGCGCGCCAAATGACACCTCCCTTTTATCCTTTGGATGGGTACGATCACAGGTTTACCAACTTTATACAGGTTTAATTATTATTTTATTCATTTTAAAACATTAAAACCTACTATAAAAAACAATTTTTTAATTTTATTTTGCCAAATTCTGACGCCAAAAACTTTTTCAAACTTCGACAAACAGACCTTTGTCAGGTGTAATTTTTTTGCGGGAGGGGATGACTTTTACACTGATACCATTATGGGGACTGTACGACCTTTTGATCACTTTTTATTACATTTCATGCTGTTGCAAAATGGTGAAAAAGTAGCGTTTCGGACAATTGGGGGGCTATTTTCTATTACAGGGTTCTACGCTGCCAATAACCGTTGTCATATGTTGATTGTTAGCGAGTTTTGGACGTGGCGATACCCAACATGTTTATAATTTTATTTATTTTTATATCAGTTCCATGGAAAGGGGGGATTTGAATTTCGAGGTTTTTAATAATTTTTTTACTACTTTTTGGGCCCCCAAGGGTACTTCAACCCTAGGGGGTCTGATCATTCCTACTGTATACTGCAATGCTATTGTATTGAACTATATGCTGAAATTTGCTATGAATCTATAACAAAGTGCCTCCGGCCCCCGGCACAGTGTTGCAAACCCTGCCGAATGACAGGATTCCATGGTAACAAAGCATCACTCTCCAATGTTCCAACCCAAGATGACGGCGCCCACACGCCGCTGACATTTACCTGAGTGACTAACACCAATCAGGGGTGTCAGCTGTGTCACAATGCAGCCACCATAAACCATGTATGAACCTGTGAGCCCCCTTCATACAACCTTAAAGGGCATCTACAACCAGGATCAAGGATTGTAAACTAAGGACTTACCTGCTGGTGGGTACCCCCTCTGCCAAGATCTGCTCTTCTTCTAGCTTCTTATGCCCTGATTATTTAAAAAAAAAACATACAAAATTATGCAAATGAGCCTAGGGGGCTCTGAGCTCAATGAACACCCATGGAACCCACAGCCCCTTAGGCTCATTTGCATAATTTTTTAAAGCCTTTTTTTTTTTGTGTATAAACAAGGGTGTAAGAAGCTAAAAGAAAAGCAGATCCTGCCAGATGGGGCACGCACCAGCAGGTAAGTGTGCTCGGTTTACAATTCTTCATCCTGGTGGTAGATTTCCGTTAAGGGGTTAAAGACAATTATTGAATAGATAAATATGGTTAAAGGGGTTGTCGGATGGAGAAAAATATCTATGGGTGACCGGGAGGGGGCTAGTTAAAAAAATAAACACTTACTTACCTTTGCAGTCCTTCCTGGTGTCCAGCATTGCGTCCAGCGCTGCCATCTCTCCGGTCTGTCCGTGTCCGTGAAGAAACAGGGGCACGGACGCAGCGATGCGCTCAGCTTTTGGCCAGTTGAGGTGCCTGGCCACGCCCACCCGTCCCTATTCCCAGTACTGTATCATGCAGGGCCGGTGGCCGGCCAGAAGCTGAACGCAGAGCGGCTTCCGTGTCGCTGTTTGTTTACATGGGGTACGGACCGGAGAGATGGCGGCACAGGATAGAGGGAGGGGCCACGGAGGTAAGTCTTTATTTTTTTTTAACTAGCCTCCTCCCAGCCACCAATAGGTGTGTTTTTTTTGCATTTGGACAACCCCTTTAAATAATTTTTTTTTTAAAAAATGGGTAAGACAAAGAAAAAAACATTGATAACATTGATGTTTGTGTTATAATAATAAATTACGTGCCCTTCCTCATCCAAACCCCTGACTTTTCTTCCTTGGTTGATGGACATGTGTCTTACACATGTCTTATTATACAGACAGATGATGAAAAAAATGTCATTAGCTAACAAAAAAAAAAAAAAAAAAATCGTAAAAATAAAATAAAAATAACTAAAAGAGTAAATGAATCCTACTATAATAGCAGATACGGGGGGGGGCGGAGTTAGAATATTTATCCGTGTGTTTTATACTAAAATAAATATAGACTCGCTTATCTCTCACTATCATGGGATGAAATTTGAGAAATTTGGAAAAAAACAAAAAACCTAAAGACATTTACAAAAAAATATGGTAATATTGAACTGTCATTTTTTTTTTTTTTTTTTACTTTTAGCTGAAAAAAAAATTATTTGCATGATGATGTTTTTTTTCACACTATGATACGTGTTGATGTGTGATATCAGCCAGTAGGTGGAGCAGGGGACATTATTTATGGCTTCTACCAGGACGTGAATATATACAGATGGAGGAGACACACAGTTATGTCTTCAGTTATTTTCCATTTTTAATGTACAGTCGGTCCCCTACTTAAGGACACCCGACTTACAGACGACCCCTAGTTACAGACGGGCCCCTTCTGCCGCCTCTGACCTCTGGTGACCTCTCTGGATGTTACTATAGTCCCAGGCTGTAATGATCAGCTGTAAGATGTCTGTAATAAAGCTTTATTGATAACCCTTGGTCCAAAAAATGTTTGAATCTCCAATTGTCACTGGGGAAAACATTTTTTTTGTCTGGGTCTACAATTATAAAATATACAGTTTAGACTTACATACAAATTCAACTTAAGAACAAACCTACGGAACCGATCTTGTATGTAACCCAGGGACTGTCTGTAAGTAGTAGCTACTTACAAAGTAAAATTCCCGGTTCACCATGAGAAGGAGGGGGGGAATTCTGGGAATCCGGATACTGTTGCAGGTCACCTCTATCTGCTATGATGATGGTGGTCGCACACCCCCATATTCCTGCAGGACTGCATCACCATCCAATGTATGTGGGGGTCTTCCTACTCTCCCAAATTGCAAATGTAAGGGGAAGGCAGTTTAGATTTAACATGTCCAATCTCCATGTCTCATGTAAGTAATGTACTCGCTGTCAGCAGGACGGGAAGAAGTTACGGTGGTTCTAAATTTACTCCCCATTTCCGATTGACATACGTCTTCATCTAAAACAAAGGGGTTAAGGCAGTGTCGGCTCCAGGTTTCAGGAGGCCCCTGGGCGACAGAGCCTCTGGGGGCCCCTTTGCAGTGGACTTACGTGGCGGCTATTAAAAATTTAGAATCTAAAACAGTCTCCTGTTCCCCAAAATATTCGCTAGTTTATCATCCCAAACAGCCCCCTCATGGATATTTTATATAAAGCCCCCCTCACCCCCAAAGGATTTATTAGACACAGCCTTATGTGAGCCCCCCAGCAGCTCTGGACCACGGTAGCTGCCAAGGTATGCCCAGTGCTGGTGCCGGTCCAGGGTTAAGGTGCCATGGTCTGAGGACTCTTCTCCATCTAACCAATTATATATAGAACACTATAATAACACAGTCTACTATATAGCAATGCCCCCCTATAGATATACTATGGAGAAAAACACTAAGCGGAGCTCTGGAGTGTAATACAGGATGTAACTCAGGATCAGTACAGAATAAGTAATGTCATGTATGTACACAGTGACTGCACCAGCAGCAGAATAGTGAGTGCAGCTCTGGAGTATAATACAGGATGTAACTCAGGATCAGTACAGAATAAGTAATGCCATGTATGTACACAGTGACTGCACCAGCAGCAGAATAGTGAGTGCAGCTCTGGTGTATAATACAGGATGTAACTCAGGATCAGTACAGGATAAGTAATGTCATGTATGTACACAGTGACTGCACCAGCAGCAGAATAGTGAGTGCAGCTCTGGGGTATAATACAGGATGTAACTCAGGATCAGTACAGGATAAGTAATGCCATGTATGTACACAGTGACTGCACCAGCAGCAGAATAGTGAGTGCAGCTCTGGGGTATAATACAGGATGTAACTCAGGATCAGTACAGGATAAGTAATGTCATGTATGTACACAGTGACTGCACCAGCAGCAGAATAGTGAGTGCAGCTCTGGGGTATAATACAGGATGTAACTCAGGATCAGTACAGGATAAGTAATGTCATGTATGTACACAGTGACTGCACCAGCAGCAGAATAGTGAGTGCAGCTCTGTCTTATGTAATAGCTTTTTGCATTAGTTTTCAGGAATGTCACATGTATTTTCGGCATGTAGCAGAGGCGAGTCAGTGGGGCAGCAGTGAGGGGTTGGGGGGTGGCATCTGGCCCGCAGGCTGTCCTCATTTACCTAAACAATAGAACTTGTTAATTGGTTTGGTGGTGAAGTGTCTGGGGATGGGTGAAGCTGCGCTACAATGTCAGGTATATCATTCTCATTAAGTGCGTATTGACAGCGGCACATTAGCATAATGAATTGTGTACACACCTCAACCAAACATATGCCGCCACACACGCATCCACAGTACAGCCGCATCTACACATGTAACAGAGAGGAGTTTGTCCTTTCAGCCCTAGTGCACCATAATGTCACCAGGACAAAGTCAGCTCTGCTATGTCTGGCAAGTTCATCACTGCTGCATCTGCCAAGGTTAGTTGAGAAGCTCAACATGTTTAGTAACGTTGTATATGACAAGGAGAGGCCATGGAGCGGCTCAATGCAGAGAGCCAAGAGCACAGCAGTGTGAGGAGAGGCCATGGAGCGGCTCAATGCAGAGAGCCAAGAGCACAGCAGTGTGAGGACAGGACAACGGAGAGGCTCAATGCAGAGAGCCAAGAGCACAGCAGTGTGAGGACAGGACAATGGAGAGGCTCAATGCAGAGAGCCAAGAGCACAGCAGTGTGAGGACAGGACAATGGAGAGGCT
The DNA here is from genome assembly GCF_040894005.1 of Engystomops pustulosus. NCBI lineage: Eukaryota > Metazoa > Chordata > Amphibia > Anura > Leptodactylidae > Engystomops > Engystomops pustulosus. The sequence continues at coordinate 14,807,898 of NC_092413.1, forward strand.
CAACGCAGAGAGTCAAGAGCACAGCAGTGTGAGGACAGGACAATGGAGAGGCTCAATGCAGAGAGCCAAGAGCACAGCAGTGTGAGGACAGGACAATGGAGCGGCTCAATGCAGAGAGCCAAGAGCACAGCAGTGTGGGGACAGGACAATGGAGAGGCTCAATGCAGAGAGCCAAGAGCACAGCAGTGTGAGGACAGGACAATGGAGAGGCTCAATGCAGAGAGCCAAGAGCACAGCAGTGTGAGGACAGGACAATGGAGAGGCTCAATGCAGAGAGCCAAGAGCACAGCAGTGTGAGGACAGGACAATGGAGAGGCTCAATGCAGAGAGCCAAGAGCACAGCAGTGTGAGGACAGGACAATGGAGCGGCTCAATGCAGAGAGCCAAGAGCACAGCAGTGTGGGGACAGGACAATGGAGAGGCTCAATGCAGAGAGCCAAGAGCACAGCAGTGTGAGGACAGGACAATGGAGAGGCTCAATGCAGAGAGCCATGAGCACAGCAGTGTGAGGACAGGACAATGGAGAGGCTCAATGCAGAGAGCCAAGAGCACAGCAGTGTGAGGGAAGGACAATGGAGAGGCTCAATGCAGAGAGCCAAGAGCACAGCAGTGTGAGGACAGGACAATGGAGAGGCTCAATGCAGAGAGCCAAGAGCACAGCAGTGTGAGGACAGGACAATGGAGAGGCTCAATGCAGAGAGCCAAGATCACAGCAGTGTGAGGACAGGACAATGGAGAGGCTCAATGCAGAGAGCCAAGAGCACAGCAGTGTGAGGACAGGACAATGGAGAGGCTCAATGCAGAGAGCCAAGAGCACAGCAGTGTGAGGGAAGGACAATGGAGAGGCTCAATGCAGAGAGCCAAGAGCACAGCAGTGTGAGGACAGGACAATGGAGAGGCTCAATGCAGAGAGCCAAGAGCACAGCAGTGTGAGGACAGGACAATGGAGAGGCTCAATGCAGAGAGCCAAGAGCACAGCAGTGTGAGGACAGGACAATGGAGAGGCTCAATGCAGAGAGCCAAGAGCACAGCAGTGTGAGGACAGGACAATGGAGAGGCTCAATGCAGAGAGCCAAGAGCACAGCAGTGTGAGGACAGGACAATGGAGAGGCTCAATGCAGAGAGCCAAGAGCACAGCAGTGTGAGGACAGGACAATCCTCAGCGATAAATCCAATTACTGTAGATTATAGATTACCGAGGACCTGCTTCCTGTAACAACGAAAACAAGCTCGGGAAAGGTGTATCATTTCAAATTCAGCTCTGCTTTATCCTCGAATTCTGCACCTGACAAACTCTTTTATGCCATATTGACAAACCCAGCTCTGCTACATGAAACATACTGAGCTCTGCTACAGGCTTATAGCTGCCAAAGTCAGTGCTACACTTATCAAACTCAGCACTGCTACACGTAACAAGCTCAGGACTGCTACACGTAACAAGCTCAGAACTGCTACACGTAACAAGCTCAGAACTGCTGCACGTAACAAGCTCAGAAGTGCTACACGTAACAAGCACAGAACTGCTACACGTAACAAGCTCAGGACTGCTACACGAAACAAGCTCAGAACTGCTACACGTAACAAGCACAGAACTGCTACACGTAACAAGCTCAGGACTGCTACACGTAACAAGCACAGAACTGCTACACGTAACAAGCTCAGGACTGCTACATGTAACAAGCTCAGGACTGCTACACGAAACAAGCTCAGAACTGCTACACGTAACAAGCACAGAACTGCTACACATAACAAGCTCGGAACTGCTACACATAATAAGCTCAGAAGTGCTACATGTAATAAGCTCAGAAGTGCTATACGTAAAAAGCTCAGAACTGCTACACGTAACAAGCTCTGTACTGCTACACATAACAAGCTCAGGACTGCTACAAGTGACAAGCACAGAACTGCTACACATAATAAGCTCAGAACTGCTACACATAATAAGCTCAGAAGTGCTATACGTAAAAAGCTCAGAACTGCTACACGTAACAAGCTCAGTACTGCGACACGTAACAAGCTCAGTACTGCGACGCGTAACAAGCTCAGAACTGCTACACGTAAAAGCTCAGAACTGCTACGTGTAACAAGCTCAGAACTGCTACGTGTAACAAGCTCAGAACTGCTACGTGTAACAAGCTCAGAACTGCTACGTGTAACAAGCTTAGAACTGCTACACGTAACAAGCTCAGGACTGCTACACGTAACAAGCTCAGAACTGCTACGTGTAACAAGCTTAGAACTGCTACACGTAACAAGCTCAGGACTGCTACACGTAACAAGCTCAGAACTGCTACACGTAACAAGCTCAGAACAGCTACACGTAACAAGCTTAGAACTGCTACATGTAACAAGCACAGAACTGCTACACATAATAAGCACAGAACTGCTACACGTAACAACCTCAGAACTGCTACACGTAACAAGCACAGAACTGCTACACGAAACAAGCTCAGAACTGCTACACGTAACAAGCACAGAACTGCTACACGTAACAAGCTCAGGACTGCTACACGTAACAAGCACAGAACTGCTACACGTAACAAGCTCAGGACTGCTACATGTAACAAGCTCAGGACTGCTACACGAAACAAGCTCAGAACTGCTACACGTAACAAGCACAGAACTGCTACACATAACAAGCTCAGAACTGCTACACATAATAAGCTCAGAAGTGCTACATGTAACAAGCTCAGAACTGCTACACGTAACAAGCTCAGAACTGCTACATGTAACAAGCTCAGAACTGCTACACGTAACAAGCTCAGAACTGCTACACGTAACAAGCTCAGAACTGCTACACGTAACAAGCTCAGAACTGCTACACGTAACAAGCTCAGAACTGCGACACGTAACAAGCTCAGAACTGCTACATGTAACAAGCTCAGAACAGCTACATGTAACAAGCTCAGAACAGCTACATGTTACAAGCTTAGAACTGCTACACGTAACAAGCTCAGAACAGCTACATGTAACAAGCTTAGAACTGCGACACATAACAAGCTCAGAACTGCTACACGTAACAAGCTCAGAACTGCTACACGTAACAAGCTCAGAACTGCTACACGTAACAAGCACAGAACTGCTACACGTAACAAGCTCAGGACTGCTACACGTAACAAGCTCAGAACTGCTACACGTAACAAGCTCAGAACTGCTACACGTAACAAGCTCAGAACTGCTACACGTAACAAGTTCAGAACTGCGACACGTAACAAGCTCAGGACTGCGACACGTAACAAGCTCAGGACTGCGACACGTAACAAGCTCAGAACTGCTACATGTAACAAGCTGAGAACTGCTACATGTAACAAGCTGAGAACTGCTACACGTAACAAGCTCAGAACTGTTACATGTAACAAGCTGAGAACTGCTACATGTAACAAGCTGAGAACTGCTACACGTAACAAGCTCAGAACTGTTACACGTAACAAGCTCAGAACTGCTACATGTAACAAGCTCAGAACTGCTACACACAACAAGCTGAGAACTGCTACATGTAACAAGCTCAGGACTGCTACACATAACAAGCTCAGGACTGCTACACATAACAAGCTCAGAACTGCTACACGTAATAAGCTCAGGACTGCTACCCAGCACTGCTACATCTGCAAACTCAACAGGTTCGTACTAGAAAATCCCAACACTTATACACCTGACAAACTCCTCTCTCATTCATGAGTCAAACTGTGTACTGCTAAATCGGACAGATTCAAATTTGCTGTACATGACAAACTCAGCTTTGCTATACAAGAAAGAAATGCTTCATTGGTACACCCCACAAACTCAACCCTGCTGCATCTGACAAACCCAGTTCATTCTTAACTAATCACTGCTACGTCTTACAAATTCATCCATGCTGTACCTGACAAATCCATCTCTGCTGCATCTAACAACCCCAGTACTCCAACACTCAGCCCTGCTATGTCAGACAAACCCAGCTCTTATATATGAGATACACTGGGCACCGCTACATCTAACAAACTCAACTTTGTCATCTCTCTCAAACACAGCTCTACCATAATTGAGAAACTCAGCTCTGCTATATGAAAAAAAATAATGCGTCGAGCTGAGTCAGCACTGCTACAGATAACAAACGTAACACTATCGCACCTGACAAACCCATTTCTCTTCCGTATGAGACAAACATGTTAGGCCTCTTGCACACTAGCGTTGCGTTTCACGTCAGGGTGCAATGCGTGAAAAACTGACGTTTTGGCTGCGTTTTTGTTCCATTTTTCCTTGGAGTAATTAGCGTTTTTGCGTTTTTCACGCGCGTGTTGTTAGCGTTGTTTTTGCGTTTTCGGCGCATTTTTGACGCGCGTTTCAATGGGAGACTCGAGCAGTTTTCAAAGGGACCATGGTTTGGGATTAAAATGTGTTATTTAATTGAAAAATAATGTCTTCTGATAATTTGCAAACATCTGCGATCTATTCTTCACTGTTCCGCGCGTATATTATCTCCCGACAATTTAGCAGATGTGAAGAACAGTGAAGAATAGAATAAAATCATTGTACACAGTGACCACAGGATCATTTAAGATAAAAACACAGTGCAGAACACAGTGCAGAATAGATTACAGATGTTCGGCACATCTGCTTACTTGTCGGGAGATACGCGCGGAACGCCGCGAACAAAATAGCATGTGAAGAACAATATATATGTGTGTGAAGAACACATTGCAGATGTTTAAATACATCTGCAATGTGTTCTTCACACATATATATATTGTTCTTCACATGCTATTTTGTTCGCGCCGTTCCGCGCGTATCTCCCGACAAGTAAGCAGATGTGCCGAACATCTGTAATCTATTCTGCACTGTGTTCTGCACTGTGTTTTTATCTTAAATGATCCTGTGGTCACTGTGTTCACTGTTTTTATTCTATTCTTCACTGTTCTTCACTGTGTTTTATTAATTAAATGATCGTTCGCGAGCAGGGGAAATAATGTTATTCTGGTCACCTAGCAACCCTTACGTTTAAAACGCATTGCACTCGCATTGCACTTGCAATGATTGCGAGTGCAATGCGTTCTTGATGCATCTCCATAGACTTGAATGGGGCGTGAAAAACGCGCGTGACTCGCAAAAATAGAGCATGCTGCGATTTTGACGCGCGTGCAAACGAACGCAAGCACGCGCGTTCAAAACCACGCTAATGGAGAAAGACCCATTGAATACAATGGGACAGAGTGCAATGCGAGTTCTGAGCGTCAAATGCACGCGCAGAACTCGCGCGTGAAAAACGCCAGTGGAGAAGGGGCCTTACTGTTACGTTTCACCAATTTAGCCTCGCTGTGTCAGACCAATCCAACTCTGCTACAGCTGACAACTCCAGCACTGCTACACCCAATGTTCAGTCATACCAGGTTAGAGAAACCCAGCTCCCATATATCAGACACACTGAGCACTGCTACATCTGACAAACTCAGCACTGCTACAGGTAACAAACCCAACACAGCTACACCAGACAGTGCCATCGGTTATACCATGTTACAGAAACCCAGCTCTCAGATATGAAACCTGCTGAGCACCACTACATATGACAAACTCAGCTCCGCAGCAGCTGACTAACCCACCTTTACTGCAATTGACAAACTCAGCCCTGCTACAGCTAACAAACCCAACACAGCTACACCAGACAGTGCCATCGGTTATACCATGTTACAGAAACCCAGCTCTCAGATATGAAACCTGCTGAGCACCACTACATATGACAAACTCAGCTCCGCAGCAGCTGACAAACCCACCTCTACTGCATTTGATAAACTCAGCTCTGCTGAACCTGACTCTAACAGTTGTGCCATATTAGACAAATATACATGAGACACACTGAGCACCGCTACATCTGACAAACTCTACTCTGCAGCAGCTGACGATCCCGGCTCTGCTACATATCTAGATCAGGGAGCCTCATCCCCTGCTGTCAGGCCTTGTACTTGTGACGTGTTTGCTCCTTGGTCGCACTTTCTGCCCTCACACCTAGAAAACCACTGAATTGAAGTGGAAGTTGTGTTTCCGGTGATCTTTGGGGTCTTTGTCATGTCCCGTCCCGCCGTCTCCTCCGTCGCTGTAGCTTTCCGGAGCTGTCAGGTAATGGCGCCGCACACCTACCTGCTCCGTGCTCAGGAGGTGATGCATCTTCCTCGCCCGCTGCTCCTTCTCACGCTCCGAAGAATCCAAAGCTTTTTTTTGTTTTTCCTTTTTTGACATTTCGGCGAATTCCTCTAATTCTTTCCTGCGGGAGAAGGATAAAAAAAAGTATAAGAACATTGTATAACGACAACATAATAATATTCTACATGATGTAACAAAACTATAGATATAAAACATCACGTAATAACAACACATCATCATAATAATATTCTACATGATATAATAATACGATAGATTGAAAACATAATATAATAACAACATGTCATAATCATATTATTCTGTATGATGTAATATATTATAGATACAAAACATCACATAATAATATTCTGTATGATGTAACAATACTAGAGATACAAAACATCAAGTAATAATAATATTCTGCATGATTCAATAATACGATTGAAAACATGACGTAATAACAACACGTCATAATAATAATATTCTGTATGATGTAACAATACTATACATACAAAACATCACGTGATAATAATATTCTGCATGATACAATAACACAATAGATACAAAACATGACATAATAACAATACATCACAATAATAATATTATTCTGCATGATATAATAGTACGACAGATTGAAAACATAATTTAATAACAACATGTCATAATCATAATATTCGGTATGATATAATACTAATGAACACAAGTAATAATGATACAAGTAATAGGGGGCACGGACACATTGGGGGTCATTTACTAAGGGCCCGATTCGCGTTTCGCCAACGTGTTACCCGAATATTTCCGTTTTGCGGCGATTTTGGCTCATCGGCGCTGGCATGCACGCGACGGAAATCGGGGGGTGTGGGGGAGTAGTTGGGCATGAGAGACAACGGGGGTCATTTACTAAGGGCCCGATTCGCGGTTTCCCGCGTGTTACCCGAATATTTCCGATTTGCGCCGATTCTCCCTGAATTGCCCCGGGATTTTGCCGCACGCGACGGAAATCGGGGGGCGTGGCCGAACGAAAACCCGACGGATTCGGAAAAACCGCCGCATTTAAAACAAAAAATTGGTCGCACGGGCCATACTCACATGCACCAGGAAGAGATCAGTGAACTCCGACGCAACTCAGCGGACCTCGGCGCAGCAGCGACACCTGGTGGACATCGGGCGGAGGAGCTTCATGAATCGCCGGAAGACCCGAACGCTCGTCCGAGAAGCCGCCGCTGGAACGCGAATGGACCGGGTAAGTAAATGTGCCCCAATGGGGCCCATTTACTAAGGTCCCCGCGCCAGTTTTCGGCAGATACCGCAGAATAATTCTGTTTTTCTACTAAAGCTATAAAAATAATAAGAACACATTTTAAATGATATAAAAATAGATTGTGTTAGGAAAGTCATATAAAACTACACAATACCTAGGATTATAATAAAGGAAATCGAGCATCAAAATGCATCTGGATAAACCAGAGACACTCATCATTATAAACCAGGACCTCCTTCCTTCTAAAATCAACTTTTAAATTATGCTAATGAGTCTGAAGGGTTATGGGGGTGTTATCAGAAGCCCTCCATTCCCCCCTCCCACCTTACAGGAAGTGCTGGCAAAGGGACGGATGTGCTGATTCACAGTGTAACAGCCTGTAAAGCCAAGGCACAGGGGGCTTCTGTAACATGCCCATAGCCCTTCTGGGTCATTAGCATAATTTTAAAAGTTGATATTAGAAAGAAGGAGGCCATGGATAACATAAAAGAAGATCTGGATCTATGAATAAATGTCCCTGGTTTATCATAATGGATTGCCATCTGAATGGGGCAAGATGCAGTTTTGTCTTTGTAAATGGGGATCCATGTTGTGGCCCCCAATTATTCTGAACGATAACACTATGGGGGTCATTTACTAAGGGTCCGATGTCCCGACGTGTTACCCGAATATTTCCGCTTTGCGCCGATTTCCCCTGAATTGCCCTGGGATTTTGGCGCTGGCATGCACGCAACGGAAATCGGGGTGCGTGGCCGAACGAAAACCCGATGGATTCGGAAAAACTGCCACATTTAAAAAAAAAAAAATTGGTGGCACGGGCCATACTCACATGCACCACGATGAAGACGATGAACTCCGGGGCACCTCGGCGGACTTCGGCGCAGCAGCGCCACCTGGTGGACATCGGGCGCAGGACCTTCATGAATCGCCGGAAGACCCGAATGCTCGTCAGAGAAGCCGCCGCTGGAACGCGAATGGACCGGGTGAGTAAATGTGCCCCAATCTGTCATTTCTTCTATTGGTAGAGCTTTAAGGGAACCTGTCAACAGATTTAATGACTCTAAACTCCAAGCCCCTCAGGTCGGGGATGAAATGTCCTTTCTAGACTTCCCTCTTTTAGGTGGAATCTCCTCCAAAGTCAAATATGACTCTTCTCACCCCATTTTCAAATTAGATGAGTTACGTTTAGTGGTTAGGGGGAGAGTCAATGTTCCCCCTAGAAACATGCTATCTGTGTCATATTACAGATAAGATTCTCATCTTTCAGAATTCAGATCACATCAAGCTTGTGGCTTTGTGATCTACAGAATCAGAGATCCAGGCAGCTAAATACATAGATGGAAAATGCAAGCTGCAGATAAAAATCCAGTGCTCGCCTATTTTAACTGCCTCTATGTCCACATCTATAGCTCACAAAACCATAAACTAAGTAGAATCTGAAATTAATCTTTAATATGACACCAACAGCTTGTTTTTAGATGCTAAAACAAACAATAGGGGCTTCTGAAGTGACACTCCCCCTGCAACCACTAAACTTGACTCATCTCATGTGAAAATGAGTCATATTTGCCTGAATTTGGAGGAATTTTCTTTTTATAGGTAAATGGGTGAGATTTCACATACAAGAGGGGACATTACATCCCTTACCTGAGGGGGCTGGGATTTTAGTGGGGTAATACCTGGTGACAGGTTCCCTTTAACCGTATGTCCCCCCCCCCCCCTCTCCATGAGGAGTCCCTGCGCTACATAGTATTTTTTTGTAAGTAATAAAAACCTAATAACAAAAATAATAATTTTTAATAATAATCTTACAAGCCGCCTGCCTCTCTCTCTCTCTCCGTAGAGCACAAAGAAGAAGCACAGAAGTTCGGTCACGCAATTTGCTATGGGGCAGAATGGGCAGAAGCGCTCGGGTCAATTAACATCCCTCAGATTTGTTCCTGGGAAACAGCTCGTCTAATTAACCTTTGCTTGAAACACTGGAACCTCGCCCATTGATGCGTATAGATTTAATTAAGTGTTAATACCCGATGGCCAGGTCTTTACCATGAGTTACGGACTGCGGGTGTACAGTAGTTACTCGCCCTAAGCCAAGATGAGATTGCGCTGAATTATTTGCCCTTCAGAGAGATTAGTTGTATTTTACGCTTTCCAAAAGAGTCTGTTTAATGTTGTCACCTTCCGCGGGAACCTGTGGCGTAATTTACTATCGCGCAGATCTGTATCTCGTGTATCCGGATAAACACAAATGGGCAGAGGATCTAATCTCGATGAAAGTTCCCTCCCCCCCGGGTCAGATCTATGGACGCACAAAGGAAACATCGAGTAACTGGGCACCGTGCCGAAATATCTGATATAAACTCCGGAAAATCCTAGATCCCCATGGATCCTAAGAATGTAAGGGATCCCTACACAGATCATCGTGTTCCCTCCATTACTTTTCTCTTGCAGGTCCACTGGATAAAGCTCTGATGGATCTTCCAGTTTCATTGGACCAGAAGTGATGATGTCATACGTAGCTAGACTAATCAATGGCCTCAACAGTCATTTGTTGAATGAACATTTGTCTTGTAGGTCAACTGGATCTAGCTCTGATGGATCTTCCAGTTTCATTGGACCAGAAGTGGGGATGTCGTATGTAGCTGGACCAATCAATGGCCTCAACAGTCATTTGTTGAATGAACATTTGTCTTGCAGGTCCATTGGATAAATCTCTGATGGATCTTCCAGTTTCATTGGACCAGAAGTGATGATGTCATACGTAGCTAGACTAATCAATGGCCTCAACAGTCATTTGTTGAATGAACATTTGTCTTGTAGGTCAACTGGATAAAGCTCTGATGATTCTTCCAGTTTCATTTGGTCAGAAGTGGTGATGTCATTTGTAGCTGGACCATTCAATAGCCTCAACAATAATTTGTTGAATGAACAAAAATTAACCATTGAGGCCGGTGATCAGAGGTGTTACTGGGTCCAAAGATCTAGGGCATGCACCCTCGAATTTGGAGCATTCCCCACAAAAAAAACTCTAATTGTGCCATCCAGACTTGAATACGAAGGTGGAAATGTGAGATGTTCCTGATCCTGTATCCTGGGTGTATGATAAGTACCGGTTGTGTGAGGCGTGTATGTAGACGTCTGAACTACTGTATCAGACAAAGCCGTGTGAACAGAGACTTATAGTTCTCTGGATATCGGATATGAAGGACTGACTGATGGGGTTAGGACGTCTTTACTCTGAGGGTCTCTAATGAAAAGCCTATAATCTGCATTGATTGAGCATCGCCCTCTACACGTGACTTGTATGTAGTAAACTGCTCGATCATTGATCGGTGACCACTATCGGCACATTCTGTCCTGGATCTACATCTTTATTTCTCTTCCTACCTGAACCTATTAATCTTGACCGGTCACTTCTCTCCGCACATGACTAGCCCGTGTCCGGAGCATTGATTGGTCGTTGGCCCGTACATCCATGGCTTGTGGTGGGTTCAGGATATTAAAAACCGCTTTCACATATAGAAGGCATCTTCTACGTATCTTTAGTGTACACAGCTCTCATGCAGAACTATGGGTTTCTATGTAACATCGACCACTTATATTGACTCTATTTCACTGGCCTCCCAAATCATAATTTTTCTTGTACTCCACTTTTATGCCCCTCCTTTCTGTAGCCGACTCTGTGGCCGACTCCACCTTATGCCTCACTTTCTATAGACCCACAATCTTATGCACATTTTTCTGAAGCCCCCAACTCAAGACTCTCCTTTCTGTAGCCAACCCCACCTTATGCCCCCTTTTCGGTAGACCCTCCAACTTATGACCACCATTTTGTAGCCCACCATCTTATGCTACCTTTTCTGTAACCCCCCAACTTTCTGTAACCTTATGTATCCCATTCATTAGCCCTCACCTTATACCTCCCTCTCAGTAGCCCCCACCTTATGCCCCCCTTTCAGTAGCCCCACCTGCGCCTTCCTTTCAGTAGCCACCACTGATGACTCCCTTTCAGCAGCCCTCACCTTATGCCTCCCTTTCAGCAGCCCTCACCTTATGCCTCCCTTTCAGCAGCCCTCACCTTATGCCACCTTTCTGTAGCTACCACATTATGCCTCCCTTTCAGCAGCCCCCACCTTATGCCTCCCTTTCAGCAGCCCAACCTTATGCCCCCATTTTATGCCTCCCTTTCTGTAGCCCTACACTTTATGCCTCCCTTTTAGTAGCCCCACTTTAAGCCTTCAGTAGCCCTACACCTTATTCCATGTTTTCTGAAGCCCCCAACATCTTATGCCATTTTTTACTCCAACCTAAGACTCCTCTTTTCTGTAGCCAACCTCACCTCATGCTTCAGTTTCTGCAGACTCTTCAACCTATGCCACTCCTTTCTGAAGCCCCCTAACTTATGCCCCCTTTTATGTAGCCCCCAATCTTATGCAATCTCTTCTGTAGCCCACCCCTCTTTACCTTAGTGACAGATTTTGCAGTCATACAAAGAAAAATAAATACAAACCTTTCCATGTTCCCCCAGCGACAGACGCACATTGGTGAAGCACGGAACCAATGACTCCCATCTTCACCGTTGAAGTCAGCTCCTGTAGAGTGAGCGCTTGGCCAGTCCCACCCTTCCACGGCCCGGAGGTGCCTCTATGGTGGTGGTTCTGCTTCTATATGGAAAATTGAGCCAATTGCTTCACACTCTGTGCCTTGTGTTAACTATGGGCTAAACACCTCATGATGCCGGCTGTAGGTCTGCCACCAGATGTAAAAAGTTATCAAAAGTTTTGATGATGCCTACCCAAAAATTACATTTCCGCTAAAGGCTGCAGGGCTGCAGGTACATTTGGCCGAGGATTCCTCTGGCAAAGTCAGAAGAAGACAATCCCTTTAATTGGAATAGCTTACAATATCAATGGATCCTATTTGCAGAATCAGCGCTTATTTTGGAAAACTGATCGTCTCCTGATTAGGAAATATAATTCTGAAATGGTTTTTCCCTGTATTGATAGAAGCTCGAAATAGACTTTCCAAAATAGTCTGTGCCACCTGCGCCCGTCCCTGAGTGCACGGTCATTGTCCTATTAGGTGACCGGTATATTATAGAAGAGGAGCGGTGGAGTCACAGTGCCGTGCGCTGTCACCCCCCCCTGACCCGCGCTTCAGGGATATTATTAATCGCTAAGTTAACAGGTAAAGCCAAACAAATTTGTTTCCGCTGAAGGCATCTCTATCTGTGTCGGGAAAATTTGTGCTGCACCAAACAAACCTCATTAGCTGCGTCCACTCTGTGACAAAGAGCCAAGGGAATGGCGAGACTGATGACCTTCTCCTGTCCTTAGGTAAGGGATTTTAGAGGTCGGAGCATACTGGATGAGGAAGAGAACTTTACTAATGAAAAGATCCTTTTGTAACCACCAAAAATGATCGAAATATATGATCCCAAAGGTGGACACAGTTGGTGGACAATGGTAGACATGTTTTAGTAGGGTACATGTTGTATTATAGTAGTTATATTCCTGTACATAGGGGGCAGTATTATAGTAGTTATATTCCTGTACATAGGGGGCAGTATTATAGTAGTTATGGTCTTGTACATAGGGGGCAGTATTATAGCAGTTATATTCTTGTACATAGGGGGCAGTATTATAGTAGTTATATCCCTGTACATAGGGGGCAGTATTATAGTAGTTATATTCTTGTACATAGGGGCAGTATTATAGTAGTTATATTCTTGTACATAGGGGGCAGTATTATAGTAGTTATATTCCTGTACATAGGAGGCAGTATTATAGTAGTTATATTCTTGTACATAGGGGGCAGTATTATAGTAGTTATATTCTTGTACATATGGGGCAGTATTATAGTAGTTATATTCTTGTACATAGGGGGCAGTATTATAGTAGTTATATTCTTGTACATAGGGGGAAGTATTATAGTAGTTATATTCCTGTACATAGGGGGCAGTATTATAGTAGTTATATTCCTGTACATAGGGGGCAGTATTATAGTAGTTATATTCTTGTACATAGGGGGGCAGTATTATAGTAGTTATATTCTTGTACATAGGGGGGCAGTATTATAGTAGTTATATTCTTGTACATAGGGGGCAGTATTAAAGTAGTTATATTCCTGTACATAGGGGGCAGTATTATAGTAGTTATATTCTTGTACATAGGGGCAGTATTATAGTAGTTATATTCCTGTACATAGGGGGCAGTATTATAGTAGTTATATTCTTGTACATAGGGGGCAGTATTATAGTAGCTATATTCTTGTACATAGGGGGCAGTATTATAGTAGTTATATTCTTGTACATAGGGGGCAGTATTATAGTAGTTATATTCTTGTACATAGGGGGCAGTATTATAGTAGTTATATTCTTGTACATAGGGGGCAGTATTATAGTAGTTATATTCTTGTACATAGGAGGCAGTATTATAGTAGTTATATTCCTGTACATAGGGGGCAGTATTATAGTAGTTATATTCTTGTACATAGGGGGCAGTATTATAGTAGTTATATTCTTGTACATAGGGGGCAGTATTATAGTAGTTATATTCCTGTACATAGGGGGCAGTATTATAGTAGTTATATTCTTGTACATAGGGGGGCAGTATTATAGTAGTTATATTCTTGTACATAGGGGGGCAGTATTATAGTAGTTATGTTCTTGTACACAGGGGGCAGTATTATAGTAGTTATATTCTTGTACACAGGGGGCAGTATTATAATAATTATATTCCTGTACATAGGGGGCAGTATTATAGTAGTTATATTCTTGTACATAGGGGTTAGTATTACAGTAGTTATATCCCTGTACATAGGGGGCTGTATTATAGTAGTTATATTCTTGTACATAGGGGGCAGTATTATAGTAGTTATATTCTTGTACATAGGGGGCTGTATTATAGTAGTTATATTCTTGTACATAGGGGGCAATATTATAGTAGTTATATTATTGTACATAGGGGCAGTATTATAGTAGTTATATTCCTGTACATAGGGGGCAGTATTATAGTAGTTATATTCTTGTACATAGGGGGCAGTATTATAGTAGTTATATTCTTGTACATAGGGGGCAGTATTAAAGTAGTTATATTCTTGTACATAGGGGGCAGTATTATAGTAGTTATATTCTTGTACATAGGAGGCAGTATTATAGTAGTTATATTCTTGTACATAGGGGGCAGTATTATAGTAGTTATATTCCTGTACATAGGGGCAGTATTATTGTAGTTATATTCTTGTACATAGGGGGCAGTATTATAGTAGTTATATTCTAGTACATAGGGGGCAGTATTATGGTAGTTATATTCTTGTACATAGGGAGCAGTATTATAGTAGTTATATTCTTGTACATAGGAGGCAGTATTATAGTAGTTATATTCCTGTACATAGGGGGCAGTACTATAGTAGTTATATTCCTGTACATAGGGGGCAGTATTATAGTAGTTATATTCCTGTACATAGGGAGCAGTATTATAGTAGTTATATTCTTGTACATAGGGGGCAGTATTATAGTAGTTATATTCTTGTACATAGGGGGCAGTATTATAGTAGTTATATTCTTGTACATAGGGGGCAGTATTATAGTAGTTATATACTTGTACATAGGGGGCAGTATTATAGTAGTTATATTCTTGTACATAGGGGCAGTATTATAGTAGTTATATTCCTGTACATAGGGGGCAGTATTATAGTAGTTATATTCCTGTACATAGGGAGCAGTATTATAGTAGTTATATTCCTGTACATAGAGGCAGTATTATAGTAGTTATATTCTTGTACATAGGGGGCAGTTTTATAGTAGTTATATTCTTGTACATAGGGGGCAGTATTATAGTAGTTATATTCTTGTACATAGGGGGCAGTATTACAGTAGTTATATTCTTGTACATAGGGCCAACATTATAGTAGTTATATTCTTGTACATAGGGGGCAGTATTATAGTAGTTTTATTCTTGTACATAGGGGTCAGTATTATACTAGTTATATTCTTGTACATAGGAGGCAGTATTATAGTAGTTATATTCTTGTACATAGGGGGCAGTATTATAGTAGTTATATTCTTGTACATAGGGGGCAGTATTATAGTAGTTATATTCTTGTACATAGGGGGCAGTATTATAGTAGTTATATTCCTGTACATAGGAGGCAGTATTATAGTAGTTATATTCCTGTACATAGGGGGCAGTATTATAGTAGTTATATTCTTGTACATAGGGGGCAGTATTATAGTAGTTATATTCTTGTACATAGGGGGCAGTATTATAGTAGTTATATTCCTGTACATAGGGGGCAGTATTATAGTAGTTATATTCTTGTACATAGGGGGGCAGTATTATAGTAGTTATATTCTTGTACATAGGGGGGCAGTATTATAGTAGTTATGTTCTTGTACATAGGGGGCAGTATTATAGTAGTTATATTCTTGTACACAGGGGGCAGTATTATAATAATTATATTCCTGTACATAGGGGGCAGTATTATAGTAGTTATATTCTTGTACATAGGGGTTAGTATTACAGTAGTTATATCCCTGTACATAGGGGGCTGTATTATAGTAGTTATATTCTTGTACATAGGGGGCAGTATTATAGTAGTTATATTCTTGTACATAGGGGGCAGTATTAAAGTAGTTATATTCTTGTACATAGGGGGCAGTATTATAGTAGTTATATTCTTGTACATAGGGGGCAGTATTATAGTAGTTATATTCCTGTACATAGGGGCAGTATTATTGTAGTTATATTCTTGTACATAGGGGGCAGTATTATAGTAGTTATATTCTAGTACATAGGGGGCAGTATTATGGTAGTTATATTCTTGTACATAGGGAGCAGTATTATAGTAGTTATATTCTTGTACATAGGAGGCAGTATTATTGTAGTTATATTCCTGTACATAGGGGGCAGTACTATAGTAGTTATATTCCTGTACATAGGGGGCAGTATTATAGTAGTTATATTCCTGTACATAGGGAGCAGTATTATAGTAGTTATATTCTTGTACATAGGGGGCAGTATTATAGTAGTTATATTCTTGTACATAGGGGGCAGTATTATAGTAGTTATATTCTTGTACATAGGGGGCAGTATTATAGTAGTTATATACTTGTACATAGGGGGCAGTATTATAGTAGTTATATTCTTGTACATAGGGGCAGTATTATAGTAGTTATATTCCTGTACATAGGGGGCAGTATTATAGTAGTTATATTCCTGTACATAGGGAGCAGTATTATAGTAGTTATATTCCTGTACATAGAGGCAGTATTATAGTAGTTATATTCTTGTACATAGGGGGCAGTTTTATAGTAGTTATATTCTTGTACATAGGGGGCAGTATTATAGTAGTTATATTCTTGTACATAGGGGGCAGTATTACAGTAGTTATATTCTTGTACATAGGGCCAACATTATAGTAGTTATATTCTTGTACATAGGGGGCAGTATTATAGTAGTTTTATTCTTGTACATAGGGGTCAGTATTATACTAGTTATATTCTTGTACATAGGAGGCAGTATTATAGTAGTTATATTCTTGTACATAGGGGGCAGTATTATAGTAGTTATATTCTTGTACATAGGGGGCAGTATTATAGTAGTTATATTCTTGTACATAGGGGGCAGTATTATAGTAGTTATATTCTTGTACATAGGGGGCAGGGTTATAGTGGTTATATTCTGGCCACATAGAGTGAATATGCAGTAATATGAATAGGACTTTGCGTGTTACTATGATATTACTTAGTTATATAGTTCCTATAATGTGGCTTGAAGCAAATGATCCACAAAACAAGGCTCTGTGATGTTCTGGAAAATACACTACAACAAACCCTAAGAAGGGGAAACAACAAGAACAAAAACCACTGGACGTTGATGGGAATGTAATGACACTTCACTATGGGACCCTCCGTCATCTGACAGTGTGGAAGTCATTATTTAGATTAATTGCTGGGGGATCTAGGCCATGATCTGCAGATGGGGCAGAGGTCACTGCTGTCCAACCTCTCTCAAGACACGGTCCATATAAATCTTTCATATCCTCCTGCTGCTCATCAAAATGTACTAATTGTACAACACCAATGTGTTCTCAGAGCGAGGAGACAGCTTCAACCCTTCAAAGACCTCATTGTTTCTCCATACATCTCCTACCAAGTGGGGCAGCTACAAGTGATGCGGAGGCACAGTCAAAACTATTCCGTGTGAGAAAACACTGACTATTGAATAAAAAATTAAAAATCACAGGATCTTAACTAAAGGTATTTGTATATACGGTATTTAAGTCCCTTTCTAAAAGTCCATTTAATTGAGATGCACCTCTTCTGTGAAGATACTCCAAAATAGCTTGCACAGGGATAGAAAAAACATGGCTGCCTTCCAAAGTCTGACTGGCCCACCGGTGAATCCGAGGATCCCACGGTGGGCACAGCCTCTAGCACAGTAATGGATACCAGATCGATTCAGATTTTTTTCCAACTTTTTTCGTACAACAAAAGGGGGTCTCATAGCACTAAAGTAACACAAATAAAACCAACGCCATATAGGGCCCTTATAAAACCCAACGGACCCAAAACCCAACCCAAAAATAGAACCCAAATTTTTTTCTATAACAAGTCACCAACAAAAAGGAAAAGGTACGTCTACAAAGCTTATAAAGTTTTCTATTCTATGGTGGTTTTACTTATGGGGTCACTCCAGAATCCTAATAGTGCCAATAGGAAGTACAACTTGTCCCACAAAAAATAAGTCCTCGTGCAACTCAGTTAATGGAGGAATTAGAAAAAGTTATGGACATTTCGAAATACGGAAAGGTCAAAATTTCAAAATACGGAAAGGTTAAAGTAGACCTGTCAGGGTGATTTGGGGCACCAAACCACTCAAAGGTCCTTATGGATAGTGGCGGCTATTAAAATAAGAAAACTAAAACCCAGCTAGGTCCGGTAGCGCAGTGAACCTAGCAGACTACACCACGGCGCCTGCGCATTGAAGCCGGGGGATGTACAGCTCTGGCTTAATTGAAGAACTGCGACAGCATGGAGCTACAACAGATGGGTCCTATGCGTCTCATTGGACTCATCTCTCGGTAAGTATAAAGTTTTTTTTCGCCTCCACGGAGGGACTTGGTAAACTGTGATATGGGACACTAAATCACCGGTCCATAAGGACCTGTGGGTGGTTTAGTGGCCCAAATCGCTCTGAAAGGTCCTCTTTAAGTTGCGATGGCATAAATTTTTTTACTAATGGGCCCCATTTCTGCTCTGCAATCTAGTTCACACTTTAGCATAAGTTTTTTGCATCAGTTATCGTAAGCCAATACCAGGAGTTGAGGCCACATGGAGACAAGGAATAATAGAAAGATTTGCATTAGTTTGAACACTCTTGAATTGAAATAAAAAATGATAAAATACTTGAGGTGTGAACTGTCCCTAAAAAAGTCAAGTGTTACCTTGTTGATGGAGAACTGGACACAAGGTCATTCTTCTTCGATGCAATTTTCCTACGGCAGGGGATGCCCTCCAGGGCGGAAGACCCGGGTCATGACCTCCTGGCATACATCATGGTCAGACCTGTGCCCTCCTATCAGTCTCTGTGTCATCCTATTGTCTATGTGTACCGCGCTCTTCATCGTGATGACTTTTCCTCTGTGGAGGCCTCGATAACAAACGCTGCTTCCCGACTTACTAATCATTCCTAATTTTAAAATGGAGACACCTTATATCCAGTTTATGACAACCTGGAAGCCTTTTACCTGATGTAAGTTTTGGTAGATACAAATTGCTGCTCGGTTAGCTGAAGGACTAAGGCTCATCCAGAGCTGAAAAGTTTCAACCCATTGAAAAACCATGATGACGATCCCATAATGACCCTGATGAGGATATCACAACGCCTATGGGCGACAGCGCCATTTACAATGATTTCTCTTAAAAGAGATCGGATGTGATGAAGAAATGAATTGAACTTTTTTTGTCTTTTTACAAATAAATAGAAGCTTGCCTTTTATTTTTGTTATGTATCAGATATTGCATCCACCAAGAGCAAAAGTGAAAAAACTTTTTGTGAGCTCCCACACTCCAAAACATACTGTGCAAACTCTGTGCAGCGCTGCGTAATCTGTGTGCGCTATATAAATAAAGAATTATTATTATTATGTTGCTAATTTATTCTATAGTCTATTATTGACAGACAAAATAGCTTGAGTCCTGAGCATGTACATAAAGTGCAGCCACATTCATCTCAACCAATCTCAACTATTATGCCTTCTCTGATGGTTTTTTGGTGGATAAGGCACTTAAATCCTCCCTTTTCTGCCAATTCGAGGAGTTCTTCACCCCAGCCCGACGCATTTACTGTTGTATCCACTGCAAAGCCATCGGAGACTATAGCAGAAATCTCCACCAGATCAGACCTGGTCTAAAGTTCCAACCTGGCGGAGATTGCACCTGAATCTACCAAGAGGCCGAAACCCCTTAGTATAACCGGGACTCCACGGGGAATTTGAAGACATTGGAGCAGATTTACTTACCGTCGCGATCCCGCGGTGCATTGTCTGACGAGGATTCGGGTCCGGCGCGATTCAATAACATCGTGCGTCCGAGTTCCTGCATGTGTCGCTGCTGCGCCGAGGTCCGCCGGTTTTCACCTGATTCTTCCCGGTGCATGTGAGTGTTTGATCTTGCGACACAAATCCTTTTTAAAATTCTGCGGTTTGTCTGAATTCGTCGGGTTGTCCGTCGGCCCGCCTCCCGATTTCTGTCGCGTGCAAGACGACGCTGCGGCAATTCGGGGCAATTCGGTGCAAAATGGAAATATTCGGGAAACCCGACGGGACCCTTAGTAAATGAGCCCCATTGAGAATTCTCCTTTCTCCATGTATTTTAACTAAAAGTTGGAAAGTACAAGTCCATCAGTAGAAATCTACTGGACTGGTGCTCGTTGTTGGTGCTCCTGATGTGCATGACACCAAAATAACTGTAAGGTTTCGACCTCTTGGTAGTCCCGGTGCAGCCCTTTTGCCCTAGAATTGGACTCCATGACAGAACCAATTTTGTTTCTGGGGCAGGGGCCACTTTTTGCTTTAGATGTGAACTGAGAAGAAAGAATTATGCAGCCAAGAATCAGTATTAGCCAAGTGAAGTAATTTCCGAGTTTTCCCGTAACTTTTCAGGGTCATCCTGAGTGCTCCCCTCCATTGTGTGTGCGGCTAAGCCATTGATAAGAAGGGTATTTATCACTGATTAGGCTGCAGTAAAACACCTTCAGACTCCAGTAAACCCATCTCATTTATATTGCATTATCTGGAGACTCCTGTGTAACATAAATTGACTTACATGTAGTTAGGGGCTGCTTGGTGTCAGCTTTTCCACCGAGGGCAAATTAATCTTAGTGTTACAGATATCAAGCAATCACTGTCCCTCTTACGTCCGCCGTATATGTAGATGGTGTCAGGATAACCTCCATACACCTCTGTACACACAGAAATTACCTACTTGTGTTCTTCTTTATTAGGTTCCACAACTATTTCATCAGTTTTCATTATTGAACTCGTTTATGGTCCCAATACAGTTGACTGACCCAATCAACTATTGACTAGTTCATCTGCACGCACCCTCGTATTGACTAGTTCATCCACATGTATCCTCACATTGACTACTCCATCCACATGCACCCTCGTGTTGACTACTCCATCCAGATACACCCTCGTGTTGACTACTCCATCCACATGCACCCTCGTGTTGACTACTCCATCCACATGCACCCTCGTGTTGACTACTCCATCCACATGCACCCTCGTGTTGACTACTCCATCCACATGCACCCTCGTGTTGACTACTCCATCCACATGCACCCTCGTGTTGCCTACTTCATCCACATGCACCCTCGTGTTGACTACTCCATCCACATGCACCCTCGTGTTGACTACTCCATCCACATGCACCCTCGTGTTGACTACTCCATCCACATGCACCCTCGTGTTGACTACTCCATCCACATGCACCCTCGTGTTGACTACTCCATCCACATGCACCCTCGTGTTGACTACTCCATCCACATGCACCCTCGTGTTGACTACTCCATCCACATGCACCCTCGTGTTGACTACTCCATCCACATGCACCCTCGTGTTGACTACTCCATCCACATGCACCCTCGTGTTGACTACTCCATCCACATGCACCCTCGTGTTGACTACTCCATCCACATGCACCCTCGTGTTGACTACTCCATCCACATGCACCCTCGTGTTGACTACTCCATCCACATGCACCCTCGTGTTGACTACTCCATCCACATGCACCCTCGTGTTGACTACTCCATCCACATGCACCCTCGTGTTGACTACTCCATCCACATGCACCCTCGTGTTGACTACTCCATCCACATGCACCCTCGTGTTGACTACTCCATCCACATGCACCCTCGTGTTGACTACTCCATCCACATGCACCCTCGTATTGACTACTCCATCCACATGCACCCTCGTATTGACTACTCCAACCACATGCACCCTCGTATTGACTACTCCATCCACATGCACCCTCGTGTTGACTACTCCATCCACATGCACCCTCGTGTTGACTACTCCATCCACATGCACCCTCGTGTTGACTACTCCATCCACATGCACCCTCGTATTGACTACTCCATCCACATGCACCCTCGTATTGACTACTCCATCCACATGCACCCTCGTATTGACTACTCCATCCACATGCACCCTCGTATTGACTACTCCATCCACATGCACCCTCGTATTGACTACTCCATCCACATGCACCCTCGTATTGACTACTCCATCCACATGCACCCTCGTATTGACTACTCCATCCACATGCACCCTCGTATTGACTACTCCATCCACATGCACCCTTGTATTGACTACTCCATCCACATGCACCCTCGTATTGACTACTCCATCCACATGCACCCTCGTATTGTCTAGTTCATCCGCATGCACCCTCGTATTGACTAGTTCATCCGCACTCACCCTCGTATTGACTAGTTCATCCACATGTATCTTCACATTGACTACTCCATCCACATGCACCCTTGTGTTGACTACTCCATCCACATGCACCCTCGTATTGACTACTCCATCCACATGCACCCTCGTATTGACTACTCCATCCACATGCACTCTCGTATTGACTAGTTGGTCCACATGTACCCTCACATTAGAAAGATTTCCAACTCTCCACCAAATGTGAGTAGGAACAAAGTTGTAGCACACTGTTATCATGCATGTGCATATTTAGTCAATAGGAGATTACATGTGGGGTACATAGCCAATGCGAGGGTAGATGTGGATAGAGTAGCCAATGCGAGGGTATATGAATTGTGATGGTTAGGTCTGTTGGGAGGGAGTAGTCAACACAAAGGTATATGTGGATAGAGTAGTCAATGTGAGAGTACATATGGACAGAGTAATCAATGTGAGGGTATATGTGGAAGGAGTAGTCAGTACAAGGGTACATGTAGATGAACTAGTCAATACGAAGATACATGTGGATGGACAATTAAATGCGGGGGTACAAATGGAAGGAGTATTCAATGTGAGTATATGTGAATAGAGTAGTCAACACAAGGGCACATATGGATAGAGTTGTCAATGTGAGGGTACATGTGCATGGAGTAAACAACCTGAGGGTACATGTGGATAGACAAGTCAATATGAGAATAGATGTGACTGAAGCAGTCAAGAAAATTAGCCCATTTACTAGTGAATGTCTGTCTTGTAGTGTGCGGTCATTAGTGTGGGATCCACTCTATGAAGTCCATATAACATTTTACAGAAATTTATTTGGAGACACCTCCATAAGAAGTCAATAGGAGACTGATTTTGATGCTGGCTTCTTTCTTTTCGTTGAGAACACACGAATGTGTGGCAGTAATCGAACATTTGCAATTTGTGTTTCCAGCTGGACAATCCCTTTAAGCCATATACCTGACCCAAGTAGATGGTCTTACTGCATATACAGCCAACAGTCACCAGTTTGTGGCATTTTCCTTCACACTTGAATTCCACCCTACACCCATTCCCTCCCTAATAATTGAATTCCTATCTCATTACGGCCTCCACATTCATACGCGGAGCGCAGGACATACATTTTTAAAACCGCACAATATCAGTTCTGTTTGCCTTGTTCACTATTGGAGATTAACCAGAAATCTCCACGAATAATAATTAGCTATAAATAATAGCTACGAGAATCCTCCTGGTCGTCTCTATTTACAAACTGTTTACTGCTTTTTGTGTCCTTGAGAGCGAAATCGGGGGACGCAATTCAATGCGGGGGAAAAAAAAAAAAGCACGGTCAAGATACCGGAGTTCATAAATTTTCTTCAGCTTCGGATGAGTTCAAAGAATTACCATGTAAGGAAAGCCGTACAGAAGGAAATTTATCTGATTATTGCGGTAATAATTACCCAGCTGTTTATTGCAGATAGAGAAATAATTCATGCAGGCAATAGGCCGTGCGCGCGGTGACACTCCGCATTTAGTAAATATGCAAACTGTTCACTTCTAATTAAGCGCCGGGCGAGAGGATGCCCTTATTAGACGCATAAACTAAAAAGTGCCTTCCTGACAAGTGATGAATTGTTACATCGCGCAAACCCTTGCCACGGAATTATTGGCATGAACTTGGGGTTTAACTTCATTAAGAGATCTTATGGGAGAGTTAAATGAGGATGGACAGCGTAACAAGGCCGAGCTGACAGCCAATAATATGCTTCAGTTTAATGAAACTCCACCAAATTTCACGCCGAGGGGAAAAGATCTGTTAAGTCCATCCTAAGGAGGTGGATCTGAGGGACCTACAATGAGAGAGGAAAGTGTAGTCTTCAGGTGGCACCATGAAGTGGGTGTAGATACTCTACCACCATACTAGACCGGCTCACCATAGTACCAGATGATCCTCTAGTAGGCCCCGATTCTAGCTCGATAATGGGCCCTACCTAGAGATCCAGTAGGACAAGAATGCAATGAGGAGACTACTATGTTTTAGGGCAGTGATGGCGAACCTTTTGGAGCAAGAGTGCCCAAACTTCAACCAAGAGCGCTTAATTTATTGCAAAGTGCCAGCGCAGCAATTTAAGCAGTAATTTATTTCTCCTTGTTCTTTGACAACTTTCAATCGTTCAGCCTCCTAAAGACACCAACGCAGTTGAAAGGAGGAGGGCAAATTCCCCTATCATTGTAGGAAGATTCGTTGAGTCCTGTCTGGTGAACTTAAAGCTGGGGTGATGGCCTGGGTGCCCACAGAAAGGGCTCCGAGTGCCGCCTCTGGCACCAGTGCCATAGGTTCGCACTACTGTTTTAGGGGTTGAGAGTTAGTTGGTTTTACCAAATTCAACATCGGATGTCCCATTGGAAAAATAAAGCTTCTTCCAGTAGGTCTATGTTCTCAAACATGCTCAACCCAGTGTCCGACCGGCCCACTAGAATGCCAGATCATCATCTAGTGGGCCAAGCTTCTAAATCAATAATCCAGCAGGTACAGAACCCAATTTGTCTGACAATTGCTGTCCCTCTATTATAACAAAAGGTCCTAATTTTTTAAGGTATTAAGATATAACAAAATTATATACATTGATATCACCATGATTGTACTAAAGGGGATGCGTCATTTGGGCCACATGGTGAAAGCCTCAAAGGAAACCAATCACTACATGTCTCACAAAATGTTCCCCATGCATGTGATTAGATACATGCATGGGGAACAGTTTACAAATGTTAAGAGCCAAAGCACCTTCGATGATGTCACCCTGGTGACATGACATGAATTGCTGATTCTGAGAAGGAATAGGGGGGAGCTGCTGGATTCAGCTCGATGAGGCCATGCCCCCTCGACATACTCTAGATCTGGCTATATGCAGTGCAAGATTACAAAGTGGATTTTATGCGGATGTGAGGGAAACTATTTTTAGAAAAAAGAAGGGTGTCATTTAGTTTATAAGGCTCTATGGGAACCTATCACTAGCTGTATTTGTAAAAAATGTGGCAACAGGTTCCCATTACAATTAGAGCCCATAAGCAAATTGTGCAACTGGGTATTTTTCCATTTCTACCACATATGGAATTTTGTGTCCAGCTTCCCAGTATATTGCACAGACTGTAACTGGGTGGCACTAGGAAGACCAATTTGTCCTACAGAAAACAAGCCCCACATAGTGAAAGTTCCATCTTTTAGAAAACAGGAAGTGGAAAACGGAAAGGCAAAAAAACGGAAAAGAGCTGCTTCCTGTGGGGTTTAAAGATACACAGCTCGGTATTGGGCAGCTCCTTTAAGGATATGTTTGTGTATTGTCTCACATAACATCTCCCATCACTTTTAGGCGTCACTGATCGCACATCCGGCACACACATATTCTAATGCTACCGGTTTACCGCTCCTGATAGCGCTTGTCAAAACGGTGTATTTTGTAACAGGAACGAGAAGTAAATAATTCAACCTATCAATATTTCAAACGAAGGAAGGAAGAAAGGGACGTGGAATTGGATTTTATAATGAACAGTGTTGTAATTTGTAAACAAGGCCACATGCTGACACATGTCTGGGGAGAATGGAGATCGCGGGTAAACAGCTTCATAGAAATACAAATGCGCTGCCAGAAAAGATTTCCGACTACTGTACAAACATCATACACATCTGATACCTTCGCGTTATTCGCCATCTCAAAAAATCCGTCCAGTGAATTCGTCATTGAAGTTTGACCTTCACCAAATCATTTACAATCTGGAAGTCTACAATATAGACGCTACACCCCCCCCCCCCCCCCCCCCGCGCATCAAAAAATATGCAAATGCCCAAAAGGACAGTTACAAATTTTCAAAATGGAATCGATAAAATAACTGCTAATATACTAATGCAAATATATATTTTTTTTCTTCTTTTTGTGGTTGGCTGCAGGTCTGATATGATTCGCCGTATGTATACCGTGGTCTGTGTGGGACACAATGTAAATGAGACGTTGAAGGCCACGTCAAAGTAATTTCTACTACGAGAAAAAAAAAGTTTCGCAAAACTTTTGGCAAGTTATGAGGTTAGCGATAAGTAAGATAGGAAATGCAGTATCAGACTACACAATGCTGGTTTGTAGTCTGTAACCATGGAGATGCATTTTATTAATTTTTACTAATATATTTTTTCAAACTGAAGGGTTTGTCTAGGAATCATAACTGACAGTCAACAACCTGCATCCACATCGTACAGAAGAAGTTGATGCCTTGCTATGTGTGGGGGCCAGAAGATGTAACTGCAGGGGCAGTTCGCACCCATGCCCCTCTCTGTGGTGCCGACCCTTCCCGCTCCCCCGGACCTCACTTACCTCTCCTCATCTCTCCTGATTACGCTGCTCCGCTGCCAGCCCTGACCTCCTGCTCCGCCACTGACCCTGAACCTTTGCCGCCTGTCTTGACCTCCTGCCTGTCCTTGACCACGAGATTGCCTTCTGACTTTGTACCTCGACCTTGGCTGCCACCGTGGACAAGTTGTACCTGTGGAACGACCTGCTGGTACCACACCGCAGCAAGTCCAACCAGCTTTGCAGCGGGTTCTGGGGAAAACCAGGTGCCACTAAGACTACGGTGCCAGGTGTCGTCTTGTGTCATTGTCCTTGGTGGTACAGGAGGTTCACTACCCCTGAAGCCTGACAGGAGCTCTCAAGGAAGTGACAGAGCCACGGCTTCAGTTATGGCTTTTGAGCAACTTTGTGCCTTGTGTGTATTTTTGCAAATATTTGATTGTGACAGGGTAGGATGTCAGCTGCCCCCATCTGTCATGCAGATAGGTCATCAATGATAAATGCAGGACAAACCCATTAAAGAGGAACAGTCATTTTATAACACCTTTAAAGGGGTTGACCACTTCTACTCATGTTTTTTGTAGTGTTCGGGCCTAATATTAGGCAATTTACTAAAAAAAACATGCATTAATACAGTATGAACTTAAAGGAAACCTACCATTTGATTTGTTGCATTATGAAGCAAACATACCCTGAGAATGCTGTAGCTACACTGATGCAGGATCATATCTTGGTTATTCCCTGTGCTGAGTGGTTTTGCTGATAAAACAGATATAACATAAGGATAATGAAGTTCTGTCCCTTCTATGGCTATTTCAGTGTTTGCTTTGCCGCTTCTCATAGCAGGAGAGTTTCTCACTGATTCCGTCATCATCTCCTGCACTTCTCTTCCTGACAGACAGAATAATCAATTGCTGCACCATCCCCCAGCTGCTGTGTATGAGTCATTCAGCTCAGGTTGATTAGTGCTTGACTAGTCATGCTTAGTCATTCTTTACATAGCAGCCATTTCCAATTCCAAGCTCCCTTGTAATGTGTAAGCCAGTCTATCGCAGCTTTCCCAAGGTCCTGAATGGTATAATTGTTTTTTCAGCAAAATCACTCAGCTCAGGGATTGACCAAGATATGATCCTGCATCAGTGTAGCTACAGCAGTCTCAAAGTATGTTTGCTTCATAATGCATCAAATCAAATGGTAGGTTTCCTTTAATATTTACCATTTTTACCATTTATTCATCAGCCGGACATTCCTGACCATATAATGGCGGCAGATGGAGGGTCATGTGATCTCTATCTGTCCAAGAGCAATCGCCCTGCCAGGACCTTATGATAGTATTTATGAATATAAGATTAAGGTCCTGGCAGGGCAATTTTTAATGGACAGATAGAGATCACATGACCCTCCATCTGGGGCCATTCATGGTCAGGAATGTCCAGCTGATGAGGTAAAAGACAGGAGGCTTTATTTCACATATCAAGAAAGGAGAGTAGAACTATTAATAGATGTATATTGGTAAATTACCTAATATGCTGCCCCTCACACACTACAAAAAACATGAGGTAAAGTGGCCAACCCCTTTAATGTATCAAAGTGATTTGACAAAAATTTTGACCAGTGAAGATCATGATGTTGGGGAAAGGGCAGGGCACTTGGTTAGATCTTTGGCTTTAATTGTCTACGCTCTTTGCTCCTCAGGTCACAGTCAAAGCCACTGCCCACAGCTGAAGGCGTCTGCCGCTCCTAATATTCATTTGTGAGGGTCTCAATATCCGGACCACATTTTGTCTAATGTGTCTCCATGGTGACAGACTACAGTGTAGTCTAGCTCCCTACTTTGATGTCAGCATTAGTGAAGATGCATCCCTCTGGATAAGTTTCAACTAAACAGGTGAACCCAATATCCACATTTTTATGTATTGGTATTTTATTCTTACCTTACAAAACTATTTTTGATGGCCACGCCTTCCAAGTACTTCTTCAGGGCATAGTAATTGTGGACGTACTTCCGGATGTAATATCCGCGCCATCTTTTTTGAATCTTGAGGCAAAAAAATAAAATGAATGAATACATTTTTTATTTTCTTTTTCAGCTTCAGTTATTGTTACGGCACAATGGGTTAAAACTTTAGGTGGGTTTTGCTCAGCTACCTCGTAGTCAGCCAACTGTAAAGCCTTATTGGGGCTACGACACACTGCCAGTTATTTGGTCGACTTACTGTGTGTTATTCTGTCTGCCTGATCTGGATTCTAGTTGTCTGAATCTTGCTTACTTCTCAGACCACCATTACATTCTCATTTTTGTACTGTGTCTCCTTCTGGTTGGAACTTAGGTATGTATTTTGACTAATCTCTATTTTGAGATTTTGTCCTGAGTTGCTCTACAGTTTTGATTAGGGTTTGGTCTTGCTCCAATACAAAATAAAGATTACTATTAAAATAGGCAGGGACTAGATGGAGGGATTAGGATCAGGGTTCAACTAGCCTTCACCTCACCTGACCGCTCATATTTTCCACTGCCCCGTCGTCTTGTCATCTCTTTAGGACAGCCTATAAAATTCCATAACTGCATGAAACTACAACTCTCTTTACTAAACTCCTTTACTAGTCCTCCTCACATCATTTATCTGGCAAACACCAGATAACAAGCTCCAGGCTTCTCTGCAGCCCCATTCACCCTTGACTCTGTGTATACCGGTAAGATGTCAGGTGATGGCTGGTGCAAGCAGCAGCATTTTTTATTTATTACATTATTTTTTTTCTCTTCCCTTATAAAGAATGGCTGGACCCTTATACAAGCTCTTTTAACTCTTGTGTGTCACCCCTTCATCCTTACAGATCCTGTCTTGTGTTTATGTCCCCCCCCCCCACAATCTGTACAGTGTTACGGAATATGATGGCGCTATATAAAATAAAGACTATTGATAAAACTTATAAGAAGGTTATGTTGTTCCAACTCACATCCTCACTTTAAAATCCTTAAAAAAAAATAAAATATATATATATACACACACACACATATTATATATATATATATATATATATATATATATATATATATATATATATATATATATATATATATATACACAGGCGGTCCCCGACTTAAGAACACCCAACTTACAGACAACACTTAGTTACAAAACGGACCTATGGACATTGGTAATTTACTGTATTTTATCCTTGGGCTACAATAACCAGCTATAACAGTTATCACAGCTGTCTGTAATGAAGCTTTATTGTTAATCCTGGTTATTATGACAACCCAACATTTTTTAAATCCAATTGTCACCGGGGCCAAAAAAAATTTGGCTGGGGTTACAATTATAAAAAATACAGTTCCGACTTACATACAAATTCAACTTAAGAACAAACCTACAGAACCTTGTACGTAACCCGGGGACTGCCTGTATATATTTTATTCTTATTTTTTTCTCTCTCTATCTATATATATATATATATATGAATTTCTTAGAATCACACTCATAAAACACTGTGGAAGGGTGAGGGGGGAGTTTAAAACAAATATTTTGGTTCTTCCATAGACCCAAATGACTTGATGTCGAGACATTGTCAGTTTATTATCTATCAGATCCCAAGGTCCCTTTCCTCGGAATAGCTATTTATTTCAATCCAATTTAGGTAATATTCCGCTTAAGAATTTTCCAACCCAAGAGCCTTGCCGACCATTTATCTACAGTGAAATTCATCTGTGCCTTAGTTTGCTCAATTTACCCGGCAGTAGATGTCCTTCTATAATCAATTTACATCCTCCCCTGTATTTACATTGACACATAATTTACTATCATCTACACAAATTGAAACATTACTCACAATTCTCTCCTCAATGTCATTCGTATAATATGTACTAAATAATCAGGCCTCCTAAACGAATGCCGGTAGGAACAGATCAC
Source organism: Engystomops pustulosus (assembly GCF_040894005.1). Taxonomy (NCBI): domain Eukaryota; kingdom Metazoa; phylum Chordata; class Amphibia; order Anura; family Leptodactylidae; genus Engystomops; species Engystomops pustulosus. Next base: position 14,838,488 of record NC_092413.1, read on the forward strand.
AGCCACATATCTATGTGATGTTTATCTTTCCTCCATTGTTATTGTATCCTTTCTACTATTACAAGTTATCGAGATGGAGGTCTGGATTCGGCTCCCGATCCCGGTTGAGCGTTGACGGACAATATATCTACAGGTTTTGTGACATTTCCAAAGAAACGTACAGATGTCACCCTTCTCCAAATCTCTTGATTAACAGTCTCGAGTCTTTTCGCGAAGAAAGTTTATATCATCAAAGGCGCTCAACCCTTACAAATCAGAATCTAAGGGAGAACTATTAATTGACTTTTTTTTTTTTTGTGCATGCCAGGTATGACGCCTGGACCACGGCAAGAACAAAAATGATTTATGCTCGCCAAAAAAAAAAAGTGGGATGTAACTACATTGTCAGCAGAATCTGTACAACCCGTTGTCACTATGAAAGGTCAACCAGACCTTCAGAGATGGCAGATAGTCAATTATTGCACTTGTAGACTGCATGTCAACCGCATCATAAGTGTGTCTAATATAGACAAATATGGCCGTGGGTAGATTGTTAATAGCTGATTATTTGCCTTCGGGTATTTAGATCATGTCTTTATAACCCTAAAGTTCATACACGTTTAGATAGGTTGTTTGGCCAAGTACTTCATTGACCTCTACAGAACCATGAACGTTGGTGGCAAAATATCTCCAGTAGGATCCATGAACTATGACAGGGTTACACATTTGTGGCTAAAAGTCACCAGATCTCGTCAGACTGCCGGTTATCTCTACAGACAAATTTGTCTGCAACTTATCACCAACTTTTCTCTAAGGTAATGGTTCGTTTCCAAATCTTGACAGTAATTGTCCACCTTCAAAATCGTCACAATAAGGAGGAGGGCTTTAAAAAAAATTAACCTTTACTTACCTCCTCCTGCGCTCCCAGTCTCCCGAGACGTGCCCCTGTTTGTTGCCAGTCCGCCAGAAGTTGCCGGAGTGGAGTTGCCATGCACTTGTAAATAAACAGGGGCAATGCTCCGACAGACCGCGGCGTGGGAGACCGGGAGTGCCAGAGCATGTAAGTAAAGGTTTCCCCAGCCCACCTGCAGAGTTCTTAAAAAAGTAAGACAACTCCTTTAAGGAATGACCTCTATATAGATGACACTGACCCATCATTACATCACTACTGACAATAGATGATGTCACAGCTTATCTCCTCCTCCTCCCTGTACAATGACCTCTATATAGATAACACTGACCCATCATTACATCACTACTGACAATAGATGATGTCACAGCTTATCTCCTCCTCCTCCCTGTACAATGACCTCTATATAGATAACACTGACCCATCATTACATCACTACTGACAATAGATGATGTCACATCTTATCTCCTCCTCCCTGTACAATGACCTCTATATAGATAACACTGACCCATCATTACATCACTACTGACAATAGATGATGTCACAGCTTATCTCCTCCCCCTCCCTGTACAATGACTTCTATATAGATAACACTGACCCATCATTACATCACTACTGACAATAGATGATGTCACAGCTTATCTCCTCCCCCTCCCTGTACAATGACCTCTATATAGATAACACTGACCCATCATTACATCACTACTGACAATAGATGATGTCACAGCTTATCTCCTCCCCCTCCCTGTACAATGACTTCTATATAGATAACACTGACCCATCATTACATCACTACTGACAATAGATGATGTCACAGCTTATCTCCTCCCCCTCCCTGTACAATGACCTCTATATAGATAACACTGACCCATCATTACATCACAACTGGCAATAGATGATGTCACAGCTTATCTCCTCCCCCTCCCTGTACAATGACCTCTATATAGATAATACTGACCCATCATTACATCACTACTGACAATAGATGATGTCACAGCTTATCTGCTCCCCCTCCCTGTACAATGACCTCTATATAGATAACACTGACCCATCATTACATCACTACTGACAATAGATGATGTCACAGCTTATCTGCTCCCCCTCCCTGTACAATGACCTCTATATAGATAACACTGACCCATCATTACATCACTACTGACAATAGATGATGTCACAGCTTATCTCCTCCCCCTCCCTGTACAATGACCTCTATATAGATAACACTGACCCATCATTACATCACTACTGACAATAGATGATGTCACAGCTTATCTCCTCCCCCTCCCTGTACAATGACCTCTATATAGATAACACTGACCCATCATTACATCACTACTGACAATAGATGATATCACAGCTTATCTCCCCCCCCCCTCCCTGTACAATGACCTCTATATAGATAACTCTGACCCATCATTACATCACTACAGACAATAGATGATGTCACAGATTATCTCCTCCCCCTCCCTGTACAATGACCTCTATATAGATAACACTGACCCATCATTACATCACTACTGACAATAGATGATGTCACAGCTTATCTCCTCCTCCTCCCTGTACAATGACCTCTATATAGATAACACTGACCCATCATTACATCACTACTGACAATAGATGATGTCACAGCTTATCTCCTCCCCCTCCCTGTACAATGACCTCTATATAGATAACACTGACCCATCATTACATCACTACTGACAATAGATGATGTCACAGCTTATCTCCTCCCCCTCCCTGTACAATGACCTCTATATAGATAACACTGACCCATCATTACATCACTACTGACAATACATGATGTCACAGATTATCTCCTCCCCCTCCCTGTACAATGACCTTTATATAGATAACACTGACCCATCATTACATCACTACTGACAATAGATGATGTCACAGCTTATCTCCTCCTCCTCCCTGTACAATGACCTCTATATAGATAACACTGACCCATCATTACATCACTACTGACAATAGATGATGTCACTTTTTCAACTATTTTCCCCCTAAGAAGTTTTTATATTGTGAATAAGTTTCTATGAAGGGTTTATATACCACTTTTATATTTTGGACCTGATTTTAATGTTTTATGTTGTTAAGATTTACAAAAATGATGATGTCATCACCCCTAAAGCTAAATATGCCGTATATTTGAGAGATGTTAGATCTAGAAAATATATCCTACTGTAATTAAGTCTCGAGAATTAATCTTTTGCCGGTTATTTGACAGCCCTGTGTTCTTGGGTTAAAAACAAATTCTATATTTGGATGACCTTCACAGTAATTAGGAAGTTTTTCGACAATGATTGGAACACAACAATTATTGTCGTGGATCAGCTCGGAGCGGATAATTCTAAACAAAGTGACTTATGCTCAGCCGCGGATTACCGCTTGTTAACGGGCCGCTACCAAATGACCTCTTACGGTAGTCAAATCAATGATGCATAGTCCTCATTACGTTACATCCAAACGCAAGTCATCTTATAAATAATGTTTATTTTAAGCTTTTAAACAAATGATAAAAACTCGTACGTGATAACCATCTGCTTCCTCAAAGGCAAATTTTTAATTTTTTTTTATTTTTTTAATTTTTTTTTTTGCTAAAAGGTTCAACTTTTACAGTGGAAAGTTGATAAACTATAATCACAAAAGATAAGACGTTGATTCATATTATTGCCCAATGAAAGCTACCATAATACAGTGGTGATTTAGGGTTCTATAGGGCTCTAGTTATAAAAATGTAAATTTGCTCCAATGTTAAGTACAGTCTGGGGAGCTGACAGCAGCAGGAGAGAAATTTTTTTTTTTTCCTCTCCCTTTAATTTTAATAATAATGTTCCCAGTATAATCCTCCGAAGATAATTTCATTGTTTAACAGAGTAGTTTGCCATGTGAAGGCTATTGCCAAAATGGCTTATTTAAATTTTGTTGAAACTATGCAAAAAAAAAAATTAAAAAAAATGATGATGATAAAAAAAGTAAAAGTTATTTAAAAATTCTTGAATACATCTTTTGGGGAACAAAAATATGTATTAAAAATAAAAAAAATATAAAATATATTGATATAATAAAAGGGAAAAAAATTGTATTCTATTATATGTTGGTAAAATGATGGAAAAATAGGATTTACAAAATAAAAACAATTAATGACATATAACAAGAAAATAAATATAACTAAAATAATACATAAATTGTTCAGCAATAAATGTGTACAAAAAAATACAAATAATACATTTTTTTTTTAGAAAAATTGTAATTCCAGTTAACTTTATAAAAAGAAAAAAAATTATATTATATATATATATAGATATCTATATATATATATCTCTATATATATATATCTCTATATATATATTTATTTATTTTATATTTATATACTTTATTTCTTTTATATATAAATATATATATATATACACCGGTATATATATATATATATATATATATATATATATATATATAATTTTTTTTTTTTTTTTTATATATTATATTAAAAAAAATCTCCAATTTGTTCCATTTATTTATTTTTATTGCATTATTTAGCATAATTATCAGTGCTGATAAGTCAGAAGTGAGCACTCTTTCCGTCTGATGTCACTTTTCCACAGATTTCCATTACAAAAACAATAATGCAATTTCAGGAAATTTTCCTCGGACTTCAATATTTAAATGGTTTGTTACTGTTCCGTCTCCTTGTTCTAAAAATGTAAGTGAAAGAAAAATAGCTACTCTTAAAATTTTAGATTCTCTTATTTTATAAGGGGTGAAGTTTTTATGGCCTTTTAGATGCATATTTTATGTCCAGGAAATTCTGTAATACTTTAGTTTACTGGTAGAATATGAAACTTGGACATTTTGAGGAAATACTAAGAGAAAAAAAATATATTTAATCACGATTTATAAAAGCTCATTAGAAGAATCAAACATATTACATGCTTGGAATGTTTTATTTTGTATTTGAAAAACCCACATATGCTTAAAAAGCATTAGAAAAATGTAATTGAACTTGAGACTCATAGGCAACTACCAGGGTAGTAGGCACAGCATTGGATACTTGATGACCACCCTAGATAATGGTCCCCCATTGTGTGAAGTTCTATACTCTGAATAAAGTGAAGTATAGTAGGAATAGAAACCCAATGTCAGAAAGCTGGGATAAACTTAGAGGGTATGTCAGAGACAAAGTCATAATCAAAAACAATAGTCACAACCAGGTGATCAGGTAACAAAAGATATACTAGCCAATTCAAATCCAAATCAAACAGAATAAGGACACATGTAGGTTAACCAAATTACTGGCAGGGAAATCCAGCACCAAGAAAGCTTTATAGCTGTCCAAGGAGATGATTAAGAGGCAGCTGAACGAAAACACTAAATACAGTGAAGAGTAGTAAGAATGGAAAGCCAATGTCAGAAAGCTGGGTTAAACCCAGGGGGTATGAGAGAGACAAAGTCATAATCCAAAAGAGTCGTCACAACCAAATGGCAACACAGTGCAGATCAGGAGGCAAGGGAAGTGGTGAGATAACAAAGGTAACTAAGCAGCTCAGATCGAAGTCAAACAGAATAAGGACACATGTATGTTCACCAAATTATTGGCAGAGAAATCCAGTACCAAGAAAACTTTATAGCTGGTTAAGGAGATGATTGAGAGGCAGCTGAAAAAAACAACTCAAAACTTGAACTCTCCACTATCTCTTAGTCCAGAAGTGCAAACTGGAGACATGACAACTGGCTACGCTCCTGCAATGCTAAATTGGAGCACAGTTCAAAAAGAGTTTAGGCACCAATATGGTATTTTTTCCAAATGCTGATACTTTTATAAAATAGAAATTTTACTTTCCAATTGACTTTAGAGACAGAGGGGCACATTTACTAAGAATGTAGGAAACTGCACTAGAAGTGCTCTTCCCGTGTATAATGATCGGTGCGCCAGATTCATTAAGAATGTGCGCCAGAAATCATGAATCTGTCGCTTCCCTGCACTGGCCCAACAGAGTTCACCAACTTTTTTGTGGTGCACCCTTAACATAGGGCGTGCAACAGATTTTGCATAATAAATCTGGCGTGCGGTTTGACTGAGCACCGGAACGCCCCCTAATTTGTGTCGCATGGAGGCTAGTGCAGCTGCGCAACAACAGGGTCACGTGTGATACAATACCGGCGCAGACTTCTTATATACCGCAAAGGGTGCAAAGCCGTTAGTAAATGTACCCCAATATGTAGTTCATTTCCCGCCAAAAGTCAATCAGGAGAGAAAAGTTTAAGCTATGGTCTTCAGCTTGAAGCTTTTCAGCAACTATTTGTCTCCTTCACTATTCATTATCCAAATAGGATCACAGGGGTTAGTCCCGTTAAGCACCATGAATGTAGATACCTTAAGCTCTGTAAAGCAGAAGCTACTACCACCTCTGGACAGTGTGTATGAGACGTTAGGACCTCGATAGCTTACACTCCATGGCCTTTTAATACAGATACTGGGCAATAACCGCGTATGGCCGCCCATTTAAAAAACCCATTTAATGAAATGGTTTTAAGCATTTGGCAAAAGTTTGACCACTTATTATTGAGCACTGTGGGTATTGTAATGACCCAATAAATAGCTTTAAGGATGTTGGCAGAGACTCAATGACTGGTTTGTTTACCCAGTTTGGCCATTTTCCAAAATATTGTGCAATCTATGGTAAGGGCATCCATAGTAGAAGTAAACCATTAGGATGCTTTGTTCCCCTAGAGCAGTGATGGCGAACCTTTTAGAGATCGAGTGTCCAAAACAGACTTTTCCCAAAGTGCCAACACTGCAATTTAGGCAATAACAAACTTATTGCTACCAGAATCTTTGAGCTCCAATCCGACCCTGTCCACACCTTCTCACTCTTCGGACAGGACCAAGCAGCACCGGATGGGTCACTTTAAAATAGCAGGGCACTGCTTGGACTGCCTGAGACTGCAGGAAGGTGCCATGTCAGGCAAACTCTGTGCCTGGGAGACAGCCGGTGTGCCCACACAGAGGTCTCCGAGTGCCATCTCTGGCACCAGTGCCATAGGTTTGCCACCACTGCCCTAGAGGGATGAGGAGCCTGGGTTATTCTTGGCTCCTTGGGGAACCTCTAAGGGCACCCTATGGCTCCCTGGCAGGCTCTTTCGAGAGCAGTTCCAGTTCTGGTTGTACTGAATAATACTGTGTAAGAATCTTCAAAAAATTCCAGAAGCTTCTGTATTGTGCATCATGATTTGAGGTCAATTCTAAAACAGACTAGGGGGTCCTGTCTTTTACACTACTGGTCTATGGCCAACGTTATTCTACAATTGGCCATAGATTAAATAAAAGAAAAACATATTCCCAGGGCACGATACGTAATAGATAGTTTGATGCACTGAAACAGGCAATCATCGACACCATGGATGGACATGAGAAACAAATGCACAGCAAATGACGAGGCAACTCATGGCAGGGAAGGTCAAAAACACTACAACTAGTTTTATTGCACTCCCAATAAGATAAAAAGATAGAGGTCTAGAGAAATATCCGGTGCTGCATCACTGCCATGGAGCTCTGTAGGAGAGAAATGTGGGCAACAAAAGATAAATGGGTAGTGGGATTTTTCTTGTGCCGTCTACAATAAATCTTTGTAACGGGAAAAAAAAAAAATCCACAACACATGCTTCATAAAATGGAAACATGTTTGTTCCAAAAAAGAAGCTGAGGAGCTCGCCACCGGTAAGCTATTATTATAGCGCTAATAACGTATCCCAAGAGGTCAGGGTCGTATCAAGGTGCCCAAACTTCAGAAACACGGAAACTCCGAAGGAGCCACTTTTTATTATTCTATTTACTACCTAAAGAAAAAATACTTAATGGTTAGGACTAAAAATTAGTCATGTCGAATTCTTTCAAATATAAACTTTTTATGCATGTAAAATTTCCAAACACGCAAATAATTCATGAAAAAAAAAAATTAGTACAATAAATTTTCAGAAAATTCTGAAATCAAAAGGAAAGATTTGAAAAGTTATACCAAAGTGTAGACAGTTTTTATTAATTAAAAAAAAAAAAATCTTTTGCCAAATTACGGTAAGTGCTTTTTAAACAATTACAAAAAGGCAATAAACCCACAGGGGCTTATTTACTAAGGGTCCGCAGATCACATTTCCGCTGGACTCCCTGAAGTTTTCGGGATTTCTGCCGCTGGGACAGGTATTTAGAAGGGGATTGTGTCGAAAGCGATCGGATTTTGGCGCAGTGGCGCCGGCTTTCATGCGACAGAAATCGGGAGTGGGCCGTTGGACGAACTGACTGATTCGGACTGAACGCGGGATATAACATTTAAATTGTGTCGCAAGAACAAGAACTTACGTACACCGGGAAGAAGAAGGTGAACTCCTGGGACCTGAGCGGGGAAGCGACACATGCAGGATATCGGGTGCACGATCTTAGTGAATCGCGGCAGAGTACATTGTTGTCAGATAATGTACTTTTGGGAACTCCGAGGGACTGGGTAAGTATGTGCCCCAATGTGTCGCTTCCCCGCTCAGGTCCTCCGGAGTTCACCTTCTTCTTCCCGGTGCATGTAAGTGTATTGTTTTGCGACACAATTTAAAAGTTAAATCCTGCGCTCAGTCCGAATCAATCGGATCGTCCGATGGCACCCTCCCCCATTTCTGTTGCATGGAAGCAGCGCAGCTGCGACAGAAAACAATTGTGTGCAACACAATCCCAGTGCAGACACCTGTTAAATCCGGCAAATGCCAAAACCGACACACAGTCCGGCGAAAGTGCGATCTGCGACCCATTCTGAGTAACTGATAATCTGGAACCGTTAATCTGGTCTTTTTTTTTAAAGGATTTCACTTTAATGTTAATTTTGAAATCAGAAAATAAGTTTTTATATAAAAATAAATAAATGGAGCCACTCAACTCCCAAATATTGTATTGTGTTGGGCTCTTTATAAACTTTTCATACTTCGGACAATCTATAATGTTCTAGACAATTTTTTTTTTTAGGTTTATGCAAATCAGGTTCTTGGTGCACCAGGGGCGTGGCCGGGACTACTGGTTTCTTCTGCAGCAGATGTCAATCATTGTGTGGCGCTAGCAAATGGAACATAAAACAACAAAAATCGGGAGCGCCAGAAGACTCAAGTGCACAACTGCTCTGACCAACCAAGATGTAAAACTTCGAGGAGACAATTATTGTATATTCATAAATGTTCTAAAAGTTAGAACTGTTATCTATAAAGAGCTGCCTAGCGCCTCTAAGCTTGATGGAACCCACTAATAATTTGGTGAAGCTTCTTGCCCTGAGAGGTTAGGCCATGAAATGCGTGGATCTACATCATAATAACTGTCTGGTTTCAGTCTTGGGTCCCAGCAAGTCAAGTGCTGGACCACAGGACACCTCCACCTCTGCTGCTGTCCTGTCTGGTTCCCGTGATGTCTCTGCTTCAGTTATTCAGTATTGGGTCATGTCTCTCTGGCCTGGGCTGTTTTGACTTACAAAAGCAACCACTGCCTAAAGATAATATTGAGCCTATATATAGGAGGTGGTGCTATGGATTCTTGGCCTTCTGATTTGGTTTGTTCTCTTTTCTGGCCTTATTCTTAATCGGGTTGATCCTGATTTTCGCCTCCACACTAATCTGGATTCTGACCTTGGCCTTGGATGCCACTCCTGTCATGCCTTTGGGAGTGTTCATCAGGGGACTCTGTTCCCGAATAACGGCATGTCGGACCTTTTCAGTCCTTACTGAGATTCTGGTGCCAACCCTTGTCTTCTGATACTTTGCCTTCTGATTGTGGTTCCTGGCTTTATTCCTGGTGCTGTTGATCCTGATTTTCGCCACCACACTAATTTGGATTCTGACCTTGGCCTGGGATGCCACTCCTGCCATGCCTCGGAGTGTTCATCAGGGGACTTTTCCGGCCTTATCGAGATTCTGGTACCAACTGTTGCCCTCTGATACTTTGCCTTCTGACTGTGGTTCCTGGCCTTATTCCTAGTGCTGCTGATCCTGATCTTAACTCCTGACTGATCCTGATTCTGACCTTGGATTTCCCACCACCATGTCCTTGGGAGTGTTCATCAGGGAATTCCCTGTTCCCACACATGTGCATGCCTGACTTTTTCAGCCCTTACTGAGATTCTGGTACCAACCATTGGTACTGCTGATAACAACTGGTAACTACTCAGGGGGAAGCAGTCTTAAAACCTGGCCAAGAAAGTACAAATCCCCTTACATTGGTTAAGAACAGAGAGATCAATTAGTCTCTGCCAAATCAACTGTGGCTAATCCATATCTCTTGTAAGATGTTCCACTCCTCCTCTATCGGTACCCTACTGATAAAATCCTTACTTTGGTTAAAGGAAATCTACCATGAAAATCAAGTAACAGGGACATTACTCATAGATCCAAGCACCGAAACGGTGGTAATCTTCTTATATTAGCTATCCATGGCTTCCTTCCTTCAAAAATCTACTTGTAAAATTATGCTAATGAGCCAAAAGGACTATGGGCAGCATTACCAGATCCCTGGGGGCTCCTGCACAGTGTAAAAGTCTGCGAAGACTTTGTGAAGTCTGTGAATGCCTACCCCGCCACATTATCATTAGCATAATTTTAAAGGTTGATTTTAGAAGGGAGGAGGCCATGGATAACACATATAAGAAGATACCACAGTCCCGGTGCCTGGATCTATGAGCAATGTCCCTGATTTAAGGGTAAGAGCGGAGAGATCCCTCAGTCTCTGCCCCCACCAAAACAATCATATCCATATCTCTTGTGTGACGTTCCCCTCCTCCTCTATCTGTACACTCCTGATATCATCTTTGGGATCTCAAATAAGGCAGATATCAGCCCCCTCCTTCATACTCGGAGATATGGAGTATATATTTATAATCCACATTAGTTATTCCTCCTGCTTTAAGGCCCCGGTCTCGCAGATCTGAGGTTCCCTTTAAGTAGGACACAGAACTGATGTTATTTTATTCTACTGTCTCCCCGTAATATATAAAGTCCTCTTTATCCAGACGTCCTATCAATTTAAATGTGTTTACTATTTTAGGATCCAGTAGTGGAAATCAATGTTGCAGTCTAGTTTACAGCTATCTGATACATTTGAAGTGAAGGGAAAGGACGTACTCCTCTCCGCGTCTGCCCAACATCGTTTTTTTTTTTCTCGTCTTAAGACGTCTCAGGAAGAGCTCTCACTCCTTGCTACTCTTTCTCTTATTTTAGATGGATTGCTTGGATCTATGTTCTCATTCTTAAATTCTACAAATGACCAAAGTTTACACTATTATATAGACATAACTATTACAGGTGGGCATGAGGTGGGGGGGGGGGGGGGTCATCGGATGGGGAATCCTATAGAATTTTTCAATATAATTATAGAAGCAGCCACTGCAACTTTACAACTACAACAAGAACCGGATTATAATATAGGCGGTTTGGGCGGCCGCCTGGGGCCCAAGGCTTCTAGGAGGCCTATGAGCACCTAGACTAGTCACCAGGTTTGATACCGCTCTATAGAGACATTAAACTGAAAATCCTCAATCTCTCAACACATACATATATATATATATATAAGTTTCTTAACGGCACTGCTAAAAAATGTGTAATCGGGTGCCAGCACATAAGAACCGGCCACGTCCTCCAATAATAAAAATAAGAAAATAGGCGGCGCTCCAAATCAGTGGAACAAATTCAAGTGATCTTTATTCCCAAGCTGCTACGGATGAAGCTGAAACCTAGCAGCTTGGGAATAAAGACCACTTTGTCCCACTGAATTTGTTCCACTGATTTGGAGTGCCGACTATTTTCCAATTTAAAGGGGCCTTGCAGGACCTTTCAAAGGTCCTCAAACTGCAGAACCAAAAGTGGACCCTCGTTCTCAAGATACCTAGTGGTCTCAACGCTGAGACCACCACTGATCAGCAATCTATCTCCCATCCTGTGGAATCTACCATCAAAATCCATCATGATAAACCATAGGCACTTACTCATAGATCCAGGCACCGGTGGTAATCTTCTTATATTTGTTATCCATGGCCTTTTTCCTTCTAAAATCAACTTTTAAAATTATGCTAATGAGCCAGAGGGGCTCTTGGGGCATTACCAAAGCCTCTAGTTGCTGCAGCTTCACAGGCTGTTACACTCTCTTGTGTGACACATTGCAGCAGGAAGTAGACACGTTGAAAAAGGAAATAGACACATTGGTGCAGGAAGTGGACACATTGGAGCAGGAAGTGGATACATTGGGGCATACTTACCCGGCCCATTCGCAATCCAGCGGCGTGTTCTCTGCGGTGGATTCGGGTCCGGCCGGGATTTATTAAGGCAGTTCCTCCAACGTCCACCAGGTGGCGCTGCTGTGCAGAAGAGCCTCGGAACGCTCTGGAATACAACGGGGCGGGCTGAGTGAAGGTACGTGCAATTTTCGGAACACATTTTTTTTTTTTTTAAATGCGGCGGTTTTTCCGAATCCGTCGGGTTTTCGTTCGGCCGCGCCCCCCGATTTCGTCTAGTGCATGCCGGCGCCGATGCGCCACAATCCGTTCGCGTGCGCCAAAATCCCGGGCAATTCAGGGAAAATCGTCGCAAATCGGAAATATTCGGGTAACACGTCGGGAAAACGTGAATCGGGCCCTTGGTAAATGACCCCCATTGGATCAGGAAGTAGACACATTGGAGCAGGAAGTGGACACTTTGGAGCAGGAAGTGGATATGTTGGATCAAGAAGTAGACACATTAGAGCAGGAAGTGGACACATTAGAGCAGGAAGTGGACACATTAGAGCAGGAAGTGGACACATTAGAGCAGCAAGTGGACACATTAGAGCAGCAAGTGGACACATTAGAGCAGCAAGTGGACACATTAGAGCAGCAAGTGGACACATTAGAGCAGCAAGTGGACACTTTGGAGCAGGAAGTGGATATGTTGGATCAAGAAGTAGACACATTAGAGCAGGAAGTGGACACATTAGAGCAGGAAGTGGACACATTGGAGTAGGAAGTGGATACACTGGATTAGGAAGTAGACACATTGGAGCAGTAGGGAAGCAGTGGGTGCTGTAATGACCTTACAATTTTTATTTACTGGAAACTCCATTAGTCTGAGATTTAGAGGACAAGTCCCAGTGGGACCAGGGCTTTATGTGAGTGATGCCAGACAATACAGCACACTGGAATATGTTGTTGCCTTATAACTAAACAATAAATATTATTAACACCCTTTAAAACCTCTTTTTGGCAAATCCTCCTTCTCCTTCTTTTTGCCGCGTGGATTTTCCATCAGCTCCCGCCTTGATCATGTACGCATTAGTCTAGTTTACTTCCATTATTAAAAGTAAATTCAGATCACAATTGACTTTTTCATCTGTATAACAAGAAGAGAGATATTTACCCTGACAGCCATTTCATTGTAGAAATTCATCTTCATAATAAAGTACGCCGTCTGCGGGAGACAGAGAAGAGGAGAAAGGGGGTGGCGTTAGGTCCGGGGGCGACACTCGGGCGCAGACAAGGCAGCGGCCTCCTATTTTTATACATACAGGAGATAAGGAAGGTTCTATACATGAGATATAATTGAAAGTTTGGGGGCCGATTGAGAAGACGGGACGGCTAATACATAATGCAGCCTTAAGCAGAAAAATCTATGGCAGTCAAAGTAGGCGCTAATGGAGATATATGATCATAAAACGCTCTCCGCTGAGTTTGATAATCAATGGGGCTCTGCTGAGGATAAAATAACATTGCAGAAATATTCACAAGTCCCGGTGACACGTAGCGTCGTATGATTTATTCACTCCGAGTTCTCTTACCCAAAACTCGCAGAAACATAAAAAAAGGAATTCATATTTCAAGACGTCTGGTTTAATGAAAAATTCAAAGATATGCCGTCTTCCGAACCGGGAATCCTTCAAGGATATGTATGCCGGCGATGAAGCAAAAATGAGTCTTCCGACCATCTGTACGAAATGTTATGTACTTAGCCGCCATGCGAGTAATCCTGGGGAATTTTGTTTCATTTAATATTCATTTTAACATCATAAAATCATAAATAATTAGTGTTATTTGAATTGCCTTCGCCCGATCCAAAGCAAATTGTCTGTGGAGAGCAGCAGGACTGGATTATTTATCAACAGTCTGGGCAATTAAGAAACAGTTGGCTGCAATATGTTATTTACAAATGAAGACAATGATGCCGTTCCCTCTTCTGCTCCCTCTATCCATTAGAGCCGGGGCGCTCGGCGCTTAATCAATGGGAAATTTGGAAGGGAACGTGGAAACCTTCAGCAAATCTATCCTGGGGGGTGTCCTGCTGCTGGGGCGCTGGGTGAGACAAAGATCAAACGATTGGTTTCCCTACAGCACCCCAGCAGGTGGAACCATGCATTACACCTTTCAATTGAAATGGAACCTGTTATCAGCAATTGGTCTAATAAACCACTACCAGAATATTGTCAAGCAGCGTAACACCATCTAGTTATTGTTTCTTTCATGATCGGAAAGCATGGTGGCTCAGTGGTTAGCATTACAGCCTTGCAGCGCTGGGATCCTGGGTTCAAGTCCCAGGATCAACATCTGCAAAGAGTTTGTAAGTTATCTCCGTCATGACTGGACATCATGGTGGCTCAGTGTCCTGGGGTCCTGGGTTCGAGTCCCCTGCAAAGAGCTTGTATGTTATCTCCGTGTTTGTGTGGGTTTCCTCCGGTTTCCTCCTACAATCCAAAACATACTGGTAGGTGAGCCCCATTAGGGACAGGGACCGATTTGGCAAGTTCTTTGTAGCGCTGCGTAATCTGCTATATAAATAAAGTAATTATTATTATGATCCAGTGTGGTGACATCATCTAGAAAAACAAATTTGAGCTGTAAATTGGTTGTATAAAGTCAAGGAGGAGGAGAGTTCAACAAAGAAGTCAGGGTAGGGAACTCTGAACGCCTCCTCCTCTGTCATAGAAATCATAGAGATCTTGTTAGTGATGTATCTGGATGCAGGACCATCAATTACAGTGAAGGGGAATTTCTGTGGAAGGGAGAGCTTGACTTCAGTGTAAAATCTCAGCCTCCTTGACTTTAAACAACCAATTTACATCTCACACTGGAAGTGCCACCCCACTGGACCATGAAAGAAATACGATCTGGAAGTGCTGCTTGCCAACATACTGGTAGTGGTTTATTAGGTCAATTTCTGCTGACAGGTTCCCTTTAAAGGAAATCGTAGTATCATAATATAATAGTTTATACGGTGGAAAAAAGACACATGTCCATCTAGTTTGACCAAGGAAGGGAAGGGATTGGATGAGGAAGGGATTTAAAATCTACCTTCAAAACCAAGGGCACTTACTCATAGATCCAGGCACAGTGACTGCGGTAATCTTCTTATATTTGTTATCCATGGCCTCCTTCCTAGCTTAGTCGATAGAGGCTCTGTGTCATTATGGCACATGGGCTGTGCTGGTTCCGAGTTCAAATCCCAACATTTACTTACCTTGCCCGCGGAGTTCACCGAAAGTGCATTGTCCGTGTATAATACACTGTGCCGCAATTCACTAAGATCGTGCGTCCGATATCCTGCATGTGTCGCTTCCCCGCTCAGGTCCCCGGAGTTCACCTTCTTCTTCCTGGTGCATGTAAGTGCTTTGTCTTGTGACACAATTTAAATGTTATATCCCGCGCTCAGTCCGAATCAGTCGGCACGCCCCCTATTTCTGTCTCATGAAAGCAGCGCAGCTGCGCCAAAATCCTATCGTGTGAGACACAATCCCAATGCAGATGCCTGTCAAAGCTGCGCAAGTCCCTGAAACAGACGAATAGTCCGACAAAAGTGCGATCTGCGACCCTTAGTAAATAAGCCCCATTGTCCATTTCCTGCTCCTCCGATGTTATTATGATCCGAGGTTGGACGTTCTCTATAGCTGAAGGTTACCCATCCCATAAATCTACTCTGAGCTCTTCCTCTCTCCCTATTATTATTAATACTAATAGATATCTCATCTTATTGATCACATTCATCAGAGTCTAATCCCGCAAACCTCTATTATTACGCCGCTATCATCTACATACCGTATCCGGTTTTCCAAGAAATGAGCTAACGCCGCTCCGTGATCTATGTCCTCATCTGGAAGGTGATTGAGGGCCGGATTGAATCGGGTGCGTTTGTGGATAACGAGGAAATTATTTATGGGACGGATCAGGGGGGGGGGGGCTTATTAAAGGCAGGGACAGGTGATAAGCCTTGTTTACCAGGGAAATGATGGAGATAAACTAACAAACCGCGGATGCGGAGGAAATACCAATCTGGCAGCCACTTTAAGAAAAACGGAGACTTGTAAAATAATCGCCCGCTGCCCTCCCGAATCTGTATGTAAAAGGTAACATTTAAGGAGACGCTGGCGTTTTGCATAGACCGGAGACCCGCAGAATAAATTCCAGCAGTCTAGCGATTATAATGTGATTAATGTTGTATTCTCTCCATCCAGCAATGGACAATGTGTTGTGTATTCATCTATTCAGAGATGTCCCTCTCCGGAAATCTCTAAAATCAGACGGAAGACTTATCTGTTTACACACACACACGTTTGATTAATGCACAGCCCCTCGCGTGACATTTCGGAGTGGACGCTTCACTCCATGTCCTGCTGCTGCCCAATACATCTTAATAGTATGAATCCCAGCGCGGCCTCGCAGGATCATCCCTACTGCTGAAACCCTAGAACAGTGATGGCGAACCTATGGCACTGGTGCCAGAGGTGGCACTCAGAGCCCTTTCTGTGGGCACTCAGGCCATCACCAGAGACGACTCCAGGTATCTTCCTGAAGTCCCAGGCAGCCCAGGACTTGCTGTGCACAGAGCTATTTTAAAGTGACAGCTCTACCTGGGACTATTTTCTGCTTTATTGGTGTCCTCAGGGGCTGGTATCAATGAAAACTGTGACAGAGAAGGAAGTATAAATCACAAATTAAGTTTCAGTGTTGGCACTTTGCGATAAATAAGCGGGTCTATGTTGTAGTTTGGGCACTCGGCCTCTAAAAGGTTTGCCATCACTGCCCTAGAAGAATAAAATGTATACGTCCGGTCATACAGTATGTATCATATACATGGAATGTATACGTCTGGCCATATGTATCATATACATGTAATGTGTACGTCTGGCCATATGTATCATATACATGGAATGTATACGTCTGGCCATATGTATCATATACATGTAATGTGTACGTCTGGCCATATGTATCATAATCATGGAACGTATACGTCTGGCCATATGTATCATATTCATGGAACGTATACGTCTGGCCATATGTATCATATACATGGAACGTTTACGTCTGGCCATATGTATTATATTCATGTAATGTGTACGTCTGGCCATATGTATCATATTCATGTAACGTATACGTCTGGCCATATGTATCATATTCATGTAATGTGTACGTCTGGCCATATGTATCATATTCATGGAACGTATACGTCTGGCCATATGTATCATATTCATGTAATGTGTACGTCTGGCCATATGTATCATATTCATGGAACGTATACGTCTGGCCATATGTATCATATTCATGTAATGTGTACGTCTGGCCATATGTATCATATTCATGTAATGTGTACGTCTGGCCATATGTATCATATACATGTAATGTGTACGTCTGGCCATATGTATCATATTCATGTAATGTATATGTCTGGCCATATGTATCATATTCATGTAATGTGTACGTCTGGCCATATGTATCATATACATGTAATGTGTACGTCTGGCCATATGTATCATATTCATGTAATGTATATGTCTGGCCATATGTATCATATTCATGTAATGTGTACGTCTGGCCATATGTATCATATACATGTAATGTGTATGTCTGGCCGTATGTATCTGAAACCTATCTTGTATGTAACCCGGGGACTGCCTTTACATGGAACGTGTATGCCTGGGCAAATGTATCATATTCATGGAATGAGACGCACGGTCATATGTATCATTCATGTAATGTGTTGGTCAAATGTATCATCTTCATATTGGGGCTTATTTACCAAGGGTAGCGGATCGCACTTTCGTCGGACTGTTCGCGGTTTCGGGTATTTATCAGATGTCCGTGCTGGGATTGTGTCGCACGCAATCGGATTGTGGCGCAGCTGCGCTGCTTTCATACGACACAAATCGTGGTGCGTGCCGTTGGACGATCCGACTGATTCGGACTGAGCGCGGGATTTAAGTTTCAAATTGTGTCGCAACCAATGCACTTATATGCACCAGGAAGAAGAAGGTGAACTCCGGGGACCTGAGCGGGGAAGCGACACACGCAGGATATCGGGCGCACAATCTTAGTGAATCGCGGCACAGGGCATTATACACGGACAATGCACTCTCTGTGAACTCCTTGGACCGGGTAAGTAAATGTGCCCCAATGTATATGTCTCGTCTTCTGTTACCTTCATGGAATGTAAAGGTCACATGTCTCATACTCATAGGATGTATATACTGTATCTGGTCACATGTTATCTTCATAGGATGTATACATCTGGTCTCATGTACCAGTGAAAAATTGATTTTATTCCAGGATAGCTGCCCAATTGGCTGTTCTTCTTCTGGTCCTCTGGGTTCCGTTATCGAGTTAGAGCCTGGGCCAATAGTAACACTCCTCTCATTTCAGCAATGAACCTCTCAGCATTCTCTCTTCTCTACTCTGAGTGAGTTCTGTATTAAACTACCCAAAGACCGCTACAGGTTTTCCTCCAGAGGTAGGAGTCTTTGGTGCGGCTCAATACAGACAGCTTAGGGCACAGCAGTGTGAGGACACACCCTCAGAGCACTAGAAGAAGTTACAATCCTGTAATATAATATCATATTTCACAGTCCTGCTGCTACTAACAACACACACAAAGGTCTGATTACACGTCTCTCCGGGGACAGTACTGAACACTGCCAGCAGAGAGCAGAGCAATGTGAAGACACATCCTCAGTCCCTCAAGTCTAGGTACAATCCTGGAATATAAATCCATGTTTCACAGTCATGCTGCTACTAACAACATACACAAAGATCTGATTACATGTCTCTCTTACTGGGCGCGGTCTGTATGGTCCCACCTTCTAGATCTCTGCCCGTCTCCTTCTATTCTCCACCAAATATAACCATATATAGATTATAGGGGCAGATTTACTTACCCGGTCCAGTCGCGATCCTGCTGTGCGTTGTCCGACGAGGATTCGGGTCCGGCGCGATTCACTAAGATTGTGCGTCCAAGTTCCTGCATCCGTCGCTTCCGTGCTGAGGTCCGTCGGAGTTCACCTTCTTCTTCCTGGTGCATGTAAGTGCTTGATCTTGCGACACAATTCTAAATGTTAAATTCCATGCGGCGTCCAAATCCGTCGGGTTATTCGCCTGGCCCGCCCCTCCGATTTCTGTCGCGTGCACGCCAGCGCAGATGCGCCTAAATCTGATGGCAATTCGGCGAAAAAACGGAAAACGTTGAGAAAGCCGACGAAAATGCGTCCGATATACCCTTAGTGAATGAGCCCCATAGACTGATGTGTGAAGCTCGTGTCATTCGAAACAGAAAACTACATCAGGGGGGATGATGATACGTGAAACCAAAAGATTCAATAAGGTCACAGAGTGAGTGCAGCTCCGCATCCCAGGACAGACAGCAAGATTAATAGGCTCTCATGTGACCTCGGCCCCCAAGCACGGAGCCCGTTCAGGGGTGCACTTACCCGCCCGCTCCTCCTAACTCGACAGAATCAGAGGAGATAGATCAGAGCCATGTTGACGCTGCACATATGGGTGCCGGATCTGATGAGCTTTTTATTTTCCGCATCAGTGCAACTTTTATTTCGCAATTTTGTATATGATCATTAGGGTGATTTATTAACGAGTAATCACACGCGTTTCGTGCATATGCTTTACCTTGTTTGCTGGCAACTGATACCTCTCCAGCTATTAGCGGCACAAAATGTTTAAAGTGACCTACAAATTCATCTCTGCGCTAGGAACGGAGGGAAGAGGGAAAACGAGTCTGAGAATCGATGGAGGGGATGGGGGCTACCGGGGGGGCTGGAGATATGCCGTGTCAGCGATTTTTACCAGGATCGTCCACCCGTGAATACTAATTGTTTTTATTTTCTAATGTAAACAGGGTCAATTGTCCTGACTTTCAGAACCTTCAGGGCGGACAGGGAACCACTTACCTATCCTGGACGACTTTGGTTGTCTTACTCACCCGCCACCTTTTACAGCCAAAGTCAATGAAAGTCAATGTCACGGGTGCTCCCGTGTCCCGCAATCCATCCTCCAGGCCCCCGCAGCTCCAACTTACCTGTCCATGATCCTGTTTAAAGGGCCAGCGCACCATTGATTGGTGCTGGCTATTCCCGGGATTCCTCGTAAGCCAGCCTCTTCCTGCACACCCCGCCGGATCTTCGTGCTTTGTGCCCTAGAGAAAGCTTTGTTCCTGGTGCCCTGTGCTGTTATTACCATTTCCTGTTGTGACCCATTATTGACTCTGATCCTGTGCTGCCTGTCCTGAGCTACCGCTACATCCCGACTCTGATCCTGTGCTGCTTGTCCTGAGCTACCGCTACCTCCCCGACTCTGATCCTGTGCTGCCTGTCCTGAGCTACCACTACCTCCCTGACTCTGATCCCGTGTTGCCTGTCCTGAGCTACCGCTACCTCCCCGACTCTGATCCTGTGCTGTCTGTCCTGAGCTACCACTACCTCCCTGACTCTGATCCCGTGTTGCCTGTCCTGAGCTACCGCTACCTCCCTGACTCTGATCCCGTGTTGCCTGTCCTGAGCTACTGCTACGTCCCTGACTCTGATCCCGTGCTGCCTGTCCTGAGCTACTGCTACGTCCCTGACTCTGATCCCGTGCTGCCTAACCTGAGCTACCGCTACGCCCCCGACTCTGATCCCGTGCTGCCTGTCCTGAGCTACTGCTACGTCCCTGACTCTGATCCCGTGCTGCCTAACCTGAGCTACCGCTACGCCCCCGACTCTGATCCCGTGTTGCCTGTCCTGAGCTACTGCTACGTCCCTGACTCTGATCCCGTGCTGCCTGTCCTGAGCTACTGCTACGTCCCCGACTCTGATCCCGTGCTGCCTAACCTGAGCTACCGCTACGCCCCCGACTCTGATCCCGCGCTGCCTGTCCTGAGCTACTGCTACGTCCTCGACTCCGATCCCGTGCTGCCTGTCCTGAGCTACTGCTACGTCCCGACTCTGATCCCGTGCTGCCTGTCCTGAGCTACTGCTACGTCCCCGACTCTGATCCCGTGCTGCCTGTCCTGAGCTACCGCTACCTCCCTGACTCTGATCCCGTGTTGCCTGTCCTGAGCTACCGCTACCTCCCTGACTCTGATCCCGTGTTGCCTGTCCTGAGCTACCCCTACCTCCCCGACTCTGATCCCGTGTTGCCTGTCCTGAGCTACTGCTACGTCCCCGACTCTGATCCCGTGCTGCCTAACCTGAGCTACCGCTACGCCCCCGACTCTGATCCCGCGCTGCCTGTCCTGAGCTACTGCTACGTCCCCGACTCCGATCCCGCGCTGCCTGTCCTGAGCTACTGCTACGTCCCCGACTCTGATCCCGTGCTGCCTAACCTGAGCTACCGCTACGCCCCCGACTCTGATCCCGCGCTGCCTGTCCTGAGCTACTGCTACGTCCTCGACTCCGATCCCGTGCTGCCTGTCCTGAGCTACTGCTACGTCCCGACTCTGATCCCGTGCTGCCTGTCCTGAGCTACTGCTACGTCCCCGACTCTGATCCCGTGCTGCCTGTCCTGAGCTACCGCTACCTCCCTGACTCTGATCCCGTGTTGCCTGTCCTGAGCTACCGCTACCTCCCTGACTCTGATCCCGTGTTGCCTGTCCTGAGCTACCCCTACCTCCCCGACTCTGATCCCGTGTTGCCTGTCCTGAGCTACTGCTACGTCCCCGACTCTGATCCCGTGCTGCCTGTCCTGAGCTACTGCTACGTCCCCGACTCTGATCCCGCGCTGCCTGTCCTGAGCTACTGCTACGTCCCCGACTCTGATCCCGTGCTGCCTAACCTGAGCTACCGCTACGCCCCCGACTCTGATCCCGCGCTGCCTGTCCTGAGCTACTGCTACGTCCCCGACTCCGATCCCGTGCTGCCTGTCCTGAGCTACTGCTACGTCCCCGACTCTGATCCCGTGCTGCCTGTCCTGAGCTACTGCTACGTCCCCGACTCTGATCCCGTGCTGCCTGTCCTGAGCTACTGCTACGTCCCCGACTCTGATCCTGTGCTGCCTGTCCTGAGCTACTGCTACGTCCCTGACTCTGATCCCGTGCTGCCTGTTCTGAGCTACCGCTAAGACCCCGACTCTGATCCCATGCTGCCTGTCCTGAGCTACCGCTACGTCCCCGACTCTGATCCCGTGCTGCCTGTCCCGAGCTACCGCTACGTCCCGACTCTGATCCTGTGCTGCCTGTTCTGAGCTACCGCTAAGACCCCGACTCTGATCCCATGCTGCCTGTCCTGAGCTACCGCTACGTCCCCGACTCTGATCCCGTGCTGCCTGTCCCGAGCTACCGCTACGCCCCGACTCTGATCCTGTGCTGCCTGTCTCGACCTCCTGCCTGTCCCCGACCACAAGTTTGCCTTATGATTCTGCACCTAGCTTTGTGGCGGGTTCTGATGAAAACCAGGTGCCACTTAGACTCCGCTCCCACGTGTCGGCTTACATCATCGTCCGCGGGGGTACAGTAGATCCACTACCCCTGGTACCTGACAGTCAATGAGGTTGCTGTGTTCAGAGGTGGGATCGAAATGTAGACATGTATCCCCTATTCACAGCATGCCGTCAGTCAGATCTCACGTCCCTGGCAAAACGGAGGGTCACAAGTTCTCCTGTGATCTGTGCTCTGGAGTCTGGAGACAAACTTACAAAAACTGACTCCTCAGTTTCCCCATCGCTGTCTCCAGCTCCACCAAAATAGTCCACAGTCCTGTTTTCCTGGTCACTCTAGCGGTGCAGAGGTAAATATGGCCATTATTCCTAGTGTCTTATACTTTTATCTGTAGCAGAGGGGCTTCACTACTGAGCATGTACATAAAGTGCAGCCACATTACACTAAAACCTAGTACAACCAGCTGTAATTATTACCTTGACTTTGCTCCGGAAGTATTTTCTTGCGCGATACCCGCGCCACCACTTCTGGATCACCGTCACCATCCTGTTCAGGTATCTAGAAAGACCATATAAAGGTATATATATATATATATATATATATATATATATATATATATATATATATATATATTATATGTATATGAGGAGACACATGATTGACAGGTACAGTAATTGGCATGAAAGGACTTTGATCATGTTTATCGTTTAGTTTTTAAAAATTAAGAAGGTGAAAAAAAATCACATTAAAAGCGTGTGGCTTGTTTCCTTACACTGCTGTGCTCCCTACCAGTGTTTTGTATTGTTCGTGGAAGGATTTGTAATTATACCTCTGTGTATGTTGATAGTAGCAGCAGGACTGTGAAAAATGGATTTATATTCCTGGAATGCATCTTCTTCCAGTGCAATTGCCAGCATATACTCACACTGCTGTGCTCTGTGCTGCCTGCAGCCAGCATTAGGTGCTGTTAGATGTGTAATCATACCTATGTTTATGTTGTTGTTAGATGCAGGACTGTGAAATTTGGATTTATGTTCCAGCATTGTAGCTTCTCTGTGTACATTGGGGGTGTGTCCTCACACTGCTGTGCAATCTCTGCATTACACTGCTTCCCAGCTCCTCCCTTGTGACATTAAGGGTTAACTATACATATATATCACCCTCATTACCTGAGATAGGCTCGGACTCGACATCCTCGAAACCAGCTCTGGATCACCACTGCTGCGTTATATTCCGTCAGTCTGTTCTCCTCCGCGTCTCTACAAAAGTAAAATAATGTTTCACGGCTATGGCGCTGTAGTATAATATCAATATGAGGGAGGACAGGGGGGGCCACAATATGAGAGAGAGGACAGGGGGGGCCACAATATGAGAGAGAGGACAGGGGGGCCACAATATGAGAGAGAGGACAGGGGGGGCCACAATATGAGAGAGAGGACAGGGGGGGCCACAATATGAGAGAGAGGACAGGGGGGGCCACAATATGAGAGAGAGGACAGGGGGGGCCACAATATGAGAGAGAGGACAGGGGGGGCCACAATATGAGAGAGAGGACAGGGGGGGCCACAATATGAGAGAGAGGACAGGGGGGGCCACAATATGAGAGAGAGGACAGGGGGGGGCCACAATATGAGAGAGAGGACAGGGGGGGCCACAATATGAGAGAGAGGACAGGGGGGGCCACAATATGAGAGAGAGGACAGGGGGGGCCACAATATGAGAGAGAGGACAGGGGGGGCCACAATATGAGAGAGAGGACAGGGGGGGCCACAATATGAGAGAGAGGACAGGGGGGGCCACAATATGAGAGAGAGGACAGGGGGGGCCACAATATGAGAGAGAGGACAGGGGGGGCCACAATATGAGAGAGAGGACAGGGGGGGCCACAATATGAGAGAGAGGACAGGGGGGGCCACAATATGAGAGAGAGGACAGGGGGGGCCACAATATGAGAGAGAGGACAGGGGGGGCCACAATATGAGAGAGAGGACAGGGGGGGGCCACAATATGAGAGAGAGGACAGGGGGGGGCCACAATATGAGAGAGAGGACAGGGGGGGGCCACAATATGAGAGAGAGGACAGGGGGGGCCACAATATGAGTGAGAGAGGACAGGGGGGGCCACAATATGAGTGAGAGAGGACAGGGGGGGCCACAATATGAGTGAGAGAGGACAGGGGGGGGGCCACAATATGAGAGAGAGAGGACAGGGGGGGCCACAATATGAGTGAGAGAGGACAGGGGGGGCCACAATATGAGAGAGAGAGGACAGGGGGGGCCACAATATGAGAGAGAGAGGACAGGGGGGGCCACAATATGAGAGAGAGAGGACAGGGGGGGCCACAATATGAGAGAGAGAGGACAGGGGGGGCCACAATATGAGAGAGAGGACAGGGGGGGCCACAATATGAGAGAGTGGACAGGGGGGCCACAATATGAGAGTGGACAGGGGGGCCCCAGTATGAGAGAGGACAGGGGGGGCCACAATATGAGAGAGAGGACAGGGGGGGCCACAATATGAGAGAGAGGACAGGGGGGCCACAATATGAGAGAGTGGACAGGGGGGCCACAATATGAGAGTGGACAGGGGGGGCCACAATATGAGAGAGAGGACAGGGGGGGCCACAATATGAGAGTGGACAGGGGGGCCCCAGTATGAGAGAGGACAGGGGGGCCCCAGTATGAGAGAGGACAGGATAAAAATGAAAGCAGTGTCATTATATGTTGCTCAGTTGCATTATGGGGTATTATTTGGGTCCATAGGGGAGTTGGCCACAGTAAGGAGCATTATACTATTTTGGGGCAAGTAAGGACAATATTATAATATGTGAAATGGGGGTGAAACAATGGGCATGGTTTTGGAAAAAAAAGGGAGGGAATTTTGTCCCTCTTTTTGTAGCCTAAAAGTTGGGAGGTATGCTAAAACTGTGAGGGGGTTCTACAAGTATTTCAAATATTAGTTCCCGGAGTCCCTTACAAGAGAATGCAGGGGATTGGACTGGACTAAGTTCTCCCTAAATGAACTTCTGGAGTCACGGAAGAGTTTACACATCTATTCCGGCAGTCATAGAGGCCTTAAAGGGAACCTGTCATCAGAAATTGGCCTAATTAACGATTACCAGCATGCTGTCTAGCAGATTTATACCTTCCATCTGCGTGGTTCCATCATCCACAAAATCAACTTTGATGTGAGATGTGAAATGGTCGTATAAAGTCAAGGAGGTGGGGAGTTTATCAAAGAAGTCAAGCTCTTCCTGCCTCTGAAAACCTCCTCTTCTGTGATTGACATCATGCACATCTGGAGATCTGGTTGGTGATGTCTCTGGATGCAGGAGCATCAATTTCAGTGATAGGGGCTTTCTGAGGGAGGGAGAGCTTGACTTCAGTGGTAAACTCTCCGCCTCCTTGACTTTATACAACCAATTTATACTCATTTCAAAGTAGATTTTCTGGATGATGCCACCACACTGGACTATCAGAGAAACATCATCCAGATTAGAAGGTGTGTCAGCTGCTTCACAGCATACTGCTAGTGGTTTAATAGGTCAATTTCTGCTGACAGGTTCCCAAAAGAGGAGTGTCCCCATCTTATAGGCTGGCCCTGACATGTAAAGTGGCGTGATTATGAGAAAAGGGGCGTGACCTGCCCAAAAAAAATGTCACACAAAGCAGAATCTGCCATTTTCCATAACACAAGTACATTCCCATCACTACTCCGTACACATCGGACACTTGTTTTCTGGGAATTTGGTTTGGCGGAGGTCCAATAGCCATAGATAAGTCACTTATCCCATGTTTAGAGTATAAAAAAATGATCATAGGTATAGTAACAAAAATGTATCATCTCATGTGATGGAATGCTGGGAGTTGTAGTCTTCTAAAAGTGATCTTTACATGTTCAAAGTACCTTTTCTTTAATTATAAGGAGCCAAATTAGATAATTTATTAACCATATTCAATGCACATTGTTAGCTATAACACAAAGTATCATGTGGGCAAAGAACTATAACTCCCATCATCATAAAAAAGCCTACTCTGAGCCTCCAAAAAAAATCCCACCTGCCTCGGAACTACATTTCCCATGATTCCTACAATCCGACTCCATGACAAGGAATCATGGGAAATGTAGTTCACTTTTCGCAGCCGCTCTATTTTTTCCTAGAAAGTTAGTTGTGGGCCGCTTTTTCTGGTCCCGGACCCATTGCACCCCCTAGTCCATTATTTTTTGGGTGCCGTCCCCTAAATTCACCTGCATCTCTGGAAATATTCCATGGTCAGCTCGGATAGACGGCGCTGAAGCTTCCCTAGGGTGGCCATAGCTCCGGTGTCTGGACGCGTCTCTATAGAGACGGGACTGTACCATTCCGGATAGGAGGGGAATTTGTAGATAATTCGTATTATTTCACCAAAACAATGTCAAAAATTGCAGGAATTGATGTAACGCGTGACAGATAAAATAGTTTCGTTTTGAAGCGTTACTGCGGAGAGGTTAGGCGGCGTCTATTTGGTTCCCATAGTTCTCAGTGTGAATGGTTCATTCCGACTTCCGCTCCCCTCCGCTCCGGGTCTCCGCTGCTGTTCCGGAAGCGTCATGGTGGCTCAGTCCGCTGCCTTGGCTTGGCTCTGATCCTGGTGCAGACATCTCAAGCTTTGTTCATGGTTGGCGTGGCCAGGAAACACATTCGAGCCAATAAAGGAACCAGCTGGTGAGTTCCGCTATCATGACTGCGTGTGTGGTCGGGGTCGGGCAGGAGGGGGTTCTGTCAGATTTGGGGGAGTGATTGCACCCCTGAATATTAAACGGTGAGAAATGGCATAAACCGAGTCATGTGGTAGTCACATTGTATATACACCATATATATATAGGGCTGCGTTCACACTTGGGTGCCATACCATATCTGCCGTACCCAGTACACCAGCGTCATAGTCACAGGGTCCCATCAAGGGGGCCGGGATTCAAGATTGAGTCTCTGTGCGTAATGAATGTGTGATGTGCATGGAGACGTAGTCGATCTGCCTGAGTATGGGTTGTTATTGTATAAAACCAAAAAAAATGCGTCTCTCTCATCAGTCAGGCGGCGGAACCCGACTACCGGTTGCGCTCATGTCTAATCAGGAACATTGTACCAGTGTTGGGTATTGTTAGCGCACAGTCAAGGATGTCGCTCAATTCAGGAGTAGTCCCTGTATTTAGTCCCTGAAGACTACAGCCAGTGTTACTTTATTATCACTAGAGAGATGTGATATCATTACTTTCAGGGTTTTAGTAGTAGCAGCAGGACTATGATATATGCATTAATAATCCAGGATTGCACTTGTGACGTGTCCTAACTCTGCTGTGCTCTGTGCTCTCTGCAGCCAGTGTTAAGTATTGTCCCTGGAGAGCCATGCAATCATACCTTTGTGTATGTCATTAGTAGCTGCAGGACTATGAAATATGGAATTATATTCCAGGATTGCAATGCTTTGTGCTTTGAGCTCCTCCCCAAATGTCTAAGTGAAAACTGTAGCCGACTTCCGGATTAATACTATAGCAGCCACTCAGAGGGTAAGGGCTTAGAAGCAGTGAGCTTAGATAAGCACAGAGAGCAGCAGTGCGAAGACACCCCAGCATTTCACTCCTAGAATATATAAATACATGTTTCACAGTCCTGCTTCTACTAATAACTGATTGCACATCTCTCCAAGGACAATCGCTAATTCTGGCTACAGAGAGCAGTGCGAGAAAACATCCCCCAGTAAAGCCCTGGAATATAAATCCATATATCACAGTCCTGCTGCTACTAACAACATACACGAAGGTCTGATTACACATCTCTTGGGACAATACATAACACTAGCTGCAGGCTACACAGTGTAAATATTGTGACTGCTACTGAATGGAGTGGCCCATCTGCTTCATTTAAAGGGGTTATCCGGGTCTTAAAATTTACTTGTGGCCGGGCTGGGGTGGGCTAGTTAAACATAACAAACATCTACTTGCCTCGTCTGGCGCTGCTGATGTCCCGCGCCGCGGTCTGTCTCTTCTGTGCGCCGGTTTGTATACAGGGGGCCGGCCGGAAGCTCCCATCCGACACCATCTCCCAGCGCTCACAATGCTGAGAGATAGGGACGGATGGGAGGAGCCGGCCACATCGCGGACCGGAAGTTCCCTGTGCGCGGCTTCTGTGCCCCTGTAAACAAACAGGGGCACGGATCGAAGGGACCGCCGGAGGAGGTAAGTACTTGTTTATTATGTTTAAATAGCCCGCCCCAGCCCGGCCCTCAGTAATTTTTAAAGCCCGGATAAGCCCTTTAATCACTGAAAAAGAGACCCCGATTCTAGTAATTGGTGGTGGTCCCAGCATTCGGGATTGTTATTCCCTATCCTGTAAATAGGGGATAACAATCTATGTTAGTACGACCCCTTTAAGGGATATTCTGAGTTTTTTTTTCTAACTTTTACTGGTCATTAACCAGTAACCATTAACTTGCCCACGGGGGCTGAGCACCACATGTGGAAGAAGCCTTAGGAGGTAAGCGGCTGACAGAAGGCTCGGGCCAATCGTCCCTGTGTAGGAGGGAGCCAGGGATGACGCCTTTCTGCTTTCATGGGCTTTTAGAAGGGACCCAGCGTGACACCTTTAGTAGAAGTCAATAGAAATCTATTGTATTGTCGGCCAGTTGATAATCTGCAGTCTCTTCTGACACTCCCATGGCTGAGCATGTTCATACTAAAAGGCAACCTGTCCCTATATTTTTTACAAATTAAGCTAATGATAGGTTCCCATACAGCCTATTAACTACCAAACACCCTTCTTTTAACTAAAAATAGTTTCCTTCAGATTCCCATAAAATATATTTTAGAATTTTTCCAGGGGTATCTATAGTGAGCCAGGGGTGTCCGTGGTCTCCTTGGGCTGAATGCAGCAGCTCCTCTTTATGCCTTCTCAGCGTGTCATGTGACCAGGATGACATCATCTCATCTCCTTTAGCTTTCTAACATTAGCAAACTGTACACCATGCATGTATCTGATCACATGTAATCCCAGCATGGACTTCTACTCCTCTCTGACCTCCATGCAAGCATGCTGTGATTTCATGTGACCGGATATATGCATGGTGTACAGTTTGCTAATGTTAGGAGGCTAGAGGACCTCGGATGATGTCACCCTGGTCACATGACATTACTGCTGGATTCTGAGAAAGCATGGGGAAGAACTGCTGGTTTCAGCCCAAGAAGGCCACGCCATCCCTCGACTCGCTATAGATATCCCTGGATAGCAGGTAAAATGATGAAGTTGAGTGAAACAATTTTTAGCTAAAAGAAGGGTTTCAGTTCGGTTCCCATATAGCCCTATTAACTGTCACTATCTTCTTAAAGGAGAACCTAGGATTAAAAAGCATTTCCCTTATGTTACAAAAATCAGTTTGTAAACTTACATGCAACTTACCTGATTCCAATGATAATAATGGGGCCCTGCGTATGCACTGCTCATTGCTACCAGTACTCAGGGACCGTCTGCCAATATTCAACTACAGACCTATACAGCTCTGTAGGAAATACTGTGTTTTACTCCGTACCTTGTTGGATCATTGAGAGAGAGCTCTGTTACATCATTCAGGACTCCATGTCATGTAACCAGGGTGATGTCATCTAAGGTCCTTTACACCCTTACTTTTGCAAAATCTATTCAATGTATGTATCTGATCACATGAATTCACAGCAGCCTCCATGGAGGATGGCGAGGAGTAGAAGTCCATGGATGCAGCTGTCATTTCATGTGATCAGATAAATACATTGGGATGGATTTTGCAAATGTAAGGGGACAAAGGACCTCCGATGACATCACCCTGGACACATGACATGAAGTGCTGAATGAGAAGGGGCATGGGACATAGGGAGGAGTTACTGGACTCGACCGAGGAGGTTACGCTCCCTGTGACTCGCTGCTGATGCCAGGTAAGATAACAAAGTTGATTTTATGGGGATGTGATGGAAACAATATTTAGCTATAAGGTTACTAGGGCTCTATAGGAACCTGTCACCAGCTGTATCTGTGAAAAATGTGGTGACAGGTTCCCTTTAAGAATAGGAAGGAAGCCGCTGCCTAGACCTGGTGGTTTATCTGCCTGGGAACTAAATGATGAGCGATGGTAAGATCCAACTAAATCAGGCTACTCTGTGTTCACTGCACAGATCTCAGAGCACAGCAGTGTGAGGACACCCCACGATACACATGGCCATGCTACAGTCCAGGAATATCCTAGGAATGTGTGTCGCAGGCTCAGACACCGCACAGATTGTTTGTTCTTCTCCTTTTATGACGCTGTTCTGACTGTGACTTTGCTCCAGTGATCCGGTTCTGGTCGGCGGTGACGTCTGGGATCATTGTGTATTGTTACATAACAACCGTTTCCAAAGCAAATGTGACATTGCAGGTAGCGACACTGATAAGTCACCCGCCAGTGCACCCAACCATCCTGATATATAGTGTCCAGGCGTTAACCCTTCAAGGACCAGGCCATTTAAAAAATAATAAAAAAAATAAAAAAAATTTTACATTCCCCTTCTTTAAAAATTCATAACCTTTTTGAAATTTTTCCCTGTACAGAGCATAATATATTGTCCTCCTTAGTGTTTTTAATATTCTGTGCTGTGTACTGGGAAGCGGGAAAAAAAATTCCACATGGAAATTGCCTGAATAAAAGCGGATGCGTCCAAATAATTGCTGTGCGCTCCAAATAATGTCTCCAAATCTCAGAGATGCCAAATTTATACAAGTTTTTAAAGTTTTGATAGACCCAAAAAATTAAAACTTTTGGTAAAAAAAATAAATTTCTTCATTTCAACATATTCTGACGCTAATAATTTTTCACGCTTCGGTGTTAGGTGTGTAAAGTGTAACTTTCTCGGGGAGGAGGAGGGGGGTCGACGGACAGGGGGTATTGTGCTCATCACTGCACGGATGGCTTTATTGATAGCATTTAGCTGGTTAACACCCGTGATTGGTGCCTGCATTATGCAGCAAACACCCGATGTGTATGAAGAGCCCTCTTCACCTACCTGTGGAGGACTTATATGTACTATGTGCAGTCATTAAAAGTTGAAAGGGATTGTCATGTGGGTATCTTAGAGGAGAATGGGGGTCTTCTGCTCAGGGACCTCAGAGCTGACTCCCCGAGACTGTGTTATGGCTCCCGCCCCCGACTCCCCGAGACTGGGCTAAGATGTGACCTCATTATATAGGTTATGTGTCGCGTGGTATTCCTATACGGTGGGATAGATCTCCTATAGACGTCTCAGCTGTAGCCCGTTCTGACACTTGGCTGCTAATCTCTCCAGGACGACGCAGTCCTCTTCCACTGCAATGGTTGTGGATTGATAAAGACTCTAATAAATTGCCCTCATCCAGAATTGTGAATGAACAATTTGTTTCCTGAGCCCTTTTTTTTTGTTGATGTCAAACTCATTAATGCCAAGCCGGATAATGGCGTCGCGGGCACAATAGCTTGTGGATGAAAGGCCGGCTGGCACCTGGCGCTGCTTTTCATGATATTCCGGCAGGGGAAGCCCCGTGCCAGATACGATCCGTTGTAGGAAGACACAACAATATTCTGCCTCGCTCGCTGGTGACAAGTGACATTTGTGGCTTTAGCAATCTTAATAAGCAGCATATCGGCAATGCCGGCTCCGTATGCTACAGCTCGCTTACTCATAGTGGAAGCTGGGGCTTTGTGTGGTGTACCCATATAAAGGGCATCTGCCGCCTTGGGTAACCAGGTAGCTGACATTTAGCTGTGTGTGGCAAGACATTGCCAATGATGGACATCCCCTGGACACTATCCGGTCCAGAGATGTTAGAGAGGTATCGCTCCGTCATGATTGTGTCCTGAACCTTCTGTCCATATTACAGACCTATAAGTTCTCTGTATGCTCCGAAGTGGTTCACAGATGGTGGCATCACTGCCGAGGATGCGCTAGTCCAATGATGGCAAACCTATTCAACACCGAGTGCCCAAACTACATCCAAAACCCACATATTTTTCACAAAGTGCCGATTTGCCAATTTAAACAGTAGCTTATTACTCCCTGCTCTGTCACATGTTTAAATTGTATAGGCACCTGAGGACACCAATGTAGTAGAAAGAAGGGTTATCATTGTAGCTTCCTTCTAGGGTCCTGGGCTGCCTGGGACTGCAAGAGGCCTTGAGTCCTTTCTGGCGAAGTCTGCGGTGGGGTGATGGCAAGGGTGCCCATAGAGAGGGCTCTGAGTGCCACCTCTGGCACCCGTGCCATAGGTTCGCCACCACTGCGCTAGTCTTTCACATGTGACTGCTGAGGCCGGTAAATGGCCAATGGCGGTCATGGGAACCACTTCCATTACTGATGAACCAGAAGCAAAGGGAATGAGGGCTATACAACAAGGAGAATTGGGTGAGACCTTTCTTAGATATTATTGATATTCATAGTGAAAGGCCTCTATGGCACAAGGTGATTTAGTAGCTGATACCTTGGACCTTATGAAGGAGACAAAAAGTGAAAGAACGGTCATCAACCCACCTTTCGAAGTCCCTATCACCTTCCAATTGTCTTGGGAGTTAAGCAGGGATCCTGTGAACACAACGCCTATATCTTCTGCTTCTGATTTTGTCGGGAAATGAAGTGGTGCACGGGTGGTGACTTCACTGCAGATGATGAGTTAGTCTCACATATGTGACTGCTGAAGCCGTTGAATGACCCACGCCAGTCATGGGAGCCTCAACCCTTCCATTGTGGATGAACCAGAAGTACGTAATAAGGGCAGAGGGAATGTTTAGAGAACCACCTCAAATATTAACAACATCCATAGTAAAAAGGATCTTTGGCTCGAGACAGATTTGGATACCTTGGAGAGTAGGAGCTTACGAAGTAGACGCAAAGTGAAAAGAATGGCCAACAGAAAGTCCTTATCACCTTCCGATGGTCTCTGGGGATAAGCTGGGAACAACCCCTTGTGACGTCTTCTATGAACGCAACCCCTATCTCTTCTGCTTTCATCATGGGAAGCTTAATTCCCTATCAACTGGAAGCAAACGGAATGAGAACAGAGGGAATTTGAGGGGAGGGGAAAACCTTGATGAGCAGGAGCTTACCTTGAGATGGAAAGTAAAAAGAATGGAAATCTATCCACCATCCTAGGTCCCCAGCACCTTGACGTTGGTAAGAGATGTATCTCTCCATCAGTCTTGTATCTCAAATCTTTGGTCTTGTGGGAAAAGAGCACCAGGCCTTAAAAGATAAAACAGAGTCCATACGTGTCTGCATAATGGACCAACCCTTGGCCCCTCTGCTTTTGATTTCTTCTGGACCTGAAGTTGTTCATGAATGGTGACATGACTATTGACGAAGCTCTAGTTTTGCATGTATGACTGATGAGGACGGTGAATGGCCCACATCGGCCATGGGAGCCTCATGTCATTCATTATAGATGGACCCAGACCCAGTGTCGATGGGGAATGGGGGAATCTGGAAGGTAAGTATTCTTCCCTGAGTCATGAGTGTTTTTTCTGGTTTGCCTGCAAAACCCTTTATAAACATTTTTAAGGGTTTTCTGGCCGAATGAACCACTGATGGTCCGAAGTGACCGGTGAGGCTACCAAGTGTCAAACCCCAAGACCTACATTATGGAAAGGTCATTAGTTGTGTGTCCAGAAAACCCCTTTAAATGGATGTGAGCCAGACAAGAGAGTGGAATGCAGCTATCACATATCTTCTCTGACACGTGTGTCACAGCCTGGCCAATTCTTTTTACCCCCAACATCAATATTTTAATGCAAAAATTTAGGTTAGAATTTTAGGTTGTAGCCTAGTCCTCCAGAAATTGTCAACTTTGACAGATGTCAATAAGAAAAACCACCGTTTGGGTATTTAGAGTAAATATGTCCTCATATTTTGCATATATTTTGACTTTTGTTATGGTTTCTTTTACCCCTTCGTTTGTTGTATCTCCATAGGCATTTCAGTAGGACAATGGAAGAGCTTGTCCATGACCTTGTGTCAGCGCTGGAAGAAAGCTCTGAGCAGGCCCGAGGATGCTTTGCCGATACAGGAGATCACTCCCGAAGCATTTCATGTCTCCTCAAGCGGCAAGCGCGCAAACGAAGAGGAAGGAAAAGACGTTCCGATAACACCCATCACCCATGGGAAACCGGGCATTGTCTAAGTGATGGCTCCGACTCCAGTCTAGAAGAACAAAGCAAGGACTACCGAGAATGTGCCAGTAATAATAAAAAGGATAGTGACTCTGATGATCAGCTCCTATTGGTTAAAAGGAGAGCCTCATCAAATATTAACAATATGCGTAGTAAAAGGCCCCTGTGGCACGAGTCCGATTTAGTAGCCGATACCTTGGCCAGCAGGACCTTGCGGCGGAGACGGAAAGTGAAAAGAATGGCCATTGACCCACCATCGGATGTCTCTAGCACCTTGACTCTGACCCGAGATCAAACGATGGACAACGACTCCAAACATTATCTGCACCTAGAGATGTCCAAGAATAAGGTGAAGAAGAGGAAGATTGCTCCTCCGAGACACGGACCTGAGATTCCCGATGAGGGAGTGGTGGTGGAAGGAGAGGAGCTTGGTCATGGAACCAAGGACAAGATGGACTATGAAGAACAGAAGGGCTCGGATGAAAACATGAGCGACAGGTGATTTAGGGGAATGATATTTGGGAATCTGAAGATGACCCTTCGGGTTGTAGGTTAATCTATGGGTCCTAGATGATCCTCACATTTCTAAAGCGGTGGTCACCATCCTTCAGTAATCTGAGGGGCACAGGCTCATTGCATGTACATAGGAAAAATCTGTGGCCGGGGTCCTGAGGTCCATTGCATCCGATCTTGCCGTGTTTTACAGGGGGCAGATAGTGCAGTTGGGCAAGAGAGGTTCACCTAAAGCTAATTTGCATATTAATAAGATTCATGTCCCAGATATTCTCAGGAAAGTCATGCTTATGATGCAGGGTGCGTCACCTACAAGACAACGGGGGTCATTTACTAAGGGCCCGATTCGCGTTTTCCCGACGTGTTACCCGAATATTTCCGATTTGCGCCGATTTCCCCTGAATTGCCCTGGGATTTTGGCGCACGCGATCGGATTGTGGCGCATTGGCGCCGGCATGCACGCGACGGAAATCGGGGGGGCGTGGCCAAATGAAAACCCGACGGATTTGGAAAAACCGCCGCATTTAAAACAAAAAATCTGTCGCGGAGCTTGCACTTACCTTCACTCAGCCCGAGCCGGTGAACTCCAGCGCATTCCGATGCTTTTCAGCGCAGCAGCGCCACCTGGTGGACGGCGGAGGAACTACCTTTCTAAATCCCGGCCGGACCCGAATCCAGCTCAGAGAACGCGCCGCTGGATCACGAATGGACCGGGTAAGTAAATCTGCCCCAACGTGTCCCATTCATGGCTGTCACCCCCACTAATCACAAGATTGGGGGTCCCATTCCCACTAATCAATGGAGCTACATTGCCACTTTATTAAAGGAAACCCACCAAGTAAGGTAGATCCTATGGGCAGGTTCCTTTTACTCTCCCCGAGCCCTATGCTTATTTTTGTTTAAACAGTTAAAATTTTTACAACGTTCCGGTAAATTATCTTTGATATAAGTAAATTTTCTGTAAAGGCTACTAGGGTGTGGATAGCCGCGCCATGGAGCCGGAGCTACGGCTTACCCCCGCCTCTGTAGCCACTTTCGATCCCTCCTGCGGCTTCTCATCTGCGAAGCCAGAGCTGCTGCGCATGCGCGTGGTGTAGCCGTAGCTCCTCCTCCAAGGCACAGCTACTCCGCGCCTCCGTAGCCTCTACATAAAATTTACATATATCAAAGATAACATTTTTACAACGTTCTGCTAAAAATGTCAACAAAAAAAAATAAAACTCCATAGTGCTCGGGCAGAGTAAAGGAATCGGCCATCGGATTTACTTTGTAGATCCGTGATGGGAGGTTACCATTAAGGGAACACAATCCCTGCTCTTGTGATGGATGGGGTTTCCCCAAGTGTCCCTGTCCCCATCCCTACTAATCCTCTATAAGACCACAAGTTAAAGGGGTTGTCAGCTTTCGGCAAATAATTATACAATTTTAAAATACACTTTCTGTATCAATTCCTCGCTGTTTTCTAGATCTCTGCTTGCTGTCATTCTTTAGAAAGGTTCTATGTTTACTTGCTGCTATTATCACACGACTCTGATTACCTTCTGTGATATATCGGCTTGTCCACCTCATGACCACGGACAGATTTCTGTCCACTGTAAGTAAACATAGAAGCTTTCTAAAGAATGACAGCAAGCAGAGATCTAGAAAACAGTATGGAATTGATACAGAAGGTATATTGGAAAATATCAGAAAATAATATCAATTATTTGCTAAAAGTGGACGACCCCCTTAAGGTCACCTTTAGGACTGCCACCTGTCACAAGAATGGGGTGGGGGGGGTTCCATCCCCCAGACAGGTTACAGAAGCCCATCACACCTCCATTGCACATCTGCCTTTCTTTCTTTTCTAAGCATTTGCGTTACAATATAATTGAGTGTTATAACTTTCCTTGCACCCTGACAGAATCCTCTGTTTAGTCCCAGAAGTTGGATGCAGGGGTTTCGATGCCTTTCAAAAAACATGTGATTTGTCTGTACGGCAGACTCCTCAGCTCTTGGCCCCCACCTTTGTGCTCCTGTACAGCTCCTCCCTCCCCTCTGATGTCAGCTGTGAAGGAGCAGGGAGTGGGGGCTGAGAGCTGAGGAGTCTGCAGAACAGACAAGTCACTTGTTGTTTTTTGAAAGGCATCCAAACCAAAGCTCAACCCCTGGGACTACACCGAGGATTCTGTCATTGTACAAGGTAAGTTAGAAAATACAATTTATATTGTAATGGAAATGCTTAGAGAAAGCAGAAAGACATATTTGCAAAGGAGGTGTGATGGGCTTCTGTAACCTGTTTTTAGTGAAAATGAGGTCCGTGGTGACAGGTTCCCTTTAAGTTGACTGCTAGAACCCCCAACAGTCTCAAGACTGGGGGCCCTGTTTCCCCAAATCTGTGTAGCCTCAAGTCAAGCGTACACACTGACACTTTATTAGGGGACACACAATCCCTACTGTGGTGATTTATTGGGGGTCCCAGAGGCTGTGGACGCTCATGATCATCTTCAAGATCACATGTTAAGTTAACCACTAGGACCCCCACCTGCCACAATAATGGAGAGGGGAGTACCTTTCCCCCTAATCAATGGAGCATCAAGCATACACACTACCACTAGGGGAGCACAGTCCGTGTCCCTGAGGTTGGAGTCCCTAATGATTAGAATATTGGCTCCTAGCTTGTAGATGGGGGGGGGGGGGGACTTGGGATCTTTTGATGACCCCTTAAAAAAAAAAAAAAAAAAAAAAAAAAAAAAAGCTATTTTTTCTTGCATTAACTGTGTGTCAGGGCTTATGGGATTGAATGTGGTCCCGGATTAGGAGTCTCTCTCTACAGATAATCCGCTAACCTTGCAGACTCATTGAGGCGCATTTACTAAGGGTCCGAATCACGTTTTTCCGCGGGGTTTTCAGAATTTTACCGTTCGGCTTGCATGCGCCGAAAAACAGGGGGATGGCCGTAGGAAAACCCGGTGGATTAGGAAAAATGGCGCTATTTTTTAAAAAAAAAGTGTTGCTTGACACGCACATATATGCACCAGGAATAGGTTGGCGAACTCCAGCGGACCTCGGCGCAGCAGCGACACCTGGTGGACATCGGACGCAGGACCTTAGTGAATCGCACCAGACCCGAATCCTCGTCGGAGAACGCGCCGCTGGATCGCGACACGACCGGGTAAGTAAATGAGCCCCATTGTTCTAGTTCCTAATTGTCCTGGCGTCTTCCATGCCGGAGGAAGGTCTGGCTCGGCTTCTGTAGCCAGGATTGTTCCCCCCTCCCGTGCCCTCGCGTCCTGGGATCAGACGGAATAGAAAGGAGCAGCGAGCGTTTGATGGAGGCAGATAATAAAATTCATCAATTGTGTCAGCACCTCGGTACAGGCGCATCTGGCTCCTTGTCAGCCTCCCATTAGATTCCTGAGGTTTTATGTGCCAAAAATAATACGCTCAGTTGTTCATAAAACCGCGGCATTTGCAGCGTGATTACAAACAAATTTGATTTCTCCCTTTTCTTGGAAATTGACTCAGAACGTTGGATTTTTTATATATATATTTTCTTGTGATTAATCTTTTGTGCTTTATATATTTTTTTATTTTTTGTGGCTTTTGCAGTGAATCCAGCAGCATCAGCAGCAGCGACGCCGGATTGTTTACCAACGACGAGGGACGCCAAGGTACTGAAAGATCTCCATGAATTAGGCCTAATTGAAAGGGGCTAATTAGCGGAAGGCTTCACACCTTCTAATTAATACTGCGGGGAAGACCACAGATCGCAGGAAGACTATCGTCTAATGTGATAACGGGAGATTTGCAAGACCCTTATTTTTACATAGTTTGGCTGAATGGGGGATTACATAGTAGTAATATGGGTCCCCTATACCTGGGGGGTCAGACCCCCCCCACCCAGAGAATGGGGGATTACATGGTATTAATATGGGTCCCCTATACCTGGGGGGTCAGACCCCCCCCACCCAGAGAATAGAGGATTACATGGTAGTAATATGGGTCCCCTATACCTGGGGGGTCAGACCCCCCCCCACCCCACCCAGAGAATAGAGGATTACATGGTAGTAATGTGCATCCCCCTATACCTGGGGGGGTCAGACCCCCCCTCACCCAGAGAATGGGGGATTACATGGTAGTAATGTGTGTCCCCTATACCTGGGGGGTCAGACTCCCCCCGAGAATGGGGGATTACATGGTAGTAATGTGTGTCCCCTATACCTGGGGGGTCAGACTCCCCCCGAGAATGGGGGATTACATGGTAGTAATGTGTGTCCCCTATACCTGGGGGGTCAGAACCCCCCCCCCCCCAGAGAATGGGGGATTACATGGTAGTAATGTGCGTCCCCTATACCTGGGGGGTCAGACTCCCCCCGAGAATGGGGGATTACATGGTAGTAATGTGCGTCCCCTATACCTGGGGGGTCAGACTCCCCCCGAGAATGGGGGATTACATGGTAGTAATGTGCGTCCCCTATACCTGGGGGGTCAGACTCCCCCCGAGAATGGGGGATTACATGGTAGTAATGTGTGCCCCCTATACCTGGGGGTCAACCCCCCCCCTAGAGAATGGGGGATTACATGGTAGTAATGTGCATCCCCTATACCTGGGGGGTCATACCCCCCCCCCCCCCCCCAGAGAATGGGGGATTACATGGTAGTAATGTGCATCCCCCTATACCTAGGGGGTCAGAGAATGGGGGATTACATGGTAGTAATGTGCATCCCCCTATACCCAGGGGGTCAGAGAATGGGGGATTACATGGTAGTAATGTGCATCCCCCTATAACTAGGGGGTCAGAGAATGGGGGATTACATGGTAGTAATGTGCATCCCCCTATACCTAGGGGGTCAGACCCCCCACCCCCCCAGAGAATGGGGGATTGATGATTCCCTTTTAAGGGGTTGTAACATCTCTAAATTGATGTCTCCTTTCCACAGAATAGGAGATAAGTCTAATCGATGGGGGTCCGACGGCTGGGACCTCCACCGATCAGGAGAACAGACCCCCGCAGCTCATGAGAACTCGTTATTACTTATTGAATAGGT
This sequence comes from Engystomops pustulosus, assembly GCF_040894005.1. Taxonomy (NCBI): domain Eukaryota; kingdom Metazoa; phylum Chordata; class Amphibia; order Anura; family Leptodactylidae; genus Engystomops; species Engystomops pustulosus. Next base: position 14,878,754 of record NC_092413.1, read on the forward strand.
CGATCGAGTATATATCCTGCTGGTTTATAAGAGTAATAGGGAAACCTGAGCGCAGTGCTCAGCAGTTTTCTGACACCCCATAATATTGAACGGGGAAATTGGAGCACTGTGCTCAGCAGTTTCTGACAACCCGTAATATTGAATGGGGAAATCTGAGCGCTGTGCTCAGTAGTTTCTGACACCACGTGATATTGAATGGGGAAATCTGAGCGCTGTGCTCAGCTGTTTCTGACACCCTGTAATATTGAATGGGGCAACCGGATACATTCCATTTCATTGGTCCCTCTATTCTCTGTAGGGTTCACTCTCGTGATCGGCGGGTGTCCCAGCAGGCGGGGGGCCCCCCACCTATCAGAATGTCATCCTCTATCCTGTGCATAGGGGATAACAATCAAAGTCGATACAACCCCTTTAACTGCTCTATACTGAATAGGACTTTTGGGAAGTCCCATGACCTGCCCCTTAAGGAGGGACTGGTGGTCTCTCTGGTTTCTGCCAGTTTCCTGGGACCCCTTGTAATAGGGCTTTTATCCTCCTATCCGGTCAGTATTGGATTGACAAAACCTAAGATGACCCATCTTTGGGATAGGTGATCAATATCAGATTGTTGGGGGCCTGGCAGCTAGGACCCCCATCCGCATGAACAGCTGATCCATGGAGATTCCTTCTGCCAGACCACCCGTCATCTCATCTATTGATAGAACGGGTCATCAATATCAAAAAGGGGGAAGTGCGCCCCCTTTAAACTGCATTGCTGGTAAATCTGGAGGGGATTCCCTATAAATGACACTGATTACTGGGGGTCTGGTTACTAGGACCACCATTGTACACAGAACAAGGGTCTACAGATCCCCTGAGGTTCCCCTAGAGCAATGCTGAACAGGGGTCAGACTAAGGGGTTTAAAGGGTTACACCACAAATAACTGGTATCTCCTTTTCTCTGGGTAGGGGGATAAGTCTAGAATCATCAGGGGGTCCGCAAATCCCCTGGTCATGTAGTCACGTGATGGTATCTGATACTTCATTTACTTTGTAACCTCTTAACCCTTCTGATTCCAGGAGACGATGAGCAGAGCGACTGGTTTTACGAGAGCGAGTCTGGGGGTGCGTGCGGCATGACTGGAGTCATCCCCTGGTGGGAGCAGGAGGGATCAGCCGAGCTGGAGAGGGAGCTGCCTGACCCGGTCTTTGAGAGTATCCTCACCGGGACCTTCCCCCTCATGTCCCAGACTGCACAGAGAGGTCAGTGCTGGGAAACCTCACCCCATGTGACCCCCAAAGGGGCCGTGACCCCATGTTTGTGGCCCGTCTGTCATTGGCAGGCGACGTGCTCTGTCCTTTGCCCCCCCAGGCAGATGGGTCATGCATGATCAGGCGCAGGCTGTAGCACAATTCTACATCGTGTGGACCTGGGCCGGAGCCTCCTGATAAATCTGGGGGGCAAGGGGAGCATGATGCGTTGCCGCATGATAAGTCTCCCCCATTGCTGTGAGTTACCTGCTGAGATGCATCTTCTGTGTTTAGGGTTCCAGGCGAGATTGAGTCACCTCCACGCAATGCAAGGACGGAGCATGAGGAAGTCGTCCCTGAACCCAAGCCCTCTGGTAGGTCCTCCTGTGCTTCCCTTTACTCCATTGTTACCCTCAGCAGGGAGGTGGGCTATTAAAGGAAATCTACCACCAGGGTGAAGGATTGTAAACCAAGCACACTGACATACTGGTGTGTGCCACCTCTGGCAGGGTCCACTCTTCTTTAAGCTTCCTTTGCACTTGTTTTTAGGAAAAAAGGCTTCCAAAATTATGCAAATGAGCCTGAGGGGCTCAAGGCTCCATTAACTCCTATGTAGCCCGGAGTCCTCGGGTTCATTTGCATAATTTTAAAGGCCTTTTTTTTTTTTTTTTTTTAATTTGCAAAAACCAGGGCATAAGAAGCTAAGAGAAGAGCGGTTCCTGCCAGAGGTGACACACACCAATATGTCAGTGTGCTGGGTTTACAATCCTTCATCCTGGTTGTAGATTTCCTTTAAAGGGGCATTACTTCTATGCAACGTCTATAACAAGACCTGCTTCTCTAGTAAAAGTCTTTACGGTCATGTGTATCCTATTAATGGGGGGTCTTACTGCTCATTCCCGTACTTGAGGTTAAGTGCACATCTTATATACCTCCTGTAGGTTTAGCCTCAGCTCTACTCCATAATGATTTTAACATTTCCCAGTGTCATTATCGTCTTCGATTACACGCTCCATACCATAAGGATGCAGTCTGGGAGGCTGAGCTGTGACAGAAACCTGTCTAATCACTTTCTTATGAATTGCTATTAACTGTAATAGAAGTTTCTGTCCCCCTGTGGAGAGCTTAGGCAGTGCAGTCATGCAGGGGGATCTTACTTTGAGATGAGTCAAGTTTAGAGGCTGAATGGGAAGGGTTACTTCAGACTGCTCTGTCTCCAGTTCAATCGCACATAGAATCATGCTGCTGGTGTCATTTTAAAGATAAGAATCTTTCAGGCCTGTGGTTCTGTGAGCCACAGAACCAGAGATACAGGCCTCTAAGAATATATCATGTCAGAACTGAATAGTCATCTGCAGCTTACATTTCTACTTGCCTGTATCTCCAGTTCTCTGTAGATCACAGAACCACAAGCCTGATAACAACCTATAAAGATGAGATTCTTATCCCTTATACAACACCAGCATTATGTTTCTAGGTGCTATAGAAATGAAGGTAGGAGTGA